>NW_008825167.1:6119209-6138584 GCF_000699105.1 Pygoscelis adeliae
CAATCATGCAATGATGAAAGCCTTGCTCAGCTAATTGAATAGGATGTAATTCTTCTCAACATTAAATACATTTACTGATTAACTTTTATATTTCTGTGTTCACTATAATACTTCTAAATGTTGGCTTAGATGCTCTCTTAACAAAGATAGAAAAAATTCTGCATATTCCACAAGTACATACACCTCCACAAGCAATACTAAGTGGATTCTGGCCTGGTTTTTATTCTCCTTTCTTTTCCCCCCACACTATTTGTGGACAGCTGGTTCCAGAATGGAATCTGGATATGACTTATTTGTCAAGGACTGTTGCTAGCTGCACACCTCTTAAATGTCGGTTCATTGCAGCTAAGTTCTAGGAGTGTTCAATAGGATAGGAAGGGTGTGCTCAGTTTTTTCTTGTTTGAAAGATGCATCTTATTTGACGGTTTTTTTTAAAGATTTTTGGATGCTTTTTATTGGGGGTGTGGGGGTGTTTTTTAATGGGGTTTACTTGAAATATTGTAAAATTAGTCAAGGCCAAATTTTCAATTGATAAGTTACTTTGGGTATCTAATTTACAGGGGAGAGAAACAGGGGTGGGCGGGTGGACTTCTGCCTTAAGAACGAACAAACATTTATAGACCTGACATATCAGAGATTAAAAGGTAGGCTTTCACTCCCTTCAAAAAATCGGGCTTTGACGTTGTTTTAAGATGGATGGACAGAAGCAGTAAGGTGTTTATACATGAATGAATAAATTTCGTACCTGCATTTAATCTTGAAACAAAATACTTAATTTTACTTCTAGGCACTTGACAGCAGTTGTCATTTCCTCCAGTACTTCATGTGAAACATGATTTTGTTTAAAATCTAATTCTTAATGAGCAACTGGTAGGGCCAGATGTGAGAAAGATACTCAACACTTCGGAGTCTGCAAAAGCTCGGAGTAGTTTTTTACTGCCTATGTAAGACTTGGTGTAACCATCCAAAAGCTCATGATATTTGTGAGAAGAGATATAGGTGGTGTATTCTCGTTTCTTTTTTTACCTGGGCCCTCCACCCCCCAATAATGTAGTAGGTGCCAGTAGAGTGTAACCAGTATTTTTTTAATAAATAAAAAAGGCTTTACATTACCATTGCTGCTGGATTATTGACACACTTTGTGTGTTTGCATGAAACATATCTGCTTTAGCTTTACAATCAATTTTTGTGGTTATTGGCGTGCTTCATTAAATTGGATGGATTTGTTGGCAGCAGATAAGTGTCATAGTATCCTGCAGGGTCTAGATACTACTTCCGAACTTTGTGTCAAAGCAATTGTAATTTTTTTTAAGAGAGGACAAAATAAAGACCATGTAATACTCTAAATTCTTAGCTAGTCTGTCATTCATCATATCCTCATGAAGTATGAGCTGACCAGCAGATGGCAGTTTAAAGAAGGCTGTGAAAGATTTTGAAGGCGTTGCTTTTATCACAAGATCCTTATATCTTCCCTAGAGGGAATTCTTTCTTCTTTCTGTAACATCCAGTGTCAAAACAAGCTCAGTTGCTGGTTATAGCTACAACTTCGTGCGTTTCCAAGGCTTAATAATGCAAGTTATAATAATGCAAGCCTTAAGTTTTGCTCTTTTTCTGCATATTAAACAGTATATTTTTTTCCTCATTACCGATTTGAGGCAGATTTGTTTTATCTGCATTTTTAATGGTTATTAGCATGTGTACACAGTGGAGGAAACACGTACAATTCTTAAAAGGTAAGGTATTTGATTGAGAAGGCAGTCTTGAGACATGTACAACTTGGGACTAAAAAAGTACATCAGCTCCATTTATTGACCCTGGAGTCTAGTTGTCCTACAGTATACAACTAAAATATTCTAGGCATGCTTACTGAAGGTAAAAATAACCGTCTTTGACATACTAAGAACAGGAAGGAAGAAAGGAATTCACATTATTTTAAAGAAACTACCGCCCTAAAGAAAAAATAGTTGAAGCTAACTTTGCAGGTTGTTAAACAAAATCAGTGTGCTTCTAGCATTTCATTCTAGCTTCATTCAAAGATAATTTTCTCTTCAAAACAATACTTAAGGACAATTTAATATATAGTGTCACTTTAAATCCTCTGACTTAGCAGGTAGTTGTTTCCTGTGTTTGTTTCTGTATGCCTATAGATTTATTTTTTTCCTGTTTCAAAGCACCAGTAAGCAGTCAGGGGTACGTGTTTGTGGAACACTGCAAGTAATTGGACTTGTTTCTTGCTAAACCTCTGCTAAAGCCTCTAATAATTGAAATTACCTGCATCGCCCACCAGATCATACAGTTTTGTTACAATGCTTCCACTTTCACATGGAAAAAAGTTCTAGGCTTGACTCTTGGTTCTTTGGCAGCACGTTCTGTGTAGAAAATTAAGTTTCTTATGTAATTATTCTCATCTTGTGTATTACTTAGGCTTCGGAGTGCAGAGAATCTGTTTACTGAATGTTTACATGATGTAGGTTTTTATTCCACATCCCCTACCAAAGTATCATGAGTATCTGTAGGCAATTTTATAATGTTTTAAAATGTTCTCAGAGTTTTAATGAACTTTCCAGGCAAATTCAGAAATGCACAATATCCTTATCTGAAACGTCTAACTCCTGCTAATAATAAAAATGAAACTTGTCCCAGGCCGTCTTTTTTGCTATTATAGTACTGTGTACACTTGTGGCACCGCATACTTAAAGAATTTATCTAGTCTAGCAGTATGGGCCAAAATACCATTCTTCATTCAGTTCAGGAATTCTTATACTGAAATAAAGGAAATGTTAACTGTAACTCAATTGGCTCTGTCAGTTTTTCTGTCTCCGTGTGGGTGCACGATAGATTGTCTTTTGAATACAGTCTGATCTGTTGTTTGTATGTTGCTTACTGACTTACTCTTGTATAAGTTGTGCTTAGATTTTAAAAAAAAAAAAAAAAACCCAAAAACCAACCCCCTAGCAATTGAGATTTTGTTAATAAGAAAAAAAATGCAGTTGGTGTTTCTCTGTGGAAAGACTGAAGAGTTTGCTTATCAGAACACGCATACTCCAAGCTTTCTAGAGAAAGCTCTTAGCCAGACCAGACCACTTCCTCCTGGATGACTGTGGTATAGCAATCACTGACTCTAAAGTCGTGTCAGGAAGTCTGAGCTTAGAGCAGTGTCCTTAGTTTTAAGCAAAGTGGAGCTTAATAGCCGACAGCATTCAGAAGTCATGGAAACATGCTTCTAAAATGCTTATAAAAAGATGCAATGTGCCTGTTAAAGATAGCAGATGACCTGAGAGAGGATGCCACTTAAGCCAGTGAGTGTCTTGAGACAACTACAAAAGAGTGGTAGGTTACTCTTTGTGGGCCCTTTCTTTTATGGATCCTGCTGATCCTGCTGTGGAGGTGACTTGCCTACAAGTCACAACAAAAAAGCAGAAGGAAATAACTTTCTGCCATGCTTTGTTTTCATTTTATATACCCCTAGCTTTAAAATAAGTATACATAGTGGATTTTGTTTCCATTTGATGTCCTACAGCCAGGATTATAAAACGAGATGCTCGAGTAAAACAAGGGGAAGCGGGAGGGTTAACTTTTTTTTGGCTCTGGAAAAATTTGCCCTTTAGTTGCTTTTGTAACTGCTTAAGCACAACGTGACAGAACAACACCGTTATCTTGAATATGACTAAGACCAAAGCTGGTATTCTTAATGCTTAAGAAGTGCTGTTAAGCAAGCGTATATGAGTAATATAAGAAGTGTTTTTATATGACTGAATGAGTTAATAAAGTGAGTTTTCTGAGGAAGAATTTTTTTTTTTTTTTTAATGAAAATTGCACTTTGGTAGCTAGAAAAGTCTGAAAAGGTGTGTGACTGGTGTAGTAGTAGTAACTGTTGGAGCCCATTCCAGTGTGGGCACCATGGATGCATAAATGTTAGCAACTTTTTCACTCAAAATTTCCAAATCCATTTTGAACCTTCAAACACTGGGCAGGGAAAGCTTGTCCAGGGAATTGGATCTAGGAGAGGAGAAGTCCTAGTGAAGCTGATAAGCACAGAAATGTGAATATTGTTCACTTTGCAATTGCTAACATACAGTGAATAGTATTTGAAACTTGCTTCTGCTCCATGAGGCATGAGGTTTTGCCTTAAATACTGATGCTCTAGTCCTTAGGAAGTCCTTTAGCCAGGAGGTACTTACAAGGAAGAAAAAAAAGACCACCACCCCCTCCCGTCCCCAGGATAACATTGAGCCAGCAAAGATGCTTTTATAGATCATCTTTTTAAAATGAAGACTTAATCCTAAGCCTAAAACAAAAAGCACGTTTAATAGCCAGGCCAGCAGCTTATTGAGGGCCAGTCTTGACAAGCAGAACAGTTGCATTTTGTGTTCTTGCTACGGTAACTTCTTAAATTCTCGGGCTGCAGATTGGATGAGTACAGCCATTTATTTTCAGACCTAGAATTTCTGAACCTCTTTTTCCTTGGAATTACAGTGTAATGGTTCTGCTGGCACTGGTATTTACTATTTGATTTTGGAGCTGTCTGAAAGGAAGTAGAAAATTTTAAATGGAAAAAAAATATTTTTTCCTCAAGTGGGTGAGTGGATGGAGCAAACGTCCACATAAGTATTTCAATTCATCCTCACCTGCTTCTTTGAAACACAGCATCATTTGAATTTTTAAATTCCAGGCTATCCTCTCTTGTATTGTGTGTCAGTATGATTGGATGCCAACTGAGAATATGTCAGTACCTATCTTTTTTTTTTTTTTTTTTTTTTTAAATAAGTGAATTGTCAACCATCCAGGCGTGGAACTAACAATACCATTTGCAGAGTTCACCCACATGATTCTAGAAATATGCAAGCTGAGTGTACAGACCAGCTTGCATCCAACTTCTTTTTTTTTTTTTTTTTTTTTTTTTTAAAAGCCAGAGGGAATGAAGAATTGGCTCGCATTTCTGCTGAGGTGTGTGGCTGAGACTGGAATCAGGTACCTGGTTGCAAAAAATGCTTAAAAAGTTGTTGTAGACTTGAACTCAACTTCTAGATGTACTGAATGGTGTGAGAAATGTTTCCCGATGTTAGAGCTTATCCTTTCACCTTTGAACGCTTTAATTGATGGTGCAGTGAACTATGAAGTTAACTGAAACTCAGTGTTGCAGCTGAGGAAAGTCTTGCAGTAGAAAAAACATTTGAGAAGTGATTTTGTACACAATGCTTCTGTCAAATCATCTTGGTGAAAAATTTTCTCCCCCCCCCCCCCCCCCGTCTTTTTAGAGAGCTTCAATCAAAAGGCAAAATTAAGAATATAAACATACAAATTCACAAAATGCACATAGCTGACTCAATTCAATTCCTTTTAATACTCTAGTGTCTTACATCTTATTTTAAATGTACGGAGTTGCACACGTTTCCTCCTCTTTTCTTAGCCTGCCCAGCAGCCTCCATCAGAAACAAATTCCCATTTACTCAATGTAATCATGAGAAGGAAACTCCATTATTCCACAAACAGTCCTTGCATTTGTATGCACATTGTATATCCCTTTCGCACAAAACAGGGAGAAGTAGTTCAGGAAGCAGTAAAAAAAAAGTAAATCTCATCCTTATATTTAGCAATTAAACAATTACCCAGTATTCAGTGGCAGTTGCTGGTGTAATCTGGCTTTATACGTCAAATATTGCAGTATGCAAAGCATCTTCCATTCAGTAAAGAATTAATGCTGAAGATTGCTTTTATAAGCCTTCTTATATAGTCTTTCTAAAAATAGGTCGATGTTTGAAAGAATCCATTAAACGCTTCTTTTGGTTATTGTGAACAGGGAATTTTAGCATACAGTTCAAAAGAAAATTAAAAATACTTTGGGGATACGAAGTCTTGATATGCTGATTCCTGTACCGTGGTGGGTTTGAGTAACTATTGCCAAAAAAAAGTTGTAGTAGTATAAGATGTACGATCAAAATACCTTGAGATGAGTAGACCCCATTCTCAAACTAATGACACATTGCCACCATTTGTATCTTTTCACAGGTAAAAATATAATACTAAACCCAAAGAATTTACAGACATGCCAAAATTTTGTCCCAGTTTGACTCAGTAACAAGTATTTTTCCAATGACAAAGCTATAGAGAACTTGGAAAAATGCAGTAACCTGTCCTTACATGTTCCCTTTGAGTCTTACGTGTGTGAGTAGCGAGTAATAACTGGTACACATGGGGAAGGAAAGATTGCCTTGGGAGCCTGACAGTAAATTTGTCGCTTCTGTGCGCAACCGTATTCTGAACCTCACTGATCCCTGAAGTAAGTTCTGGCCCAGCCCAAATGAAGAGCAAAGCTCATGATTTGGTTTTTCGGCCAGTTTTTTTCCCTTTCTCTCACTTGTGTACGCAGTTTCCAGTAGAAAGAGCTGCATTTGATTCCTGAAATACCACCCGGTTGCTCAGTGTTCGGGCAGTGCGGTGCAAAAGCCTCTACAGGCAAGTACTCACAAAGTAATGTTGACGTTCAATAATTGAAGGAAATGGGAAGGAAGGCCTGACTGATGTGCAAAATGTAAAGTTTGATGGTGCTTGCAATGATACTAACTTCAACAGAAGAAGGGTATCTTCCGTGCTGCAGCATCAGCTAATGAAAAGTGGAGCTGATTATAGAGTTCGGGTACGATTTCATTGCAGAAACTTGTCACTTGCTACAAATCTGAAGTGAACAGCCTTGCCTTTTTTCCCCTAAATTTGCACTCTTAAAAAAATATAGTACTTTGCCTTTATGAGAAATAAGAAATTGCTCAAAATGTAAAACAGAATAAAATAGCAAACAGGCAATCACTACAAATTGCTAGTTAACAGGTTTTGCCACTAATCTAAATGTTGATTACTTTGAACCTTGGCCTGAATATCAGAAGAGTTAATTACATGCAATTTACTTTGCTAAGGAGAATATTTTACAAAAGTAAGGACAAGACAAGCTCTGGCATGATCACAAGGGAAAGATTTACTTTTGTAACTTAACAATTAAAGAAAAAAGCCCCCAAAAACCTGCGCTGATTTTTATTGAATGCTGTGATTTGGGCACTTGTGTGTGAACTGTTAGACCTTCCATTATGGAAAGTCGTGTTAACAGATGACAAAAGCGTTGTGTTCAGTTTTAGAGGTGGCTGTTTCACATCAGCATGAACTGATTTCCAGCAATCGTCTTGTAAATCATCTTTAGTTAGTGATTGTCTCAATCTAAAGGTATTTTTATTGTGAAACTTAACTGTCCCCTTGGTGAATCAGAACCTGTTAGTGCCGCTGCAGCTTGCTTGGGGTACAAATATAGTTTTCCCAACCATCTCGTGCTCTACCTGTCGTTAGGTTGTAAGTCCTCTCTGAGAAACGTTAGATGAAGGTTGTCTCAGCCTCTGCTACACAGGCCTGAAGGGACAGACGCTCATTTTACTTCCCTGGTACTTCCATCGGCTATTCTGGGATAACTTCAGGAGCTGAGGTGTTGAATTCTGGCTCTCTTCATAAAGGGAGCTTTCCCAAAAGACAGTTCTATAGGACAGGGGTTATTTGCAAAGGGAGATGGCTGGTAGAGAGTGTTTCGCCTTCTGCAAGATATAAATAAGAGATTAGGGTCAAACTCTGAATTATCCTGAAGAATATAACGGGGAATCTGCTAGCCTCCCCCTTTATTAGCCCCCTAAAATTAGCCAATATGAAAATTCTCAGATGATGGTGGAGTGGATGCGAGCTGTGCGTGAGTTACACATAACGTGGCTGTGGGATGCAATGGCTAAACCTTTGGTCGTGCTAGCAGGGATCAAGAGATGCGTTCTGCAGCAGCAGCCTGCACCAGGCAGTAGAAGTATATCCCTGAGCTTCTTATGAATGTATTGATTCTTAGGAGTTTCATCAGCCATGAGCAGGTATCCAGGCTTGCCTGTGTAGTGCAAAACTGGTGGTTAATAGAGCATTTGATTTGTGAAGTGTGTGAGGCTCGTGACAGCCATAAAGGAGAGATCTTGGAAGATACTCTGTCTGGTAGCCATACGGTCGATGAACTAAGGTATTTTGTTCATGCTATGTGTGTTGGCATCCATGCTTGAAATCCAGCATTAATCTGTAAGCGGGTGTAAATTGCCAAGTTTTATCTTGAACGGGCTGATAGGATCTGGGGTTTGTGGTTGCATTTGTGATGTAGAGTTTGATTCTTGCCAGCGCTGCTCCTTTTTGGCTCAGTAACCGTTTAATTTAAATGAAGGGCTGGTGCATTAATTCTGAAGCAGTGTAGTCTCCGTTCTGTAGGAGAGTGGCTGCCAACCTATGGTTCACAAATGGCTGGGATTTTGTGACCTATATCTAGGGGGTTTCTGAAAAACTGTCACCTGCCAATAGGGTTACCTTCCCAGATAGAGGTCTGCATCCTTCATTTGAACATTTTCCAAGTATATAAACCAAAGAAAAGCTAGGAAGCCGTTGCTTTGAAACAAACCTTATTCTCTTGTGACTGAATATATTTGTCACTGGGTATGTTCTGTTTCTCTGCTTTGCTTTCAAAAGTAGTGAGCTGGGGGAAGAGGAGTGCTTTCCTCAAGGGCAAGACTGTATAGCTTTTGCTGCTGGAAAGAAGACTATCTTAACTCTTAAGGTGTGCTGCACAAATGGTTTTTCTCAGGGTTTTAGGTGTACTTTGTGGTGTGGGGAAAAGACGGGGGACAACCGTAGTGTCAAGTTAACATAAGACTGCTTGTTTTGTTTACAGCATAGAGTACTTTTTTTTTTTAAGTAGAAAAGAAATGCAGATCTAAGACGTTCCAGCTTTTTTTTTTCTTTTTTTCTTTTCTAAACATGACTAATTTTGGCTAGTTGAAACAGGAACATAATGAGGTACTAAAAATGTTAGAGCGGTGCACTGCTTATACTAATTAATGTTTCTGCGGGAATAGTTTAAACAGAAATAAGCATGTGTGTAAGTTTACTTAAACCGTAATGGCAACTGTTCTTGTGTTTTTGCCGAACTCCCACGCTACCTTTCTTTATCTGCCCCTTCCCAGCAAGAACTGGCTGCTCCTGGCCATGCACTCAGGTTGCATTTGCAGTTTACTGTTTCACAGCTCCTTCCAGGGGACAGAGATTTCCTGGTGCCTGAACAAAGCAATGATTTTACATCCAGTTTCTTTTAACCACTTCTAAAAGGGTCGGGCAGAATCTCCAAATCACTCCAGTTGTAGAAATATTCATAAGTGAAGTGTAGGTACAAATCACTTTGACAGTATGCATTTGCACAGAGGAAATGCATTTAAACCCTTGCAAGTAATCTGGAAGAAAAAAACCCAAAACAACCAACAATCATCAATCTGATCCGATTTACAAAATATTTTTAGACATGATCAAGGAAAGCAAATGTTAAATGGAGGAATGCAAATTAGCTGGCAGCAACGGTGCAAAGTAATTGCTCAAAACCAGTGTTCCTAAAGGGATTTTATAAAGGCTAATGGTAGGCCTGCTTCGGCTTTACATTTTTCTCTCTGATTTCAAAATAAATCACTTCTAATAAATTTGCACATTACATGGGGATTGGCTGACAGGGGAGGTTGCACATAGCTGTCTCCATTACTAAGTAAGCTGGGCCATTTTTAATAAAATGTGTTTTACTATAGATAAATATGAGATCGTATGTCTGAAAACAGAAAGCAAATTCTTCATATAAAGCGGGGTGTCTATTCTGACAAACAATGGCAAAATGATCTCGAGTACTGCGGTGATTTGCAGTGACTTTCAGTGCTGTGTTGAAAAGACCTAGGGAGATCCTCACACAGCGGAACAGGAGCAGTGAAGAGTTTGCTTTGGACATTGTACTTATGAGACTTGTAATGGGCTATTGCCTCCAGTTCTCATGCCTGATTTTTCAACAACCTTTTTAAAGTACAGATAAGGTTTAGAGAAAACCCACCAAAATTCTCTTGATGCTGGAAAAAATTCCTTAGGGAGAAAATTAGAGGACGTTCTGGCTTACCAGAAAGGATTGAGACAGGCTTAATGGCAGCATGCTTCCACAGGAGGAAAACGTCTGGTTCCAAAGGACTTCTAATATAGCTGAAATACCTGGAGAAAGCCTCATCAACTGTGAGTTGCAGTTAGGCAACTCATAAGGGACATGAGGCAGTATTTTTGGTGGTATGTGTGAATAACCATTAGAACAAGCTCGAAGAGGAGTGACGGGTTTCTTTCTCAATTGCAAGTGGTGATGCTCTCCTGGAGAATGTACTTAGCCAAATGCAACTCACTGAGTACCATGTGGGGGCAACAAGATGAAATTCTGCATCTTCTGGTGTAACGTGAGATAAGACAAATGACTCGGTTGTCCATTCCCTCCCTAAATGCTATTGAACTGACAACTGCCTTATATTTTCTTTTAAATATGTTACTTCATTGTGGGGTTTTTTTAAAGTAAATTATGAATATTTTAAAAAAATCCTCCATCTTTAATACATCTAGATCTGTTATATAAGATTTATCCATAGCAGGGTTATCTTTTGTAGTATTTTGAATTCATTGTTAGCTATAACATTCCTTAAACATATTCAGAGAGCCACTTCTTTCTTTCCTCCTCTCTTCCATATACTGTTCTCGCTTTCTTGGAGAATATTTGGGTCAGAGACTTTCAGATGAGAGTCTTCATATCAGAGACTTGAAGTTTACCAAGTTTCTTTCCAAAATTAACTGTTACTCTCTCATAAAACACGTATTCAAACTTTAATCAAGGGATTTGAAGATATCCCTGTGTTACTGGCTAGGCACTTCTAGCTAACTGTATTGCAGAACTGAGTATAAATAAAATGCCACATTACAAAGTTTTGGTGTTTTGTTTTGGCTGCTGTTGAGTTGGTGAGGATGATTGTTATACAGTCCTTTTGATGAGACTTCCACAAATGCACACTCTGGTTTTAATCAAACTTTTTCTAAAGGTGGGGGAAACAAAACCAAAAGAGTGTGCCTAAATCTGCTAGTCTGAATTGCAGTCTGTTTGCTTCCTTCAGTTGATATTCTGTACAAAATTGACCATACATGACTGCTTTTTCTAACACGTATGTTTAATCTTCAGATCTCCGATGGCCAAGGAGATGAGCGGTCAGAGTCTCCCTATGAAAGTGCTGATGAAACTCAGACTGAAGTGTCTATATCATCCAAAAAATCTGAGCGAGGAGCAGGAACAAAAAAAGAATATGTGTGTCAGGTGAGAGATGTTAGCTGGGGCAGCGAGCCATGTTTTCTGAGGGTTCCTAGAAAAGGTCTTTTTAAATATGAAAATGACAGTATTAGGCCAGAAACAGGTTTATCGTGTGTGTCTGAGATGTCTGTTAGCGATGAGGGTGTCGTGCCAGTAAATGGAATTCTTTGTTCTTAATTATTTTTTTTTCTTGACCTCCAATAACTGACTTAGCCGTTCTGCTTGAGTTTCCAGATCTGTAAGATAAGCATAATTTGTACCTCAGAATAAGTGCATGAATGTTGCCAGGTAACTAGTTAAATGACTGAGGAGAGCTGCTCGCTTATCTGTTAATAAAGAGGAGGAAGTAAAACCCAGTGGGTTTTGTGCTTCTGCGTGCAGCAGAGATTGCCGTGCTGCGTTGGTAGCAGCGTGTGTGTGGCATGCTAATTGAAAGGAAAAAGCTTTCTCAAACTATTCTAGAAGAGTTCTTAGATTATGAAATGATAACGCAATGCAAAGGGACAGATCAAATTTGTTTCCACGAGACTGGGCAAGCAGTTATATTTCCATTTCTTGCACATAGTGATGATGAGGTTATATCTATCTTTAAATGTTGGCTAATCCCTTAAATTCTGCCAGCATTATTGTTCGGTTCATTTTTAGTTATGCATGTGTCATTGCTAACCACTTGGACATAGAAGTATCATTGTGCCACCTAAATTAATTTCCTTTTGCCAAGGAAAAGGAAAATAAGGATGCTTTTTAACCCTACTCAGATGCATCAGTGTGCTCAGGGGAAATTTCTTAAAGCTTTTTTTCTTTTCCTTTTTTCTGTCAGATTGTATTTACTCATGAACCGTGGTTCTATGAGTGATATTTCTAGCAGTTTAATGACTCTATTATCTGTTTCGACTGGAAGCCAGGGCATGTAATGATACTTGTAAAATTATCTTTCACTTGTTAAATTTGATTTCAACAACGGGAAAAGAGATTTTGAGGAGCAATATATGAAAAGGAATGAAGAAAACAGTTTTTTCCACATATGAACTTTTCTTTAACATTCAATGCCTTTGTGTTGTAAAAGCTGTGTGAAAAAACAGGTGATCTCCTACTGTGTGAAGGACTTTGCTATCGAGCTTTTCATGTAAGCTGCCTTGGGCTCTCTGGAAGACCAGCAGGAAAATTCATTTGTAGTGAATGTACATCAGGCAAGTTTGTCCCTTTCTATTAATAAAAAAAAAATAATATTGTAGTTTTCCCATACGTTGTTCTAGGAAATCATCCTGGACAAAGTATGTATCTCTGGAGAAATCATATTTACCCTTTGGTGCCTGACAGGGTGGGGTTTCATACAGTACCATTAAGTGTGCCATGTTTCAGAAAGCTCACACTGTTTTCAGTGAGAACTCCCTTGCAACCTGGCTGATTTAGTCTGAATTCCATTGCCTTAATAATTGCGGAATATTTGCTCTCTGAGTACAATTACAGATTAGATTTAAAGGCTCTCACAAAGACTTAAGAAATCCTAGGAAAAAAAGCAGCAAGTGAAACGTTTTAAGTCCTTTTTCAGTCCTTTGTGTGTCTATATCAATCTTTTGCTTTCCCTATTAAAAGACTACCTTATTGCTATTAATTTCATTTGCTTTTAATCCTATAACAACTGCTTGGAAGTTCTTAATCTTAAAACTTTACGTAAAAGATTTGCGTTCTTGCTCATAAGCTCAGTTAGTACACGTGGCTAAACCTTGTTGGAACAAGGCTGCTTCAAAATAAAGCTCTTCCAAGCGGTCCAGAGAGATTAGAGGATGCTCGTCCTTGGTTTGTGGACCTACTTCAAATTTCACAGGATCACAGACAACCCATCGTCCTATTTCATTGCTTTACAAAAAAAACAATAAAAAATTCACAGTCGTCCTGGCATACTGAGGCTTATAAATAAGAACGTGAAAGCAAATCGGTGAGGCTTTGGGTGTTGTTGTGTACACTTTAACTGCAATGGGTTTGCATTGTAACTTTATTTTATCTGTAACTGAACAGATTAATGTTTAACGCTAAAGAGTTAAAGTAAATAGATTGCTGCATCAAAGAATAGAATTTGATTTTAGTTTGTTTTAAAAAAAAAAAGAAGAACCAAAAGCAACTCCCCCATGCGGAACAAAAACTCAGAACAGAAGCATTTTAAATAAACAGGTTTGGATGAAAAATTAGTTACATTATTTTTATTACCTTTGCCACTAGGTGTGCATACCTGTTTTGTGTGTAAAGAGAGAAAGGCAGATGTGAAGCGCTGTGTCGTATCCCACTGCGGAAAATTCTACCATGAAGCTTGTGTGAAAAAATTTCATCTTACTGTGTTTGAGAACAGGGGGTTTCGATGTCCTCTCCACAGCTGCCTGAGTTGTCATGTTAGTAACCCCTCACATCCACGAATTTCAAAAGGTAGTTTCATTTTACGTTTTTATGACTGATGAATTGTCTATTTATGGTACGTTAAGGTAAGGAATCTGTCCATTTAATAGCAGCTAGCTGCAATTTTTCAGGCATGCATGTACTATTGATTGATTCAGAATTTTTTTAAAAATAATAATTGCATAATTTTTAGTCAACATTAGTATTTACCTTGTTTTCTTCTGTTTGACTAGCTTTCAATTATCTATAGCTAACGATGTTTTCTTCTCAAAAGAGAATGAAATCTAGAATGCATATATGATGATGAGAGGCAGGCTGAGCAGACTGAGAGCAAGACCTGTGAATGTACAAATACTGCAGCAAGGCTCGCCGAATGTGGGGGCGTTTGATGCTGTGCATATTTTTAGCTTTGGGCAACATCTGTAGACAAAATTGCATGACTGAGGAAAGCTTGTCTACCCTGGTGTGCATAGTTAAAGCCTTCACATTTAAATAGTATAGTGCTTTAAACTCAGTGTAGGGATCTTTAAAAACCTTTGTTAATTCAGTATTGTTGCTAAATGCAAATACACACGCAGACTTTGAAAACATAATTGGTGTATTTTTTGTGTATATAGGCTACCTCAGGCAGTAATACTGTTTTAGCTCAAATAATAAACCAGTTTTGTTCAAAAATAATATGGCAGTATTCTGCTTTGCTAGGAAAGATGATGCGTTGTGTTCGCTGTCCTGTTGCATACCATGCTGGAGACGTTTGCATTGCTGCGGGATGTGCAGTCATCGCTTCCAACAGCATTGTTTGTACGAATCATTTCACTGCCATGAAAGGAAAAAGTCATCATGCGCATGTCAATGTGAGCTGGTGCTTTGTGTGTTCAAAAGGTAAACTGATGTAACACTCTTTCATAAATGCAGCATCAAAACGTTTTATTCTTCAATTTAAATTTCATTTTACTAATCTGTTTACAGAAAATTATTAGAAATGTGGCATATTAAGTTAGGCTCTGTTAGGTATTGAAATAACTGCAGGTTGGCTTGTGCTGCTTCAAGTTTTTGAGTATCCTTTTTTTGCAGATATAATTTATTAAAGAATGTTTTTACTTGGACTTTGTCCAGCAACCAGAAGCCTGATTTAATTCTTTGCTGGAGACATGTAATGAGAAGTATTTCTCTGTTCTTTCCCCTGTGTTCAATGTACTGAAGCTTTTTGTGTTTCTTTATTGCTAATACATAATATTAAAACATAAATATTTTAAGAGTTGCTTTTAGTGTAGCAGCAGACAGCAAATTGAATCAGTATTAGTTGTTGCTGGGAGTACCACTAATTAAGGGTGTTTTGTTTCATGTTGTATAATAAATTTATTTCTTATTGAGAACCACAAAATGCATAGTGCTGATTAAACTGTAGCAGTGAAAGTTCACCTGATTTGTTAACAAATTAACGTGCAGCATAGCAGCTTGTTAAGCTGCCGCTAACTTTCCACTTGATAATTCATGGAACAAACTAACAACCTCATTCCCTCTCCCCCCAGGAAAAAAAAAAACCATAAGAGAAATCTGTTGTTGTCAAAAGTTTGCATACAGCGGAATATTAATATATATTAAACTGTTAAATATATTGTATCATTGAAGTAAAACAAAGTAATTATAATTGGTGGTGCATTATGCTGGCTTTTTTATCACTAGCTTGCTTGTTATTTTGTACGTATTACTAGTGCGAGTCTGCCAGGCATTCAAATTAGTACGGACCTTTTGGGTTTTGTACACAACTAAATTATATGTATTTGTTGCAGGCCAGCGTGTTTTAACCATTTATTTTCTAACTGAGCCTGCCACATGTGTATCACGCTGCTTTGAACCTGGCTGGAATGCAAAACTTTTATTTTTGTCTTGAAGTTTTTCAACTTTTTCTTTTTTTTTCTCTCTGAAGGAGGAAGCTTGTTGTGCTGCGAGTCATGTCCTGCAGCGTTTCACCCAGACTGTTTAAACATTGAAATGCCAGATGGGAGCTGGTACTGCAATGACTGCAGGGCGGGGAAGAAACTCCATTTCCAGGATATTATTTGGGTTAAACTGGGAAATTACAGGTCTGATGAACGGATTTATTTTGTTTTTACAGTACTGGCATGTTTAAGGATCGTACAGTTGGTTGCTTCTGTAGGCCAGCCTTGCTGCACACAGATTTCTCATTCCTCTGTGAACTAGGGACTCCATCTCCTTGCAAGCTTCAAGTTCAAAGACTTGAAGCTTCGTTGTTGCTCTCTGCCAAGGCATTACCCGTACAGGACTTCTTGTGGTCTTCTGACATCTGCTTCCAGTGTATGAGCCTTCAACCCCTTTTGTTTCAGAGATCTCTTCAAATAGTTAAGCTGGTATAACTTGTAATTGGCTAAATTACTACCTTGCAGGCTGGGAGTTAAGTCACTCAGGTTGTCAGTGGTTTACACTTCATTGAGATTTGAGTGAGGTAGAGGTGGGTGGGGTTGATCCTCGAAAGCATTAATAGCTATTATCAGCTGTCTCTTGATCTTTGACAACTGCAGTGACTGCAGACCTTATTAAAGATGATGTTTTGCACCTCCAGGTGCAAAGAGCTTTATGTGTATGCTTATCTTGCAGGCGGGCAAAAGTCCCACAGATCTGAGTGTCGGGCTCTCCTTTTCTAGTCCTGTCTTCTCTCGTTGCCTAGTGAGTGGGGGGAGGAAAGGATTTTAAATCCACTTGCATCTTGGAAATAATAATCAGTTACTGCTACTTAGGGTGATTTTGTTGAACTGTCTCTTGCAGAAAGAGCTTGACTAAAATGCTGTATTTTTTTATTTGTACTTCTGTGCTAGATGGTGGCCTGCAGAAGTTTGCCATCCGAAAAACGTTCCCCCAAATATCCAGAAAATGAAGCATGAAATCGGAGAATTTCCTGTGTTTTTCTTTGGTTCTAAGGATTACTATTGGACGCACCAAGCACGGGTGTTCCCTTATATGGAGGGAGACAGAGGGAGTAGATACCAGGGGATCAAAGGAATTGGAAAAGTCTTCAAAAATGGTATATAGCTAAAAGTAAACAAAAATAATCTTGTGATATGCATGCTTTACTTTCTTCACACATAGCCATGGGTCTGGTTTTGTACATTTGTTTTACAATATTGTATTAAAAAAATTGTTTTGGTGCCCTGGGCAGCAGTCACTATTACTAACTTTGAAAAGCATTATTTTTGTGGCTTGTAAAAGACTACAATCTAATTGGAATTATTTCTGATGATTTTTACTTTCTGGAAAGGAAATGATGAGTTTAACTGGGAGACAGAAAGAGTAGAATTGATACATCTGTTAAGAGCATTAACACTCCAGAAAGCAGTGTTTGCAAGAAAATTGAATGATGGGACTAGGAAGTAGAAGGTGATTCTTTGTTTAACACACATGGGAATGAGCAAGTCAGCTTGGGGGGAGTAATCCTCTTTCTAGCATTTTTGTTGATACAACAATCTTTTTTAGCTTTGCAAGAAGCTGAAGCTCGATTTCGAGAAATAAAGCTACAGCGAGAAGCCAAAGAAACCCAAGAAAGTGAACGTAAACCCCCACCATACAAGCATATTAAGGTAAAGTTTGAGGAAATTACACTGGATACTCAAAGGTCTAAGCGAGCACTGGAGAGGAAGAGCTGAGTGGTGAGATGCGGAGGAGAGGTTGTGACGATGTGCTGGTAATTGTGCTTTTACAGTCATGAGAAGATGAAATTTTGCTTCCATTGGAACATCTAGTGTTGCAAAACCAAATTAGTAACCACTGTAATAACTCTTACAATAAATTCAAATGTTTTAAAGTGATGTTTGAACTATTTTAATGTATTATTCAGGTGAATAAACCTTGTGGTAAAGTGCAGATATATACTGCTGACATTTCTGAGATTCCCAAGTGCAACTGCAAACCCACAGATGAAAACCCTTGTGGCTTTGATTCCGAGTGCCTAAATCGGATGCTGATGTATGAATGCCATCCACAAGTTTGTCCAGCGGGAGAACGATGCCAAAACCAGTGCTTTACAAAACGTCAGTACCCTGAGACAAAGATCATCAAAACCGATGGAAAAGGGTGGGGTCTGGTCGCTAAGAGGGACATTAAAAAGGTATGAATCATTCTTGCCTAGCAATGAAGAGGTGACTTGTGATGCTGTTTGTGGGTCTGGTATATACTTTACTAGTGATACTTGGTATCTTTCAGGGAGAGTTTGTGAATGAGTATGTTGGTGAGCTGATTGATGAAGAGGAGTGTATGGCAAGAATCAAATATGCACATGAAAATGACATCACCCACTTCTATATGCTTACTATTGATAAGGTAGAGTATTTTGCATTTCTTTCTGTTATTTAATTGTAACATTATTTTGATCTCTTTTCCTTCTGTTGATCACCTTGGTAGGGCACTCTGCTACCTGTGATGTTCCAGTTTCATATATTCGCAATGTTGTATCTTCTGTGCCTGCTTGCTCCATTCTATATATGTAATGTATCTCATTAGTTCTAACTATGTAATGTAATAAAGTATATATTAAGGTCTATAAATTGTGCTTTTCTGCTTGAAATCAAGTACAGCAAAAGTATTTGTCTGCCTAGTCTTAAAAGGAAGTATGAAGTTTCAGGAAATAGAATCATAGAATGGTTTGGGTTGAGAAGGGACCTCTAAAGGTCATCTAGTCCACCCCCCCTGCCGTGGGCAGGGACATCTTTAACTAGATCAGGTTGCTCAGGGCCTCGTCCAACCTGACCTTGAAATGATAATGATACAGTAACCTGACCTTGAAATAGTAATGATACAGTTGAAAGAATTAGTTAGCAATCCTTTAATTTACTAAAATTTCAGCAACAAAAAAAAATTCTCGCTTGAGAGTAGTGTGGAATATAACTGTGAGGCTGTGTCCCATATTGGACATTTAATATTTTTTGCAACTGTATGTCCCTTTCTTTGTTTATAGCAAAACTAGGCTTGTGCTTTTGTAGAAACTCTTTTCTGAAAGCACTATCTGCATTAGTAGCCAGCCAGCACTTCACAAATTGATTCTGCAGCAAATGAATCCAGCAGATTAATTAACGCAGCAAATTAATCCAGCATCTGTGGTTCTCTGTGCATACCTCTGAGTATTTTGTTCCTGAGAAGGGGAAGAAAGTGGAGAACCCGCACAGCAGGGGGTATTGATTATATATATTATGTTGCTTCAGTGCCCAAAGAGCTACTTGGGAGAAAAACAAGAGTTGGCTGTCAGTCCTGCGTACTTTTTCAGTCCTAATCACCTTTCTTTTGCCCGAAACGGCCCTGCCCTGTATTTCCACAGCTACTGTTTTCATTAGTCCTGTAACCGAGGAGTTCCTGCACAGGACTTGCCACCTAAGAAGGGTGAAACCATGTTCATCTTAACATTTCAGTCTCTCACCCCTCTGCTAAACTGACACACGATGTCAGTGTGTTTAGTATCTGAACTGAACATGTATTTGACTCTTGCCATAGTTACTAAATGATCATTGTGGTTCTGTCTTTAAAAAATGCCCGTGCCATTATGAGGCTGAGCTGCACATGCGGTTAGAGTGGCCGGATGTATGTGCACATAGTCATGACAATCATACGTGTGCATTATAAATATGAGAAGGAAACTGTAATAATTGTTCAAAAATAAGCAAAGCTGTCTTAAGCAGCCCTGCAAAGAATCACGGTTTCAAAATTCTTCTGGCTATTTCAAGACTTCATTTTATTTTGTTAATATTTGGTATGTTTGGTGGAGAAAGAAATTAAAAGGCAATT
>NW_008825167.1:6138608-6157171 GCF_000699105.1 Pygoscelis adeliae
CCAAGAGATTTTTTTTGTTTAAACTAGGCTGATTTGGGGAAAGAAAGCTGGTGAGAAACTGGTAATCTCTGCAAGTAATCATGCAGTGACTTGGTAAATACCGTAAAGCACAGTATTTGTAAATGCGTCACAGCTTTGTGAATGCAAAGTAAAAGGTAAATGGACTGAGTTTGAGTTTTGAGGCTTTTTGGAGGGAGGGGGTTCTTAACACGACCACCACAGCGCTCACAAGAACACTTATCCTGCCACGTGGCTGAGACGAGTTCTGGGAAAATGTGAGCCAGAGCACGAGTATTGCTTTGGGAGTGTCACATTCCAGGCCACATGAGACACTACAGTTTTCAATACGACATGTACCATCGGTTTGCTTGTGTGCTTCTGGGTAGCAGCGCCATGTCTGTTTTAAATGTAACTACTGAAATAATTTATGATTTTTTTTTTTTTTTGAGGGGGGGAGAAAAAACATTCATTCTGTTGCTGGTTTGATCTCCAGGACCGTATTATTGATGCTGGCCCCAAAGGAAACTATTCTCGTTTTATGAATCACAGCTGCCAACCAAATTGTGAAACTCTAAAATGGACAGTAAATGGAGACACTCGTGTCGGCCTGTTTGCTGTGTGCGATATTCCTGCAGGTATACCAGCTTCTGTTGGTTTTGGTTTAATTCCCTAAGTTAAACCTTTTGCGCAGTTATGAGTGGGACGGTCATGGTTTAACTGATTCAGTGCAAATATTTTTGTAGAGAGCTCAGCACATGGGAGAGATGCTTTGTGACCTGCCTTTTATTTAATGTTTCTTAATAGAGAGTCCCATGGCTGCTTTTTGTTGCTTGCTTCTAAGGGACCACCAAAGAACCCCTAGTCAGTATCCATGCATTCACTTTGTGTTGTAGAGCACAGTTTTTGTTATACAGATCTCAAACAATATTTCTGTATCTTTTCTTCAAGTGACGATAATAAACTTAAGGAGTGGGGCAAGAAGGATGTTTATATATGTTCTGGTTTGTGTACACACATGCGTGCACGCACACACACACATATATATCTATAGCTATATCCAGCTGTCTAGATATATGGATATATATAACGCATGTGTGTGTGTAGACCAGACACATGCACAGTTTTGTGAAGTCAAACCAATTTATTTTAAAATGTAATTGCATAAGACATCATGCTGTACTGGCATCTAGTCAATTGTTGTCAGTGCTTATGAGCAGTAAAGAGGGGGAAAATCTTATGATACTAGATCAGCAAGCAAGTACAAAAACAGAAGACAGATAATGAAACTTTTATTTGTTTGTAATAATTTTGATAGACTTCGTTACCTTGTCCTTCATAATGAAAGGGTATGTCTTATCTCGCTCAGGGACAGAGCTGACTTTTAATTACAACCTTGACTGTCTGGGCAATGAAAAAACAGTCTGCAAATGTGGTGCCCCAAACTGCAGTGGATTTCTTGGGGACAGACCAAAGGCAAGTAATATGTCAAGAGATTTTGACAGTGTCTTGTCAAACTACTAGCCTTGTTTTTCTTTTGGGGTATGTGTTGGTGGACCAGTTTCATGTTATGATAAGGGTTAATGCTGCTTAAACAGATGCTAGCTGTCCTCTGAGGAAAAAGCTTACTGTTTCCCTTGCTGGGAAGATGGAAACATTCTTCTGCCAAACATAACCTTGGTGCTGAAGAATACATTTTTATGCTGTAATAGTGCAGCAGGCGATACTGCTTTTGGGAACACCCTAAAATATTTTCTCCCGCTTTCTCATATGAGAAATTAATTACTTTAGGTCCTGAATAAGACATATTGCTAGCTACTGGCGCTAGCTTTTGGAATCAAAAGCATGGAAAAGAAGGGGTTGCAGAGGGAATAACCTTCCCAGTCCTGTTCGAAGTATGAAGGAGGGGAAGGGTTGTAGGAGCTAGGAACTGACTAAGAATTAGCCTAACTATAGCCAGTGAGATTATTCTGACATTGCAGTTTATATTTCCCCCATCTGAACCTTAAAATATGATTATTTTATTAAGATTTGTTAAAAGAAGAATAAAAAAAAGTTTTGAAATGTAAACATAAAGAAAAATGATACCAAATTATGTCAAGAAATGGCCTGTGTGATTCATGTCAGGTTAATTTAAAACCTGTAATCCAGGAGAAGTTGATGCGGCTTCCTGATGGGCTGGCATAGGAGTGCGAGGGAAGGCACAAGTACACTCCCAAGAGAAAAAAAATCTCACCTGTGGATGTAGAAAGGCTGCACCTTCATGTGGTCCTTTACACTGCTCAGTATCAGGCACTTCAGAGGATGGACTTAAAATCTCCAGAATTCGCATAGCTGGTTTTTGTTAAGGGAGAGGCTTAAGTGGGGTTTCACATAAGCTTATGATTAATTTATGCGGACAGCCACGAAGAAATGAAATGTTACATTTCAGTTGTGCAGGGCTGTCTGCATTGGTAGATAGAATGCGCTAATTTTAAAGAAAGTGGTTAATGATTACTGGGGTGAGAGGTACGATGGTAGGGATGTTGAAAAAACATGATTACTGGGGTGAGAGGAAATGATGGTAGGGATGTTGAAAAAACATCCAGAATTCATTTTATATGATTTGATGAAGGAGAGTTGAAGTGCAAGCAGCAGACTGTCAGATTGCAGTAGGGATAAGGCTTGGTGTATTCTTTCTAGCATTATGGGCACAGTTACAGTTCCTGAAATTCTGCTGTCCATTCCTCAAAGAAGGGAAGTGGAGGCCGTTTTTAATAATTCCAGCATGAGTATACACAACTGGAAGAGAAAAATGGATATTGAAGTGAAGTGATTGGTGGTGCAAGAACAAAATAGAGGTAAATTAGCCGCAAGTAGATTAGACTGGAACTTGGAAGACCTTTTTTCAGTCATAAGAAAGTGGAGGAGCTTTCCAATAGGAAGGGATTGTAGGGACAAGATCTGGTTTCAAGATGACTTTTTACAAGGGGCAGCGTGGATTTTCTATCAACAGAGATAAGCACCGTGAGGCTCTGGACAGGTCTGTACCAAGTCAAATTTTTGCCTGTGTGCACGGTCTGCCAGGCATGCCAACAGTTTTGCTAGGTTGTGTAATATTTTTCCTCTGCAAAACTGGCATTTACAGATTTGCATCTTACTCTTTTAGAATTCTTCCACTAATGCCTCAGAAGAAAAAGGCAAAAAGACCAAAAAGAGAACACGGAGACGCAGAACGAAAAATGAAGGGAAGAAAGAATCTGAAGACGATTGTTTCCGTTGTGGTGATGGAGGCCAGCTGGTATTGTGCGACAGGAAATCCTGTACTAAAGCTTACCATCTCTCCTGTCTTGGTTTGGTGAAACGTCCTTTTGGTGAGTGGGCTTGCCTCTTAAACTTACGTAAATAAATAACTTGTGCAGGTGCCTCATTTATTGCACTGAAACCTTGTCAAGAGCGTCTTCTCAAAAACATTCTTTTCATATGGTACGAACTTCCTTCGTGCAGGAGCTCTTCTTGAGTATGGAGACACAATGACGGCCTTCCTCCTGCCTCTGGCAAAATGAGCCTTTTGTTTTAGAAATATAGGTAATTGAGTATGTCGCTTGGTAGGAGCACTGTGGCCCTGTCCCAGGAAAGTTGATTGTATCTAAGAAATGCATGAAGCCAGTTGAGTTCAAGCCAAAAGAATAGCAGCAGCATCTGGAAGAAGGCAAGTAGGAAAATGTTAAGGGCAGCAGACGTCAGGTTGCCGTTCCAGATACCACAGGAGTTACCTGGTTCCATAGTCAGCCATGTCAGGTGGGATATGAAGACGTGAAGCAGACAAAGCCTGTTATCCCAGAAGCAAGTGAAACAATGACTGGTAAAATATGCTGGGGCAAAAGAGCGGCTGTAGGTAAAGCCCATCAGCCATCCCTGAGCAAAACTTGCAGAAAACAGGTGAGCGTTGTAATGGTAGGCAGCAGTTGACTGGGTGTTTGGATACTCTACCAGCCTGCAAGTTCTGTAAAACGCTATTGAGTAAAGCCTGAATAATTTCTTCTAGCTGGAGTTCACTGCTGTATTTAAATGAAAGGATATCAAGTCTCTGCTACTTACTGCTGTCAGCTGAGCCTTAGAAGTGCGACGTAGCATTTTGATTTTTTGAGATTAGCCACGGTAGTTGCCGTCTCATCTAGCTGTGTCAGGAAAGTTGTGTGTTGTTCAGCTGCTAAAACACAAAACTTTAAAAGAGGATGACACGTTTTACTCCCTGCTAATGCGCTCTTCGGTTTTGATTGCAGGAAAGTGGGAGTGTCCTTGGCACCACTGTGATGTTTGTGGCAAACCTTCTGTTTCTTTCTGCCACTTCTGCCCAAATTCTTTCTGCAAGGAACACCAAGACGGGACAGTACTAAATTCTATGTTGAATGGACAGTTATGCTGCTCTGAACATGTTCTTGGGGTGGATTCTGTTGAAAATCAGCAGACTGAGAAACCCCGCAAAAAACTGAACAAGTTGAAGCCTAAGAGAAAGCAGAGGAACAGATGGATGAGAGCTGAATGCAAATAGTCATGGACTGCAGTTTCTACTGCCAACACTATCTTGTAGATAAGTTGTGAATATGGCCAGGGAAGGACACAATTTTACATATATTCTGTAAAGGTTACATGGGGGGGGATTTTTTGTTTTGTTTTGTTTTGTTTTTATAAATCCACTGAGCCAACCACAGCAGTCTTCTGCTGCTTCTGCACTGATAACGAACTGCATAGTTCAGAAAATTTCAGGACAAACCAAACTTATTACTCAGCATTACAGTTACACTTGAATTGTTACGAATGTAAAAGGTTCCCTCCAAAATACTTTCAGATTGGAGGTAGGTTAAAATCAAACCAGGTAGGCGTAAACATAGGGTTTTGAGATAGTATTTGTCAACCAACAGATGTTAAAAATAGTATATCCTTGAAAGAAGTTATTAGCTCTCAAGTCCTTTTAAGTAAGAAATGGCTTGGTCTGTGGTCCCAATGAGATTTGCTTGCCTTGTGTGTTTTTGAGACAGTGCTTGAATGCCATTCATGATCCAGGTGCGTATCTCGCTATAACCACACCCATAACAATTTGTTTGTGCTCTTATAAAATAGCTCTCCAATGATTCTTAAACATTTTTTTAAATATCCTTCCACCAAGAAATATAGTGCGTGGTGGGAAAGGCACACCCTGTACCAGAGAGGGGAAATCTTGCATTGTAAGAGATTTTTTTCTATACTGTTTTTTCCTGTATTTCATTCCAGCGAAACAGAAGCGACTTGATCTTGCAGAGCTGTACAAGTCTGGATTTAAAGGGATATTGTCTTGCAATCTAGGCCCAATATTCTAGGATTTTTGTGTCTTAATAAAATTAAATCTTACAAAACCTATTATTTGAAAAAATTACTTGATTTTTTTTTTTTTTTTTTTTTAAACATCAAGTAAAACGCAGAGGCAAACATTTCTTTGGAATGCTTGGAGTCCAAGCATTACAACTTTGTGATAATGCAAAAAATGCCCAACCAGGAACAAAAAAAACCCCATGAATGAAACAGAAAGTGAAACTTGACTAAAGTGCAAAAACTAAATTCAAAACAACTAATTAAAAGTGAAACAGATTTTTGAAGAAGCACATAAGGAACAATTTTAATGTGAAATTTAGCCTGACTCTGTTCCTTTTGATAAAGTTTGCGTAAAACTGGCTACTTGACTTGGCAGACTGTTTGAAATCATTCTTTACTTTTTTAGGAGCTCTGCTCTCGACTATCTTATCGCCACTGTGCTGTGTCAGCAAAAGCTGTTTTGAATTCTCTGCTCCCATTAGGCTCTCACACTTGCAGTGAGACGAATATACAAGATTTAGTATTGGTGGAAATAATATTAGAACTAGGAAAAAACGGTAAAGAAAAATGTCTTTACCTGTTTTCTTCCCAGTGCATGTCATTGGTGTGTGATTAGGCAGCGTTACAAGTAAGTTTTGACTTGTACCATTGTTATCTAGCCTAAGTAAACACAATGTGTGCCTTCGTGTCCATTTAGTAATTTGTGTATGTTCTAGCTTAGTTTGCCTTTAATAGTGCAGAAACTCTGTGTAGCCCTTTTGAAAATGAAGCCTTGCTATATCATGAAAGTGTATGTTTTTTTCCAAAGTATTTCTTCAGGATTTGATTGCAGATTTCGTTTTTGGAATTATCAAAATCCCCATTTGTTCCCAACACGTAAAAACTTTGGTTTTATTAGAAGATATTAATTGAAAGATGTTTTAAATGTAGCGTTGCCCTATCCTGAACTCTTTGGTTTCTATTTTGTGACCAAACTGCTTTGTTCTTTTAATCAATTTTTATAAACGCTGTTGGAAGGTTAATTTTTTTTCAAATACTTTTGACAAAATAGCACAGTTCAAAATAGGGGGAAATGTTACATGTTTGCATTTTTTAAAGTGGTATGCCAAGCCTTGCACTCAAGGAAAAAATCAAGATTTCGTAATTGATTTTGAGGGAAACTTTCCCTCTGCTATAGATACGTGTTATACCAGGACTGAAGCATAGGCCTGTGCCTAAAATCAAAACCAAAAAATGGTGTTATGTATGTTTCTCTAATATTGGTTTTTGAGGGGAGGAAAGTGAGATCAGGTAGTAAAGCAGAAAGATTTTCCTCATCGCTTTTAAACAAAATGAAGGAATTTGATGTCATTGGGACCATTCTTTGAATACTATACCATGTAAGGAAGGCTTTATAAGAATACCTTTAAATAAGTTATTATAAAATTTTACCTTTACATTCCATTGCTTTTATCATTTGTTAATTTTTTAGTTGTTGCGTTGCTTTTTCCTCTTCATATATAGGTGTAACAGCTCTGGCACCCTGGAACAGTTATGCCCCAAGTCCTAAGAGGCAGATACCCCCTTCCAGAAGCCACCATCTCAAATAGTTACCGATTGGCCCTGCTGCAGTAACACCATCCATTTTAAGATCGGTCGCGGAGCCTACAACTTCTCGCCTACCTCTCGGGTGGGCTCACAAGCACATTTAGTATGGCAGGATGCAGGACAGCCACCTATTTTGTATCTGTCTGTGGGTAAATAAAGACTTTGGCGTTCAAAGCAGTCCCTCTCGGCGCTCTTTTCGTAATGTTAAATTTGCACAAACAGATCTTGGCAAGTGGCTGTTTGACTTTCTGCTTCCTTCTACCTCTTCTCTTCTCAAATTTACTACTCGACTCTTTGGGCCAATGAAGGCTTGCATCACTGAGGCTGCAAACTAGCAGTTTGCTTTTGAGTTGCTAGGAATTCGTTCCTTCTGCTGATCACATACTTTGGAGATGACTGATCTGTAAAAGAAAGGTGGATCATGTTCTCCCTGAATACGTACTGACCATGTAACCCCATGAGCTCACTCAGGTGGTTGGCAGAATTTTAGTTTCTGATTCAGGAAAGGTGGTTTTAGGTACTTTTTTTAATGAAGGCTTCTGTACCTTACTCTGCAGCACTGGGAGAATAGGCTGAAGTTTCCTTAAAAAAAGAAGACAAAAGAAAAGTTGTTTTGCTGTTTTCCTTCTCCCACTGTTCAAATACAAGGAAAAACATCTTGAAAAATTAAGCTTTCTCATGATGCAACTCAATACTTTTTAGCATTCAGCAACTTAAAGGTTTTGTTATAAATTCAGCTAAATAGCATCTAAGTATGACATATTATGTGGCATTAAATTATGTACTTAGGGTCTTGCCCATCGAAGTAGAAAGATGTCTTTCCTTTTCCAGCAAACTCTTCAAAGCTGGTACACGATAGCCAAATTCAGAATTTGTTGTTCTTTTATCACACGAGCAAGCATGGAAACAATATGTTAGATGTATTTTCATACAATCTAGGAAGAATAATCAAATTAAATGTCTGCTTTGTTCAATAGCTTTGTGTTCATGGTCAGTTTTTAGGATTTTTTTTTTTTTATTTTAACTACTTGGAAAAGCAAAATATCTTGAAAGATGTATTAATGGGATTTTTCCACATTGTTGAATCACATTATTCCATGTCTGACTGCTTGAGAAACTTCAGTATCTTATTAAATATTAAAATTTATTCCTAGTTATTTAAGAAGTTGCTAATTGTTTTTTGTAAAACAGCTCTATATAGTTATTTTTGCACCAATTTTTTTTTCTTTAAAGAAAAGAGTGAAATGATACATACTAGGCAAGCGTGGTTTGGCAGTGAGGGAACTGGATGTTGTTCTTTCATAGTGAAAACTTACACTCCAAGACTCCCTGGACTCAGTGGAAATAATGTTTTAAGCTTATATGGAGATAATAACGATTGTGCTTTGGCTTGTTTTCACAGCATTGCTTATCACAAAAATATTGAC
Source organism: Pygoscelis adeliae (assembly GCF_000699105.1). Lineage (NCBI taxonomy): Eukaryota > Metazoa > Chordata > Aves > Sphenisciformes > Spheniscidae > Pygoscelis > Pygoscelis adeliae. The sequence continues at coordinate 6,146,951 of NW_008825167.1, forward strand.
TTCTTTTGCAGCACAGTTTTTCTTCTTACAGTCCTGTTTTCTGTTGCTCATAATTTTACAGGCTTTAGTGACTTTGAGCTGGAGTCGCGCAGTCCTACCAGTTCAGTTTCCTTGGGTTGGTTTAGTTGTCACTGGTGCTGTTCCTGCTTGGTCAGGTCTGAATTTGACTGCATTTTGCTTTTTCAGCCAGGTTTTAGTTTGGGTCTGGTTTGACTTCATAGGTGGAATCTCCCATGTCTGACAGCAGGTAGATTTTTTTTTTTTAAGAGCATTTCAGAAAACTGCTTTGATACTAATGGAGTACTGTTCTGCTGAGATCCTCTGGTGCTGTGCATCAGGATTGTGTCCTTTTGCAGCTCCTGTGAAACACCACAATTTTTTGCCAGTTGAGAAATTCAATGCTTGTCTACTAAATGGACAGTGTGAGTGAGACTATTGGGGAGGATGTGGAGTTTGGGTATGGTTAGAGGTACTATCCCACAGTATCATAGAAATCCTAGAAGGTTTGGGTTGGAAAGGACCTTTGAAGATCATCTACTCCAACCCCCCCACCATGGGCAGGGACATCTTCCACTAGATCAGGTTGCTCAGAGCCCCGTCCAACCTGGCCTGGAATGTTTCCACAACTTCTCTGGGCAGCCCGTCTGACCACAAAGGATGATATACCTCTCTTCCCATCCATTTATTTATTTTTTTTAAACACAGTAACACCTCCCCTGGGGAGAGGTGAACGAGCAGCTGAGGGCAGTTAACCACTTAACCCCCCACCAGCTGGGCTACTTCAGCTGAGGGCTGCTGCACTAGCCCAGTGAAGAGACACAGGTGAGAAGGAACACCTGCTTCCACCTCAGTGCACATTCATTTAAAAGTGTAGATCTTTTAATAGTAGGTACTATTTTTACTAGTGCTTGTAGAGCTGGTGAAGCACAGCGCTGTGGCAAAGGGTCACAGCTGGCTGGTCCGTCCGGGGTTACGCAGCACACCTCTATGTGTATGAACTTTACTGGAGGTGACAAGGTGGAAGGTTAAGAGGCCCCACGTACTGATTTCATGGAGCAGTCGAAGCTGGCTCCGCTACAGTCGATGGGCATTTCTGAGTGTCTGGTATGCTGGTGAGACCTCACATGGCCGTGAGGATAAGGTGCAGAAAGCTAAACATCACCGTGAGAAAGAACATGATAGGGAAAATACAGCAAACAGCAGTTTTAAAAAGAGAACAGTTAAGCAGCCACGCAAACACTTACGCTATTTGAAGTTGTCCCTGTAAAACATGAATCACATCAGTTTAACCAGATGGTTGAACTAGGCTGGCTGCACAGGAGAAAGCTTGGTGTGCCACAGCTCCATACAGGGAAAACAGGCACAGATCACACGTGCTGCTCTCACGAGTGGGGAATGAATCAAGTGTCAGGGATCAGGGCAAGAACTTTGCACGGGCATTTAAGCAACGGGTTTAGTACAGGCACATCTTGTAGGCGTGCAAAAATGTGCAAGGCATCTTCCATGGCTGCAGCCTGCTGCTCTGTTCGGCTCCAAAGGGTTGCATGCAGTTTCATGTCTTACTGGGGTGGCTTGATGGAGAAAGAAACAATTCCTGCAAGATCTGATGAAAGTTTTGAGTTGCTTCCGTAGCTCTAGTACGAAGCACCATCTCACAGCAGGAAACAAAAGGGACATGCTTGTCCAGGAATCAAGCATTATTTTAGTTGCACGTGTCTTCCTGCAGCTGAGAGGAAGGGGAAAGCTTTGGGCTCCCTTTCCTTGACTTACCCTTGCTTAAAGCAATGGTGAAGTTTCCACAATGGCAAAAAGAAAATAATTGCATATTCTTAAAAGGAAGCATATTTGTGTTAGTTCCTGCCTAGGTGGAAATGATCATTGTATCACAGGAACCTTAGTAACTGGAGCAGTCAATCCTTGCTGAGTTCGTTCAGCTGACTGTTGAAATGGAGGGAGAGACATAATTGTTTGCTGGTTTTTTCCCTGAGAAAAGGAGAAAACTATTTAAGAGAAAAGCCAGGAATTGAAGGGGGAGACTTTTCCTATCAATCCATTCCAGTACAGCAGGCAGCTGGGTTGGTTAGCACAAGTAGCCACAACTCAAAACCTGAGTTTTATTTCTCTGCACTTATTTTAGCTATACAGAAACAGGTTGCTCATGGTTAAACATTTTCCCCATACACACTCATCTATATTGTCCCATGGAAGAAAGAAGATGGTGCTTGCTGACAGCATGTCCTACGCTACCAGCCAGCATAGACTGGTTCTGTGTGCTCGGTCCCCCCGTAAATTGTGTGTCGTCCTGAGCCTCGGGGTAGCAGTAGGGACTTTAACGATTTCTTGCTATATTCTTGCCACCTTCTCAGAATTATTAGAAAGACAGCAAGGATTGCACCTGGAAGGCAAGGAATGGTAGTTATTTTCAGACAAGAAGATAAAGTGTCAGGTGTCATTTGCTCTAGGGCTTCTAGGGTATTCTCTTCTGGTAAATTAAGGGTTTTTTTTTCTCCTACCTACTCCGCACAAAAAAAGGTTTGGCTAGCTGTAATAATAAATACTCAACTTTGACATTTCAGCTTTACTCTGGAAGCTGTGGAGAATAACAGCAGGTTTTAATGAAATAATTCAGTAACTTGCTTTCCTACTCCCATTTACTCTTGCTCATTGGAACTATTATTTTCCACTTGGCATCTTATCCATTGCTGATCCCACCGAAGGATCTTGTTGAGAAACGAGTTTGCTCTGTGCAGCATGCACTTACACTGAAGCACAAGAAGTAACTGACCTAGATTAACATTGAGTCTAGACTGAGATCAGGACTGTCAGGAAAAATTACTTTTAGGTTGGGCATAGACATGGAAATAAGTGGCAAATATCGAGGCCTGCAACATTCTGTTTGTTTGTTTCTGGCAGAAGCATAATCAGAGAAAATTGTTCTTAGCAGAAGAGCACAAATCTGTCACTGTGATGCAATATGGCCAGACAAATACATCCAAATTTAGGCTGCATGAGTAGACAGTCTCATGGTAAACAACTGATCTGTTAGACCAGCTGTGAAACACTCACAGGTTCCTGCGTGGGCTGTTTCTTGTACCCCTCTTCTGAGCAAGCTCTTTCCTCAGCGAAGCAGGACTTCACTGAGGAATGCTGTTCTGTGACCCTCAGACTCGTTTATCAGAAATGCTGGTTAATGGGCCGTTGTCCCTCTGTGGACAGGCTTTTCATACACTTCTTCATTTTAATTTACTTTTTCTAATTAATACTTGCTTCAGATGGCATCTGTTTTGGCAGATTTTTGGACTACAGCCTGGCACAAGGGGATATGGGCCAGTGGAGGAGCTTTCACGCAGTTCCAAGCCACAGCTTGTGAGAACAACCCTCGTCCGCTCCCACCAGGACATTTCAGCCCTCTGGAGAAGAGCAGTCAACCAGTGCTGCTACAGCTACAGCCCTCCAGCCCCTGCTGTCCTTTTCTCCTCCTATGTATCCATGGAGTCCTCTCCTCAGGTGCCAAGAGAGGAGTTTGATGAGAACAACCAGCCCTGCTTTGTTGTTGGAGAAGCAGCTTTGCGCTCTCTTGTTCATTGCGGGGAATAACACATCTCTTATCTCCCCCCTGCCTTCTAACAACAGGGAGCTGGACTGAAGAATGGGTCTTCAAAAGGCACATAAGTGTTGCACTTGAAACCCATGGATGTGAGGCTGTAATTCCTTATCCTCCGATGACTTGGCCATCTCTATGACAGAGATTAACATCTTGTGTCAAGAGAGCTGGTAGCATAAGTGGCACGCACAGTGGGGCTTCTGTTCCATCTGCCTGCGCACAGATGAGGCCCTCTTCCCAGCTTGCTCTTCTGCCCTTTTTGCAATCCATAGCAGTAACAGTTGCTCATTTGCATCATAACTGTTATCTCTGATTAAACCTTCCCCAAACTTTGATTAAAAACTACCGAACTCTTATTTTCCCTTTGCTAAGACTACAAACGCATATTCATTGTTTTGGAATGAGTATTCGTGGTGTAGCTTCCAGGCGGAAAAGCTCATCCACCCATTGGCTTGCCCTGATGAGCTAGTTATAGCAGGTGGCATCTGGGATGAGGGCTGCTCCACACACTCAGTGCGTGGTGGTTGTCTTTCATTCTGTTGGTTACAAGGTGCCCTACAGCATCGATACAACCAACACTGGACAAGCTGACAGCACCCTGTCCTGCCGGATGCTGCGGCAAGAGGTACAGGGGGGAATGCTTTTAGGAAACTTCAAGTCTCATACCAAAAGGACACTGTCCTTTTCCTACTTTTCTGGCAGCCAAGAAATTCCTGTTTTAGGGTCCATACACACACCTACTTCCCAAGGACAAACAACAAACATTCATCGTGTTGTTGCTAGCCTTCCTTCAGAGCAAATACAGCAATTTCCCTTCTTACAAATGGGGAAAGGATTATAATTTGCATTGAAAGCAGCCAAAGAGACCTTTATTAGAAATCCAGGTTTCCAGAAACATAAAATAGGCCATCCAGAGACCACTGTTGGCATAACATGAAGCTGCAGAGGGGGGTCTTAATTTTACCAGAGGACAGAGAAGACCAACACTTACCTGCTGAGAAGACAGCCAGCAGAATGACCATTAGGGGAGTCAGCTGGCAGGAGTCCCCTGCCTTGTAAAGAAAGGCCTCCATGCAGTATGCCGGCTCAGCGCTGCCCGCGGGGCAGAAGGCATCGGGAGGGCACTTGACCGGGTTCACATCTGGGCTCTGCCCAAAAGAAGTAACAACTCAGCACCAGCAAATGGGGAAGACTGCAGAGGTAACTAGTGTGAAGGGAGGTGACGCTTCAGCATTGAAAAAAACCAGAAGAAAAATAACCAAGAAATGAACCTGCCATCATTAAATTCAGCCCATCTGCCCCTGTGGTGTTACTCAGAGTAGTGTGAAGAGCAGAAGGTGTCATTATACAGCATATCCATACATCAAACGCCCTCATTAATGGATACACCATCCTCTGACTTTCCCCTGATGGCCCAGTGAGACAAGGCAGCTCCAAGGGTGGCACAAAGCCAGACTCCTGGTGTCATAACTTTAACCATCTCCCTCCATCAGGGCTCTGTCTATGTTTAAGAAAAGGAAATAGGCTCAGATAAAAATGGTGTCAATTGAAGCGTATTTAGCTTGTCACAGCACAGCTATATTTGTTAATCCAGGCTCTCAAACCAGCTCATGGAGACTCACAGGGCAGTAGTGATTTTCTGGGCACAGCTCACAGCTCTCCTTGCCCCGCTGTAATTGGTATTCTCCCGTCCTGCAAAGCTTGCATTTGTTGTCGCTGGGACCTTTGAACATACCTAAAATAGCAAATAAGCACAAAATTGAGATTGGGGACTAGACCCCGGGGCCTTTGCAATTGCATATGGATGATTCAGCTTTCAAAGCCACAAGGAAAAAGACCGTTAAATACTTCATGTGCATGACAAAAGCTGAGCCTGGTCTTTGGTCCTTGGTCGGTGGCAAAGGGGCAGGAAAGAGAACACACACTGACAGAGGGACTAAAAGATACTGGGGTTAGATCTTGGCAAACAGAGTAAGTGTGAGTAGGAGTACGGTGGGAGATGGGTTTAGTAGTGAGCTCTGGCTTTAAAGCAGAGGGAAGGTTGCAGCTGGAGGTCAGCAGTGTTTCATCCTCTCTAATTCTGGATTCAAACACCTTTTCCAGCTGTTTGAAACTTACTGAGCAAAGTTTAAAGCACGGCTCAGTTTCCTAAGCTTTGTGGGAATGATGGGTCACAGAAGTCCTGGGTCTCAAAGTGGTAAATGTTTTTCTGCATGTTTAAAACGCAACTTGACTACAAGAAATCACTGGTGCTGTGTCTCTGGAGAGGAGGCTTGCCATCAGTGGTTGCGGGGGCACCCGGAGCGCTCTGCCCTCACGCTGACTCACCCGCTGCGCTTTGATGTTATTTAAGACAGTGATGCAAGGAGCAGTCATTTCCTCGGTTCCCCTCATTGACTGTCCCCTTTGCCACTGCTGCTTCCCAGCCTCAGGAAACCCCCTGTCCCCAGGGTCCTCTGGGGCAAGGGAGATGCGGGAAGAAATCAGTTCCTTCTGATGCTGAAGCTGTGTGCTCCCAGCCAGGCTATCGCAGCCCCCCACCCTCTGCTGCAGAAGTTACCTGGCAGGCAAGGCGTGCACTCCTCCGATGCCTCCTGGAGAGCCTCTTGCCCACCAAGGCAAGGCAGACATGCCATGCAGCTGGTGGTGCTGGGGAGGGGAGAGGAGACAGACAGTCGCTTGCCGCAGGACAAGCACTTCCAAGACCAGCCCAGCCCACCAAAGCCAGCTCTCTTATGTATGCACAGACTGAAGTCTCCAGGGTCTACCAGGAACTAAGCTTTTTCCATTTTGTGGGCAGTCACAGTGTCTCTCTCCAGTGTGGTTTCTCCCATGTCTAATTAGGGCTGGGTACACGATAACATTTCTGTCCTCTCTTTGGTTGCTTACTTGCATGAAACTTGTAGGAACTCACTATCCCAGAAGTCACTATTCCTTAGCAAACTTGGCTGGAACTGGTCAAGGGGTACTGAAGGGAGTCGGGAGAGAGACTGGAGATACAGCCAGGTAAGTCCTGGATCTGGTCTTGTGGCAATTTAATCAAATTTCAGCAGAGATCTGGACATGCTTGTCCATGTTACGCAGCAGATCTCTGACAAGCGAGGTCAGAAGGAAGGTAAGTAGTCACATGCCAATTCACCTGCTTTGAATATAAACTCCGCAACCTCCATGCAGGCATCCCTACATGGCAGGGTGTGGAGCCCGTTGCGAGGTACCCGACCAGCACCTCTCCCAGGACCCCTCTCCCACCCTGAAGGTGACAGCGCAGCCGGGATAGTCTAGCTACCGCCTTCTGCACATCTCAACTCAGGATAAACAAACCATCAGCTCAGCTTAAATCTACAAAACCCAGAGCAATGCTCAGCTCGATCCCTGTGCCAGTATCTGTTTGTTTCTCAGTGGTGTGCAATACCCATGCAACGTAGCGACATCGGCAAGAGGGGGTGGCAGAGGTGGGCTGCAAGCTGATGCTTTACCACCTCATCCCAGGGTACCTCCACATCCAGCCAGGATCCTCCCCTCCATCATCCCATCCCTCTCTCACCAGGGCTCAGCACCAATGTCCCTACAGCTGAAGTGGCAGGTGACTTGCCTTTGGCCACTACATTGGGTCTTTAGCTCAGTGGCTAAAAGAAAACCACCCCTCCCTGTCCGCCTGACGGACAGCATCACAAGTAGATTTCTTACTTGCAAAATGATCCAGGCAGGCAAGGCAGACAAAAAGCTGCGTTTTGCTTGGAGCTAAAATAGCCTGAAAAAGAGAAGAGCAAGGCTTCAGGATCTTTCCTCCACCGTCACTGCCCCACATCGTTGTATATTTGCTTATCTCCATTTTACAAGCAACCAAATCAACTCCCCACAACGTGCTTCAGGTGGGATTTCATGGGTTAATTCAGGATGTTTGGGCTTCTATTTGTCAAAAGCCCTGAAAGAGCACCGAAAGTTTCTTAACCACCTCTGCCATGCTGAGGGGGAGCTTGGGCAGATTTCCCTGGTGTCACTCTCGCACCCGAAACCCCACCAGGGAGACAGAGAGACCTGTCAACCTTCCCAGCATGACACATTGAGCTGGAACGAAGCTGAAATAGGTGATCCCAGTGCCGACTCCTCGGTTATTCAGCTGGAGCAAGTCTCTGGCCAGGGGAAACCCCTCTGGTCACCCCAGCCCCTCCAGGGGTTCTCCCACCCCAGGAAGTCTGGGGTGCATCTCCTTCCCCCCAACGGGAAGGACACAAGACCCACCAACCAGGATGGCTCTGCTCAGCACAGCAATCTGCTGTTCACTCTCCCTCCCTGCACCACCAGGACCACAAAGGGCAGGAGGACATGTACAGACCCTTCCCCAAAGCACAAGGAGTGAAATGCCCAAGCCGTGGGCAGGGGGCAGGCAGGACCCGGCTTGTGAGTCCCTGCCATGCCAACGGGAACCTCTAAAGGCAGGAGAACAACACTTGGGAGTTCAGTTGGTTTTGGGAAGGTGCTTGATGATGCACAACACTGGTCACTGCCATGGGTCCACATGGGACAGAGTCAAGGTGCCTGTGTTCAGAGAGGAGCTGGAAGTTGGTGTGGGTAAGATCTGCCTTACACCCTTCAAACTGGCTCAGATTTGCAACAAGCAGCATATGCTGTGGCAGAGCAGGATGAAAACAAAACAACCTCCCTCTCCCTGCAACAAAAAAGGAACTTTTTAAATTTATAATCGCATGATTTAGGGGCCACCCCCATGGACTCCTCTGTGGTCTAACACAGTGTTCAAATTTTCTGAGTAAAGGGAGTGACATACCACAGCGCTGTCACCAGTTAGACCTTTTTCCTCCCAAACTTAGCAAGTGATAGCCAAGATTTAGGTACCAGCCAAACAGTTTGGTGGGCAGATTTTCAAAAGAACAGTTGTGCATGTACGAGGAGCACTTAATTTGTGTACAGAATAGCTGCTGCATTGCATGTGTTAATTAGGTTTTTGCATAAGTAAATGCTAGTCTGTTTTGAACACGTTGTTACACTGTCTGTGAACACACTGTACCAGGCTCATATTGCATTAGCCAGGTGCAAAGTAGCTTGCTGAAAACCCAGTTTTTAATGTCTGGGGAATAAGAGCAGCATTACACTTAATATTCAAACTGCAGAAGATTGCCTAACTGAAAACAAAGATGGTTTAGACTCATTTTTGCCATCAAAAATAGGGGAATACTTTATTTTCTTGACACCCTCCTCTCCCTTGTGCTACAACTGAATTTCATAAAACTCCTTTCCCGACTTTCTGGAAAAGGCTTTCATTGCAGCATTAGTACTACCTTGTTGCAAACAGAAGCATGACTCTGAGATCTGTTCTTTTCATTTTAATAAAAATGTCAATAACAGCATGGGAAAAGATCAGCTATTCTATTTTTAGTCTGAACAAAATAACCTGTTTACTCTCTGGTGCTTTTAAGTTAACTGGTAATTGCATCTGGCCATGGGAAAAAGCATCACATAGCCTGATGAAAATGCGTTTGGGTTGAATACAAATCAAAGCCTACCTTTCTCACATGCTCTGCAGGCTGCAGCCCCAGACTCATTAGCGTAATGGCCAGGCGGGCAGGGAAGGCATGCAGTGCTCCTTGTGAAGCTAGGAGAGAAGGGAGCAGAGGTGAGTGCTATTTTAGGTCACCCAAGCCTCTATCCACTTTAAGAAGAGAGAGCAGAGCACAACTCTTTGTTTCACTAACAAGTCTAGAAACAGGGTAATTATAACGAAGGTGCTCAGGCAGAAAAACAGCAATTTGAACTCGCCTGAATGTTAAAGGTCCACTGAAAAAATAAAGTTTTCTGTATTATTAACATTAGAGATGCCCTGTGCCTGTGGGCTGTATGGAAAGGGATGGGTTTTTGAGTCTGAATTCTAGGTCTTGAAAATATGTTGTAGACAGGCTTAAAAACCTTGGTTTAAAGTCAGGATCTTAAATCCACACTTGGAAATTTAATTGAATTGGAAAGGTACTTGATCTTCAGCATCTATCATCAATTTTAAAAGGAGCTGCTCCATTGCTGAAAGTCAGGTCACTTAGGAGTCGAAAAAAGGAGCTAAACCACAGGCACAGATGTGTGAGAGTCCTGACCTTAAATAACAGGGACTGTGGGAAAGGGGATGTAATATGTTAGACCTCCGGGAGGAGGGGGAGGAAAAGAGGGAAAGGCAGAGAAAGAGGAAAGCTATTGCATTCATCGCCAACAGAGCCAAATCCCCAACAACAAGCATGTGGGTATAAGAATTTGTGAACATACTCAGGGATGCTTTGGAGGAAAACAAGGACATGGTCTTTAATTCCTTTAGAAACCCCAGGGCTGAGAGAGATTTGTGGAAAAAAATAAAAATCAATTGGAAACATAGCAAATGCTTTGCTTAAAACAAACTAATACGGGGCCTGCGCCAGCCAGAGCCGCTCAAAGCTCGGGGGAGCCTGGATTCTCCAAATACCACAAAAATGTTAAACGATCCCATCGGAGCCCTGAGGCCCGGGCAGCTGCCATGGAGATGGCCATGCACACGCTGCGCCTGCCGGACCCCCTCCCCTCCGCTTCCCCGCGTCCCCCTTTCTTTTGGTCTCCCCCTCCAGCACGCATAAACCCAGCCG
>NW_008825167.1:6157224-6197453 GCF_000699105.1 Pygoscelis adeliae
AGTCCCTGGCTCTGCATTACCCTCTCCGACAGCCCAACATCCAGGAGCATTTGTGCGGCGCCCTGGGGACTGATCCTGATTGGTTTTTTAAAGCACTTGGGGGGAAAATAGGTAAGGCAGGTCCTCACAGCACAAAGAGCAAGGGGGGAGCATGGAGGAGCGAGCTGGGGGCTTCAAACTCAGGGGCTGCTGCAAACAAACTGCATGGTCAGGTCGCCCTTGCCCGCGGCCAGGTTTTGTTCCCCCTCCCCTCTCCCCAGGGCTGACCTGAATAGAGCCGCTCTGCAGGGGATGAGGTCCTGGGAAGCTCTCGCCACCCCTCCTGTCCTTGCAGCCACCCGAGGGACAAAACCCACTGGTTGCTTGCAGAAGACATCAGATACACCAAGGGAAAACATGATGGGAAATGGTGAGAGCAGCACATGCACGTGTCCCCACAGCCGAAGAACACTTGCACAGCGTCCCCAGGTCGAGGCAGCCTGGTGAAATTGCAAGGCTGGGCTTCTGGCTGGGATGTCTTGTTAGCTTTTTCACACTGTATCTATCAGCTAAGGATGTTGCTTTAGTTGCCAGCGACTTAAATGTAATGAGATCCCTTGGAGGCGACAAAATAGAGATTGAGAAAGTAATTGGGCAAAGGACAGAAATGAAGGCAGTGGGCCAGAGGTATCCCAGAGGAAAGCCGAGGGATGAACCCACACTTCACTCCCAAGTGTCCCTCTGTCACAAAAAAACGTATTCTCTCCCGATACATACAAAAGACTATGGAAAAAGAAGAGGGCTGCCTGCAGAGCACTGGAGCCAGCTGCTGGGAAGCCCTCGCCACAAGCTTCCCCCACACCAGGGTTTCCTGGTGAGAAGAGTTTAGCAGTGCTGAAGAGGTGCACCTCTTCACACCTCCACCTGCCCCACGGGAAGTTCATTTGAAGCACAGCCCAAAGGCAGCCTGGGGCTTTCTCCGGGGTTTGCACTGTTTGTAGGTTAGTTTAACAGGCACATGGTGCCTGGCTTTGCAGTGAATGAGCTCCCTGACCCAGTTTGCCACAGAGCCCTGCAAGAAGCTGGGGAGCACACGGCCTCTCGCTGCTGCTGCTGAGTGTTTTGCGCCACGGATGAGTGCTGGCACAGCAAGCCCTGACCTCTTTCTCTGGGGGATGCAAACCCCTGTGCTTCCCACTGAGAAACCACCCTGGCACCACTTTTCCCACAGCCCAAAGGAGATTTTGCCAGCTGGGACGTGTTTTGAGGGAGAGCATCCACCACCCATCCCAGGGGCTCAGTCACTTACTTGGCGTAACGCCCCTGCGGACAAGGCAGACACGACGGTTGCCCACTTTCAGGCTGGTAGTGGCCCAGCGGGCAGGAAGCGCAGGCACTGGGGTCCGTGCACGAGCCCCCTGCACAGCACGAGCAGCTCAAGGTGCCTAAACCGGAACAAAAAGGTCAGGATCAGGACTGGGAGACTTGACTTAAACCGCTTTGCTTGTCGGGACAGGTCACTGCAATGAATGGAGAAGTGTTGGGTAGAAAACTGTAATATTAATGCTAATGATGCTGCTGTGCATTGTTAGCAAGCTGAAGAACAGCCATAAGATGATCTAAGGTCTCAAGACTATCAACATGGATTTCTGGTAATTAAGATGACTGCTTTTTCCTCTTTTAATTTGAGAGGCCTGGAGAGTTTTCCTTGTTTCCCCACCAACACACAAACAAAACAAAACACACGAAAAACCAAAAAATACATACTCCTTTAGTTTTCTGATAACTTAGGCTTGTGGGAAGCAGAACGGAAGAGTAAAACCCCAGAGCAGAGAATCTGCCTTAAGCAGCAACAGCTTTTCTTTGAGCACAGGTACCACAGCATTCCCACCGGACACAAGCTCACCCACTCTGCTCCACAAAACAAATCCGAGCTATGCAGAGTAATTGGGTGGGATTTGCTGTAGCTGCATACATCAGACCCGCCATCCCACTGCTCGCAGGAACCAGTCCTTGGTGCTGCAGCAACCAAGCACAGGCAAGAGGAGAAGACCCTGTGGATAAACATCCTGCACATGAGGGAGGTGGGAGTTACCTCCTGTCATCTGCAGATTTACCCTAAAGCATCAGAGCTGCTTATTCCTCTTTTTAAAAGTGCTCTGCAGTGGTAAGCAAAAAGTACATGGCTTTTAGGGATTTATTGGGATTTTTTGCAGGGTTGGGGTGGTGGTGTTTAAAAAAAACCCAAACGAACCACATTACAACACATAAATAACTTCTGAAAAAGGTAATATTATGTACTCCTGACCACAACAGAGGTTGACCGGGTGGTTTCTCAAGCCCAAGTGAAAAGGCTGTTTCTATAGCAGAGATTCCCTTTCAAGCATTTGAGACAGATAGTTGGAAGCTGTCCTTATATTTGGCACTGTACCTCAAAACAGCATGCTCCTGCCAATAAATCAAGTTGCACTTGTGTTACACTTTGCAGCCACAACCCTACCGCTTCTTCATCCTACTGGGGAAGCCTTGGGAAGACCAATACACAGCACAAGGCCAGCAAAGGCCAAGTCTTTTAACTTAAGAAAGGTGCAATGAATTAACTCCCACTCCTGCTGCATGTCCAAGCCTCCAACACGAGAATGTGTGCCAGTTTCACTTCCCTTGAAAAGTCACTTTTCCACCTAACATGAGAGCCGGGTCGATCACTCTTACCTTCGTTGGGAAATGTCCCCGGGAAGCAGCGGACACAGGCTGTCACGTTCATTCTGCTGCAGTTTGAGGGCTTGGTGGTGGTGAGGAGCGGAGCTGCTGATGGGACCCCAGGAGAAGTGGTCACGCCTGGAGGGGATGCTGGGGCGCCGGTGGACACGGCCATTGGTCCTGTAGGCGCTTGAGAGGTGGCCGTGCTCTCAGAGGTGAGGACGGTCACATCCGTGGTGGCGGGTAGAGTCTGAGCAGGCTGTTTTGTGCTTGGATCAGCAAACAGCGCTGCTGTGGATGCGACAAGGTTTGCAGTGGTTGATGCCACTCTGGCTGAGAGCGTTGCAGAGGCAGTTGAGGAAGCAGAGGCCGCGGTAGTGGTTGCACTGGGAGGCACTGGTGTTGATGCAGTAGAGGCCTGGGTGGTGGTTGTCTGGCCTAAAGCGATACCTAAGAGAAGAAAAAAACATCATTAGTGGCCAAATTACTGTTCTCCCTTTAATGGAGGCTTCCCATTAGGTCTTTACCAACTGCTTAACCCATATATCCTTGCTCGATGTCCAGGAACTCCCTTCTGCTAGATTCCACTACAGAGCAATACAGAGACAAGGAAGCAAATGATATTGGCAACATCTGAGCATCCCTGCCACACGAGAGACTTATCAAGCAAATAAATTAGAGGGTCCACAAGTCCAGAACTCAGTAGATGCCGATGTCCAGAAGGTCCAACTCTCCTAGATAAAAGGGTGTGAGAATTGCCTGAAACAATTTTGTTAGCGGCAGCTCCTTGAGACAGTTTACCCTGAGATGCCAAGACAATCTGATTTAAGATGCTTGTCAAGTAGCTGGCTGTTTTAGCCCATCTCCGTTAAAGGGATCAGCAAAGAAAAGTCATGGGTTTAGGATTTTTTTGGTTTTTTTAGGCCATTACGCAGATACATCCAGTAACCAGAAGGGAACCCTCAGGCCAAGACTTGCTTTGATTCTGAAATCCCCCTGTCAGAGTGGGGACAGCCGTAATCTTCAGAGAAAAGGGGTATTACTGCAGTTCAAGTTGTTTTGCTGTGATACGTAGTGGACTGAAACACTGTCAGCTGGTGAAAGCCATCTCTCAGCACACAACCACGGAGAGTGTCTTCCAGTCTCCAAAGGGAGGAGAGACCCATGAAACTAAACATGAAAAGTAGCAAGTTGGTTTTAATTTAGCAGTTTGGTACTAAGCAAACGAAGCAAAGCAAAACCAAAACAACCTGCCACAGCAGCTGCCACATCAGCTTGGGTCAGAAACTTAGGGCAGGGTTTTACTCTAAAGTAACTGCAGCTTCTGAACACATCCAACTTCATACAGCATCAGTACGCGACTGTGGCTGATACCATGGTGTTTACATGCTCACAACCAGCACACATCTGCTAAGCCACCACAGCAAGAGGGCCTGCTGAAATCAAGTGGCCATTGGCAGGGAAAATAAAAGGACTATTTTAAGAAATTGCTTTATGGGTTTCAAGGAGCCCAAAGAGCACAGCTGACACCCGACAGCAAGGTGTGGACAAAGAAGGACATGAGCAGGATGAGAAGCTGGAGATTCAGAGGGGCCACACCTTTGATTGGTGACAGAACAAGCACCAGGTAGCTGCAGACCCACAGGTCCCTGCAGGCTTTTTCCCAAACCTGCTTCTCCCCCAGCCTTCAATTTCTCTCTCAATTTGGGCTACACCACGCAAGGCTGGGCATCATGGTACCAGTGCTTAGCACCGCTGTGGTATGACCAACAACAACATGCAGACCAGGCTGACTAATAACTCTAGTTAAAATTTCTACAGCAAGATCAGGACACTGAATAAAAGAGCCCTTACAAAGTTGCGATCACATGGAGAGAGCTCGTTGGGAGTGCTCCCTCCGATTGCATACTGCCTGCTTTGTACTCCACTGAGCGCAAAACCCCATCTTTCTGTAACTATTGAGTAAAGCGGCAGATGAGCACCCTGCCATCTGGGCAACTGCCCACATTTTCTTGTTGTAGCCCCCAAAACAGAGATGCTGAATTTGACAGTGATTGTTTTCTGTCATATTTGTTTGCCCCGGGCCCAAATGGGCCTAGATATAAGGAAGAAATTTTTTACACTGAGGGTGGTGAAACATTGGCACAGGTTGCCCAGAGAGGTGGTGGATGCCCCATCCCTGGAAACATTCCAGGTCAGGTTGGACGGGGCCCTGAGCAACCTGATCTAGTTGAAGATGTCCCTGCCCACGGCAGGGGGGTTGGACTAGATGACCTTTAGAGGTCCCTTCCAACCTAAACTATTCTATGATTCTGTGATTCTAAATCCAAGTGACCTGGAGACGGCAATATTGGTCCTAGGCAGGGAGAGCAGCTCTGCAGTATCCACAGAGGACACTGCTACCTGGGCCATGCCTCGACCCAGGACTGAGATGCACAATTCCCTTTGTCTGACTCACCTGCCTTAAGGGCTGAAGTCAGTCTGCTTCTCTTTCCTCGCATCTGGCAATGAGCCGAGTCGGTCCCGAGTTTTATTAAACTGATCTCAAAGTAAACACTAGCAGTAAGTCAAGGGCACCATCAAGTTCTCCTGGGAAAAGCTCTCAGAAGGACCACTGGGATCAAAGTCTGATCTCCCATGGAGCAGCCTGTCCCTGACATTTGCTCAGGTCTGCCAGCCAGAGACACTGCAGGGGATTTAAACACCTTGGACTGCACGCAGCTGGATGAATTTTGTTGGTTTTTTTTTTTTTAAAACAATATTTTTTTAGTTGAATATTGCCTCTTTGTAAGCTTTCATTGTTTGGTTGGTTCTGGTGTTAAATGGTGGTACTGTTAAAATGGATTTTTTTTTTAATGGAAAATATCTTTTCATAACACGTTACTAAAACAGTCATTAAAGAGTTGCTTGCAAAACTTCAGTAGCCATCAATAGCCTTCAGTAGCCAGTACTTCATAAATTCATTTAAACAACTTCTGGAGAAAAAAAAAGAAGTAAACAGGCTGGAAAAAATAGTTTTAGCATCTAGTAAAAATGGGTGATGTTTTGTTTTACCAGTTATAGTATTACAGGTGTGAAAAAACAATACTCAAACAACCTTAGCTTCATCAGACCATTGCCTCTCCTGCACTTACACTGTCTACACCAGGAAGCAGTGATTCTGCTTTTAGAGACTTTTTTTTTTTTTTTTAGGGACACCGTGAATTAACAAAAGTGTCTCCAGGGACACTTCAAGGATGGGTCATTTTGTGTGACGCCTTGGCACGATATTTCACTCCAAGAGCCTTGAGGATGTCAGGGAAGGTTACTGAACTCTTAACTACAGAGCTAATCCTTCCCGACTTGTAAGGCAGGCAGTCCTGCCGACTTGCGAGGCACACAGACACCGGCCAGGAACTCACAAAATGCAGAAACAGGATGGACACTCTCTTATTTTTTCTTCCCTCTGTCTTGCACAAGTGTACAGCCTGCCATTCTGAAAAACTAATCCTTCGAGCCAAACAAAACATGACCAAGTCAACAGTTACAGATCTAGGTGAAGATAATAATCATCTTTGGTGAATTCCACAGGTGAATAATAGGCTCCTGAATCAACAGGTGAATAATTGGCTCCTGAAATGGAGAGTTTCCCCCAGTTGTTTAATTTCAGGAGAGTGCTAGACTACAGCTTGTACCTTGGTACATGCTCAGGCTGCCCTGGATGCATGCAGCTGAGGCTCGCCAGGTAATTGCTCTGAGCAGTTTTGTCCCTTGCCAAGGAACTCTGTAAAATGCAAATGGTTCTAATAGGGCTGATAGGTTCATACTCCCAAAAGGGAGGCAGCTGCAGGGCCCCTGGCAGCCTCCAACCCCCCAGATGCAGGTGATTGCGGTGAGAAGGGAGCAGGGCAGCACCTCATCCCAAGGAGCTTCCAACTGCACATGGCCAGACTTGCCCTGGAAAGTACATGATCTGACGTGCAACAAGTTTTGCAGATCCCACATAGCAAAAAAATTAACTATAAGAACGCAAATTTTTTTTTTTGATAGGTAAACTGTACAAAAGGACGAGAAGAACAAGGAGAGGAGCAGATAGAGGCATGATTACAAAAATATTCCTGTATTTTTATATATGCTCTTTCTCTTATAAAGACCCAGTTACCAAAACACCCCAAGAAAGCAAACATACTGGGGCATCCTGTTCCTTGGGGTTTAAGATAAGGTCATGAAGAAGCCACTGCAAACCCTCAACATGCAGAGTAACAGGGCTCTATTTTTCCTCTTTTTTTTTTTCCCTTGTAAAAGCAAGTTTTTGTATTTACCATATTCAGCCCACTTCCAACACTGCCTATCTTTCAACACTTATTTCCTTTCCTGCCTTCCCCCCCCTTGCCCCGCCCTTCTGCAGCACCCCAAGATGGTGAAGCCCAGTGCTTTCACAAGCCCATTACAGCTTTACCCACCTCCGTGCTCAGACAGCGAAGAGAAATGCCACTTCAGGAAGACCTACCTGTTAAACATGCTATGGTTAAGCTCCAAAGCAGAGAGGGCCAGGCACTCATTTTTCCCCTAAGGAGTAACACAGCTTGTCAAAAGGCAAGATCAGCAGCTAATGTCCTACACCCAACTGTTTATTCTCCTCCGGTTTTGTGCCCAATATTGTCACCTGACTCCGATCATGCGGCTCAGTCAAGTCAACCTCCCCCCAGCAAAGGGGGGTTTTATATTCGGAGGCTGCAACAGGTCTTAAGACGTTACTGGCCTTCTCAATGCATAGTACAAACTAAATACTGAGCAGAAGAGCAAAAAATCTAAGCCTTTTCTCACAGCGTGCAAAAATACATGCAAGAGAAGCGTCCTGGAGGAAGCGATGGGCTCGTAGAGAGGAATGGGCAGAGCTGCGCAGGAGCCCTGTGCCTGGCTGCTGGCCAGCCCCCCGTGACCTCGTCAAGTGAAAGGATTGCATTTTTTAGACACCCAGGATTTCCTGCAAGAAGAAAAACAAGAAGAAAAATAACCCCAGAAGAGTCCACAGTTCAAAGCAGCTCCCATTTTAACTGAGACCAACCATGCTGTAACCAAAATTCACGCTCTGATGAGTGTAGAGCTTTCCCAATCAGTGTTTAACTCCCCCCTCATAGTCCCCAAGGTGTCAAAGTTGGTGCATCAAGTTGTTGTGATCAGGACCAAGCTCAACAATCCTGATGATGATGATGATTGAGGTGAGGGCATTAAGTTTAGCGAGGCCCCATCCCATTTTCCACGTTATCTGGTGGCTATCCTGCTTGCTGTTCATGCCCTGAGGCCAGGTCCTCCTGCCTGTGCCCATGCTGCCCAAGGACACAGATGTCCCCATGGTTTCCTCACCTTGCAGCCCTGCTTTGAAAGATCCCCCCCATTTCCCTCTGCCCCCATCGGCTAGTAATCGAGCATTGCTGAGCCTCCACTGTGATAGAGGATTTCCTTTTGCATACAGCTGAACGCCACATCTCGCGTATGTCACATCTTCCCCCAAATTCAGGGAACAGCTGGCTACTCATGTAGGACTGCAGATGCTCCACATGCAGAGCCCCCCCAGCCACATGTTCAGTGAGCAGATCAGGCACTGTCATGCACTGTCCATGTCTTTTGTGCTCCAAGATCCTCCACAGGGCTCGACGTGGTGAGCCAACATTTAGAGTGCTCTAACCCAAACCCTCAAGCGTTCCTCACAGTGGCCCAGGTAGGGTCAGTTTGGTATCATACATAGTGCCCTGACAGTACCATGCTGCACGTGTGGTTGGTCCCCCACGTTGTGGGGTTGCTCCCCCAACATTGCACAGCCGCTGCATGGGCTGGGAGGTTGCGCAAGGGAAGTTTCTCATGGGATCCCTGCCTGCACAGCCCAGCAGCGCTTCCTGTTGCACAGAGAGGCACAGCCCCTGCTACAGGAGATGCAAGTACCCACCAGTCCCTGCCCAAGCACCTTCTCTGGTACCCACAGCTCTGCTGGGGACACTCTCTTGTCCTCCCGTCTCCAGCAGCAACAGTCTGTTGATGCTAACTTGCCTCATGGTAGCTGCAGGGAGGCAGGGCAGCCTCCTCAACTCTGGTATCACCACTTTGGGTGGGTATAGGTCAGGCAGTGGCCAGCTGGCTTCCCACTGTCAAATATAACCTTAATCTCAATGGGTTACTGCTAGCAAGCAAAATATCAGACTTAAGGACACAGCCCCAGGCTCAGCACCCAGCCCTGCAGCCCCTCGCAGAGACACTGCCCAACTGCTTAGGGCAAGGCAGAGATGGAGGTCTGCCCTTTCCCTGCAGGCAGGCAAGCTCTCAACATGACATTTCTCACCTTGGCTTTATAGGTTTTGCAAGTCTCTGCACAGGATGTTTGACCTCAGTCTGTGTAAATAACGCAACAACCTGGCCCACCAGACCTGTGTGGGGCCGTTCGTTCAGCAGCCCAGCCAGGGGGCTAAGGATCTGCAGTGGTAGACAATGCTGCATAAGCATCGTTAAGGATGAAGCAGTCCTGTCCACTGATGAAACACTGCCAGCAACTACCCAGTGAGACTTACTCTGTTAGAGGAGCTGACAGCAGATCGGTCCCCTCCATACCATGAACTGCACCACTCGTTTGTGGAGAGCTTCGCTACACCCCCAAGTCCTAGGAGCAAGTCACATTTCCTGAGCAGCTACAGCACACATACACACACTCACACTGGAAAAGCACTTAAGAACTGGATGTTGACACTCGCCACTGTGACAGTACTTTCACTTGCGAGTTTTGGCCTGACACATGGAAGAGAAAGGGAAATTGCATCTTAAACCCCTTCCCTTGCCCTCAAAGCCCCCTTCTTGGATGAGCTACCAGAGCCCAGCTGGGAGGTGAGGCAGGCTGCTTTATTCTCAATTACTTTAGCAACTGGGCAAGTTGAAAATACTCTTCCAACAAGAAAAGTCTGATGCCACTTCAGGGCAGAGAAGTACAAATAGGTTAATTTATCAACTCCTGACCTGCCCTGGCTCGTCTCTGTTGAGATTAAATGCTTTTGCTAGTTGGTTCCCAGAGAATAAAAAAAAAGTGTCATGGCTGATCAAAAGCAATGTCCTAGGCTGGCACAGGGCCCTCTTCTTGTCAGTTTGGTTGCTCTTCCATGGGTGGTGAACCTTGTGTCCCCAAATAAACCAGACACTGCCCTCCACCCTGGGGACTCTCAAAACTTGGCTGGCTCCTTACAGGGCAGAGGCAGCAATGGTGATGTTTCTCCCAAGAACATGGCATCCTGCTCAAAGACGCCGGCAGTTTGTGTCGACTCTCACATGTTGCCTAGCCTGGAGAGGACAGCTGTTGTTCAAGGCTGCCTGGAACCATGCCTCCACACAAGCTGGGCAAGTAAGGAAGTGCCCTTAGAGATTTCAGCTGCTGAGGGCAGACTTGGATTTCTGAGCTACCCAGGCGTTGCAAACCTGAGGGCCAGCCCAGGACCGTGCACCAGTTGGCTGTAAGTCACCAGGGTGTTAGATAGCCAAGTGACCTGTCTGTTTACAAGAAGAGCTACTTATTAAATAAGAAACACTGAGCAGGAAGAGTCTCTCAAACACCCACCTTCTTTGTGATGTCTAGCACAAGCTGCCACCACCCCAGCTTTTGTTAATTGGGTTGTGACAGTAAGTGCTGTGGGGGTGAAAATCTCCAGGTGAGGTCCCACCTACAGTGAGGAGGGTGAAAAGGAGAGGAATGCATGAGCTGAGAGTGGACGGACATCAGCCTGAAAACGGTAACGGTCACTGGGTAAACCTCTAAGGTCAAAAAGTCCCTATTAATTGCCAGCAGAGGAGAGCAGAAAGATCACTTTATTCTTGTATCCTTAGGCTCTTCCCATAATTATCCACCACTCCACTGCCACTGCTGGGATCCTAGGCTTAACAGACACTTATCCCAGTACCAAATGACTGTCATGCTCCAAGCTAAGCAAACTACTGCAAAACTTTTTCCCCACTACGCTGGGGGAAATGATGGTCCATGGTGTACTGCATCCAGCTATTTGACAAGACTACGGTCCTTTGGCAGCATGTTCCTGATTTGCACCCTATTGCTGAGCTAGCACCTGGGGGGCTGGGCTGCAGCTGGGCTGCATCTATTGCCGGGGAAAGAGCAAGATATTCAGACAAACTGCAAGCTGGCTTCTGACTAGTACTTTTCTTGGAAAACAACTTTTCTTCAAGCAATGCAGCTTGCATGTCATACCACAACCTGGCTGCATATAGAGGAGGTACCTGCCAGCAGGTACCACTTCCTCCTTCACAGACGAAAAGCACTGAAGCATTCTTGACACCCATGGGATGCACTACCCCATGGGCTGGGAAGCAACTGGGAATCCAGAACCCCCTTTCAGATTCTTCCAAGTCCCTAGTGTATAAATTGACTCTCATAAAGCAGCACAGGAGCTCAGAGCTTAGGAACACAGATCAACAACCTGTCAACAGTCTGCAAGTCAGCAATGCAAATTCAACTTACCCTCTGAAGGCTCTTCCAGTAGCTTTCCTGCAAAAGCATTATGAGCATGTGCAGTGGATGGGCCTCCCAATCAGGAAGACCTTTGCTACAGAATTATGACCAGAGTCCTCAACAGTTCTAGGTAGATCTTGAACTCCATGAGCAGGAAGGCAGCGGCCACCGAGAGTTTCCTTCATTTCAGGTAAGGAGAGAAAGTCTGCCATAGTGTCTGCTCATGAACAATATTGAAACCAGCTTTGAGCCCAAGAGGAGGGCCAAGACACTTCTACACAGGTAAGAAAAAAGCAAGCCAAAGCCATCAGTGCTCCTGAAGGAACGCACACATTTTTGTGCTCTGAACAGACATTAAAACCTGTGCCTGACCAAATGGCCACATGATGGCACCACAGCTTTGGGGAGCGAGGACACATCACTATGCTTCGGAGTCAAGACTAAAACCCTCTTAATGAAAAAAGTAGTGTTGCTCTTCTCAAACTGCACCAGCAGAAACCTCCATCATCGGTGTTGTGTAGATGGAATAACAAAACCCACAAAAGGGAGCTGAAGGAATTTAAGTAATAAAGAGAGTTATTACAGTCACTTTGAAACAAAGTAACTCAAAACTCTTTTTAAAAATGTGTTTCTTCTGGGCTTGGATTCAGAAGGAATAATAGTAAAAAAAAGTAGAGATAGCCAAAGGAAAGGTGTGGTACTGCAGCAGAGATCCGATGGTTTATCCAACCAAAGGCATAATATATGAACTGAGTCCAGAAAGTTTTCTCCCAAGCAGTACTGAACATCTAATTCTTAATTAGTCCCCATCAGTTAAAAAAAAAGAGGGTCTTAAGATGTGAAGGACTCCAAAATGGACCAGTGCGTCTTGGGTGTAGTCAGTGTTAAGGATGCAGGTCAAACCAATCTAGTGCTCTAAGCAAAAGAGAAAAATGATACAAATTGGTCAGCTCCCTTAGAGCAGAATACACAGAAGAAAAGCATGACTCAATGAAAAAAAGGTAAAAGGGAGTAAGTGTGGTTATCTGAAATGCAACTGTCCAGGATCAGACACAGCCGAGACACTAAGTGCGTTACCAAGTCAGGAAGGTCACTCATCAGCACTAGAGACTCTCTTAACACACTGCCCATATTCTTGTAGACCCTGTAGGGATTTAAACCCCTGAACACCCAAACTGAAGATTTGAGCAGCAGCTCCCAGGGCATGCCTACAACCTGCCTCCTTCATGAAAAACCAGCATGGATAGGGCCTTCCTACAGTGCTCCAGCTCTACGGGATTCAAACCATGATCCAGAACAAAGGACTCTGTAGAAGGGGAGATGCATTTGTCAATACGTAGCTCAAAGAATCTCAAGGCAAGGTGCCTTGCATTTTCCTTCAAATCATTGCTCCTATATACACATTCATTCTGTAGGCAGCTTTCAGCCACAAAAAAAGAAAAAAAAAAGGCACGGAGAACTGCTCTGGCAGTGCTTACCTGGACAGCTCAGGTATGATGGATCACCTAGCATGTCTACAACTCCAACTATTAGCTCCCCTGGCCTCAAACTTTAGGAATGCTGAAAGGGTAGCTGGTGGTCTGTAAGAGAGTAAACCAAAATACTTCAGGGAGAGGATTGCACAGGCACTGTTACCATAGAAGACACAGAAAACAGAATGTGTTTGTAACTCAGTGGGACAGCTTTTAATGGATATCACCGAGCTCTTTGCAGAAAAGAGATCGAAATGTTTTCCAGAAGAGCTATGTTGTACCCAAAAGAGGAGAAAGACATTTAAAATCCAGTGCAGGCAGTGTCGCTTCTGCTGGCAGTGCCTGTTGCATTTGGGGGAGGGAAGGAAGAAACAAAGTTGATCTTCCATTTAGGTACAACTTGGGTACCATCTAGCCGACAGCTCTGGATCAATGCAGAGTATGACCACAAAATTTTAGCACAAGCAAGATCAGTCATGAGAGCTTATGTCTCCAACTCTCCTACATAAACAAACAGCCAATAATATTTTTTATTCAAAGACAAAGAGGAAAAAGAAGAGAGACTATGGATTTTAATGACACCAAATGATGGATCAGACACTAGAACCAAACTTACATGCTACTGAGAGTTTTAATCAACAACTCTAAGAAAAATGGATCGTTTTCTGTTGTTCATGAAATTTCTACCAGGAAGGAGTAAGTATATTTTAATACCAAATGCTACTCAGGAACCACATTCTGAGAGCCAGATGAAGGAATCTCCTCAAGTTCCTCAGGACAAGGTCTGGTACCATGCAAGTGTCTTGAAACACAGCAGGTTCTGAAAACAATGTTACCTCATCTACTTTAGAACAATCACTTTTTTTTTTTTTACTTTTTGCCTTATTTTTCCTTCCCTGCTCTCAAGAGAGCCTGTATGTGCACACCTGCATGCACAGGGGTGGGGAGAAGAGTGAAGCCTGAGGTGTTTTGGGTTCTCTCTAAAGGCATTAGGGATACAGGACAGCTTTAGGAAAGTATCTGACACTAGTTTGTCTGGGTCTTAAAGAGGTCAATGTTTGGTCAATCATCAGTCACAAGAGTTAATATTAGAGCAGCATCCTAAATATTAAAAAACCTACATGCTTGTACCAGCTAAGCCTGTTCAAGATGTCTAGTGACACAGATACTGCTAAAAACAGATGGGTCTGATCCTGCATAGGCCAGAAGACAGGCAAACTGGCACATACCTATTCATATAAAATGTATCGGTGAGTCACTCATTTGGGCACTGGGAAATCTCTTTGACAAAGCAAGTGTCCTACAAAATAAGAAACAAAACGTGCATCTCAGCCCTACTCTCAAAGCTTTGTCCCAAGTGTTCTACCAGAGCAGTTGACCGGGAACAGAATTCCCTTCCTGGCTATTTGATAGGGTCAATCCAACACACAAAAGAAAAACCTCAGACTGTATCTGGCACCGCACCAGCACAGGCAAGTGTAACAGAGCCATGTCACACAGCTGCAGGTCAGAAAATTGGAATGAGGCCAGCCACACAATCTAAGTCAACATTGTAAGATAAGCCTTCATGTTTATCACAGGATAAACTAGACCATAGAAACAGTATCTCTGAGCATGAAAACAGTTTCTGAAAAAAACCCAACACCAACCCCAAACCAAAAAACACCCATCTTCCGCAGCACTCCAAAATTGAGAGAAGCCACCATTGCTGTAATTCAGCTAAAGGTGGTGTTAAAAAAAATAGGGTTTATTCCACACTTTCATACCACATGGGCCATCCACAGAACCCATGCATGGCATACCTTCCTCGTACCATCAGGCCTAGGCTGTGGCTTGAGTGCTTCAGTATATGCACACCCGCGCATTGTGGAGCCACATCACCCAGGGTTAATCAGCTTCCAGCAAACCTGCCCAGAAAGCAAAAGCAGGTATTTTGGTAACACCCCCTACTCACAAATATCCTAACCAGCAAAACTAGCATATGTCAACTTTGAAATGCACCTACAAAAGCAATGTGACATAAATCTAAAATGGATACACATTATCATGCAATTTGGCTGTTTGGTCTCGGGTACTCATCACCAATTCAACCGTTAGTACAATATGCAACTTGGTTATTAAAAAGAGTATCAGTCCATTTCCTTAGAAAATCTAAATTTTTATTATACATACTGTATTACACTGAAAATACGTACCCAAAGACAGAATATTTTGAATTTACAACTGTACAAAAAACCAATAGAAAACATACGGGCTATGCTATAGATGTAACATTTTACAAAATGACAGTTCTTGTTAAAGGCACCAGATTCCCAGAGGCCTCTGGCTTAACATTTTTTAGTCTTTTTTTTCCAGTCAGATCTTACTATGAAAATGTGATTCACTCTTAAACTGTATAATGTCAAAGTCTCAAGCTTCTTTCATCTGGACAAGTGGTCTGCACTTTGACACAACTTAGTGAGAGAAGTGACCAATTTCACATGAAGGTATCAAGCTCCTCCTCATTGCATCCAGCATCCTATGGTATTTAACTCAAAGTAACTTGATTTTCACTGGTAGCTTTGCCATTTAACCCACAAAATACTGGCCCAACGCTAGACTGTTAACCATACTAAGCCTAGACTGTTTTGTATAGCGATAACTACAGAGTTGGAAAAAATGTTCTGTCTAAAAAGAAGATGGACTCTATGATCAGAACTCTCACTCAACATCCTCCTTGGGCTCACCTTCTTCATTACACTCATTTCACTCTTTCTGGTCCTCACAGCACTCATGAAAGAAAATGGAGCCTAAAGAAACCCCGCACTTTGCTGTAGGGCAAGTTGTTAAAGAAGCCTGGGTATGCATGAATGTGTTCTTTCTCCCCTCAGAACAAAAAGTTTGGACAAGACAGGGAAAAAAACGCAAGCCACTTTCATTGCTTCTTTCTCCAGTATTCCACACTCTAAAAATCAAATAAGCTAATTCGTATCATGCCTAGGCTTGCACAGACAGGTGCTTCTTTACAAGCAACGGCAAGAGAAGCTGGGACATCCTGCCTTGCTGAGGTGCAATAATGCACTTTGGAAGTTTGGGCTTACTATGTCCTAAAACTTCTTTCTTTGGATAAAGGGAAAAACAAAGCTTTAAGAAAACTCTAAACTACTACTCTGGTCAATTTATCAGTACATCTGCAAGTCATTCTAGAGTCAACAAATGTTTTTTTTTTTAATCTAACAGCACACATTGAGCCTCACTGAATGGAATCCAGCTAACATCCAAGTGACTGAATATTCAAGACAAAAAAATATTAAGTTCCACGGCCAGATTTTGTTCCGTATGCAACAATTCAATGATATTGGAATTTAAACGTTGATGTTGCCCTTTCTGAATTGTCTGGCATTATCCCTACTTTCAGGCCACTGGTTCAATGATTTCATTCTCTGAACCAAACAACTCCATGTAGTTTTACTTCTTACCGTATCATTTTAACAACGTTGCAAAAACTTCCCTTTCTTTAGGCATTTAAAAAACTTTCTAGATTCACAGATTAAGTTGAAGTAATGCTCTGGTACTGAGGGTCATAAATTCACTTTAAAAATAAATTCTTTTTGCAGTGTTAAATTGTCTCATTCTAATAACGGAATTAAAAACATACTATGCTTCTATTTAAAATTTCAATTTATTGCATATGACTGACTTTAGACAAACAGGCCTGGAGACCAACTTTGTTATGCAGCAAATACAAATAGGTAGCAGCATGGTTAAGCTTCCTACACACTACTGCATTCTAGAAGGGCTTCTTGAAGAAGAGAGGGACAGCTGTCTCCATCCTGACAGCACAGGTCTGAAATGCAGACTTCTGCGGACTAAGAAAGTTTAGCGAGGGAGCCCCATGAAACTCAAGTAAGCCAAAAGAGCCATCACACAGCAGCTCCTGATCACTACTGAATTGCACAGTCTTGCATCAACAATTTACAATGACAGTACATGCCCCTCAAGTCAGCCAATTTTCTAAAAGTTCTTTCTTAAAAACTGTATTTGGTACTTGCAGCTTATCTAGCAAGCAGGAACAGTTAAGACAGAAGTATCATACATGTTTACAGAAAACTGGTCATCACAAGAAAACTTTAAAAATCTGAATGCAGACAAGAAAAGGAATGTCACTTTTCTTTAAACCTTTCTTTTAAAAGATGAATACTTTCATATTCTATTGTTAGCCCTTACTGTGTAACATACTATAATCAAATAAGTTATAACCATGAAAACGCATTTCTACTGAACTCATTCTAAAAACTAAAACCCACTACTCATCCTCACTTGTCAGGCTGGTTGCTAGCTGTTTAAAAGAAAAATCGCAATCAGAATCACAATCTACATTGCTTCTGAAATGGCGTAATTACGTGGAGGAGAGCCCCCAGTGTGACAGTTATGAGAGTAACTTTCACACTAATACATGCACAACACTCTGTAATGGTAGCAGGTACCATCAAATAACTTGCCCACTACAGGAGCTAGAACATTCTGTATATTTGCTTAAATAAAGTTAAGAAATCTATACTTTTGGTCACATCTTAAAACACTGTAGGATACAGATTTTCTTACTATTTATACTTGCCCTGTCCTGTTGGATAATTTGTTTGAAAAACTAAAGATAAAATGCAATAAAAATTCCCCAGTACAAAAAGACTAATCAATCATCTAAACGTCTTTGTTAGTATATAAGAGTACTTATGGGATTTGGTCTGCTTTCTTTTCAGAAAAAAAAAAAAGAAAAAAGCCTAATTTTGTCCCAAGAGTTCCACTTTAACATGAACCTCTAGTCAGCCCAAGGTACCTCCTCAGCACCAAACCACCATTATGCTACTCATCTTCGTATTTCTTCCTTCTAAGCACTGTTCCCAACCAAGCACAGCTCCACATACAAGTACTGGCAGAAACCAGACGTTTAATCCATGTCTCCTTCAATTGATGAAGCCGAGTCTCCAAAGGATGAATCCTGAACTATGTACATAAGCCCTCTCCATAAATGCAAGCTTTATTTGTACTATTAAAGCCAGATTATACCAGTGGTGTGAACACAGTTATAAAGATAAAAATGTGCTTCTACTAGAAGGGGACAAGTATAAGGCACATTTATATGCCAGTATAATTGTGGCCACATTAGTGATTATACTGATATATCTACACTGGTAAAAAACACAGCTACAGCCATTCAAAACTTTTTGGATCAGGGCTTGGCAATCCAGTGCCTTATGACTGCTCAACCAAACATAAATTAACACTACCTCAAGACAACAAATCTTCCCAGCCATCTATATTCAGGTATGTGTCACTCAACCATCTCTAGGGCCACTTTTAAATTAAGCTGCAATTGGTCTTGAGATGTAATAGTATCACTTCCTCCCAGGTAAGTTATGCTGTTCAAAAGGCTTACTATGCGAGAGCCACAGATCAGCTTCTACCCTAAGACTTACATGGTAAAGAGCTATCACTTCCAGGCAGTGACAAGCCACCACTACTTTTCTTTTTTCTTAATTTTGATGGCTTTTTCTTCAGAAAGTTAAGATACTCGGTTTCTCTTGATCTCAAATAATGTCAAACAGATTAACTCATGCTGGGCATGGACATTGACAATATAGCGAGTTAACAAAGCTGCTCAATCCCATCCTACGACCCAAGCATAAATAAGCTAAACATACAGTGGGTACCATTAGACACTGGACATCTACCACCTGCAATATTTAGTTATATTGCAGCTGAATTACAAAATAATCAAGTACTGACTGGTGGTGCTTTAAGTGTCCATTCTTACAATAGAACCCATGTAGCCAAAGAAAATATTTTTACAATAAAGATCTGTGCCCTCGTTTAATCGTAAACCGCGAATGACTGTGCAGTAGTCTTCTCTTCCGGTACTTAGAAGTTAACTGCTCCCATCTGTAATCTTTCAGTCATGATCTCCTTTTCCGGCATCTTGAACTGTAGGAGAATAAAAACCACCCCAAAACTTTCCCCCCTAAGATGAGCTTTCCCTCTCCCAAGATTTAAAAAAAAAAAAAAAAAAGCGAGTTTCACACCATCTTCTTCTGTGTTCACTGAGCCCAGTTAGGTTGAAGAGCCACAACTTTTACTCTGGAGGATACTAAGAAATGTACACATGAATGCCGTTTTGTACAGTTGACATACTCTATGAGCTGGTTGACTCATCAGCTTGATTTGGTCCAGTCTGCTGTTGCTGCATCTCTTAGGAAACATTAGTTATAGGTTTGTACTTCTTGAATCTGGTCCATTCACCAGTAGCATAGTTCATTTCAAAGACTGTATCAACCAACATAGTAGTGCTGCCAGTGCCATCTGCCTTTGGTAAATCTTCTGTATGCTCACTAAGTTTAATTTGGATGATGTCACCTTGCTCCTGGCAAGGATTCTCTGTGAAAACAAGAACAGGAACAAATGATACATTTCAGTACTGTATTAGAAAAGGTAAAGAGCACTTGATGGAGATTCTAAACCTTATGCTGAAACACACACACCCCCCCCCCCCCCCCCCCAAACCCAACAAACAAACCCCAAACCCAGAACTGAGCAAGTAATGTCACTAATACACATAGCCACACAAAGATCTTCCTCCCTCCGTATATCACAGACTGAGTTTTAAGGATAACAAAACCAGACCCCAAAAGATGAACCCCAAGGCTAAAGTAACTGGAACAACAACAAAAGGGACAGTAAAGCATGCCAATGTCATTTCTGCCTGCCTCAAGAACCATACGAGAAGTTTATATTTAAATGGGAGTTGGTAAACTTGAACTACCAGACTGACTTTATTTGGGATACATTTTGTAGTTAAAAGCCTCAACAATTTTCAGCTATTCTGGAAGCCTGAACGGCTTCACTGAAATCACTTGTCCAAGACTCAGTTCCATTCCAGTAGAAGTATTGAATGTTAGATTTCCAGGTACTGGAATTGACACTCAGGAAGCTCAAGAATGTCATAGTTGGCAGTTATTTACCCAGCCTTCAGAAGGTGCTGACATTATTACTGAAGGAATTCATATTGTTACATACTTATCTATATATGCATATGTGAATATGTAACACACACACGTGCACACTTCCAAAACAGTATTTTACCTTGCATTACAAAAAACTGTCCATGTAGATATTAAAGCACACCCTCCTACTGCAATTTGAAGTAGCATCTAGTACTAAGAGCACCATCATTAATGCAAAATACTCAAAACTTTCTTAAAGCCCAGGGATCATCATGGTAACTTTACCCTGGTCATCTTAATAATGTATTGCATTAATTCAAATGCATGAGCCACATTTAGGCTCCAGCACTCCAGTGATAAGAGCCTTCAAATACCAAATTAGAAACCAGAGCTAATGCAGATGATAGAGTTCACTTAAGGACACCTAAGCCCCTTCTCTTCTTACATCTGATAATCTTCCGGGTAGACAGCCTTGGTCTATCAAGGCCAATGAGACAGCTTATCTCCCTGTGATTCACAGCACCTGTAGTTACCTAATGTCTCCAAGACAACAGCTGCTACATTTCTAATACCAAGGAATTAGCAAAGAGGCTCTGTACTACCCAACTTGTACCTTGATGTGCCATGAAAGAGCATGACCAATTACATTCATTGGTCTTCTAGACAGACTACTAGGACCTAACCAGTCTGTTCACTGTTCTAACTGGCTGCCTTGTTTCTCCTCAGCCCCTAGGCTATGATATTACATGTGTTCAGTTATGTATATATTGTGTTTAGCAGCTCCTCTGACAGACTCTTTGACTTACTGGAAATAGACCCTAAAGACCCGTTTCCAGGTAGAACTAAAGTAGTTAGAACTGTAATCCATAAAACCACATACAGTCCAGAGTAAAGCAAAGAGTCCCATACATACAGAGTAAAGCTAAAGCAAGAGTCTTGCATTCACATATGCACATTTAGAAATGCTAGGCTGTATTTCAGATTTGGGTATTCAAAAGCAAGCTAAATTAGTCTCAATACATGCCTCTGGATCCTGCCATGAAGCCAAGTATAAGAGCCTTTTCTGGCCTTGTAACTTTGTTTGCAGTCTTGAACATTTCCTGCGCAGCATACATTTGCTCCCTCTGCAACAGATACAACAAATATGAATTCCAGTGGAGAAAACACTGCCAACAGGTACCGTATTAATACCCACAGACAAGCATAAGAGCAAGGTGGAAGTTTGTAGACCTGTAAAAAGTAAACAAAAAAAAGCACCTTAACCTCAAGGCTTTCCCTCCTTAATGCTTACACCTAAGACCTACAGCAGTGACAACTGAATTCTGAAACTGGAAAAAAAAAACCCCACCTTTAAATAGTTTCAGAAACGTGTGCTAAAAGACTTAATATTTACATTATCGATTTTGTGTTCTTTATGACATTAGGAGAAAAGGAGAAAAAAACCCAATGCTTCCTCTGCAGTCCAAACCCAGGCTTGCAATAATTTCAGAGGTGTTTTTTTTTTTTCCTTAATAAATGAAGTAGAGGTACTGAAAAAGAAAAAGTCACCCAGTTTCTTAAAGTTCAGTTCTTTCAAGCCAGGCTTACAGATGTGCTTAGCAAAGTCTTCATATCAGTTGCATCTTGAATTAGTTACCTGCTTAGCTTCAAGCATGCACATAATATATACCAACATACCAGCAATAAGCTTCAGGACATAAGTAATTGCTGTTGAATTTAGTTTCCTCCCCACTCAGGCTTTAAAAGATGTGTAATCAGGGGGGGTGAGGGGATCAAGAAATAAAAGCTTTCACCTCAGAATAATCTATTGACATCTTTTCTCCTACCACTGCAATGACAGGATCCTTTTTAGCAGCTTACATTATATGCAATTGGCTGGGCAACAGCTCTGCTAGAAATACACCTTTCTCCCCAAATTCTTTGTAACAAGTAACACATTATTTTACATAATAAATAGCAGTAAATAAAAGACATCTTACTGTAGACATTAACACTGCACAATTAAAAGCGTTGTGATTAACATTTAAGACAGCGATGCTAACAAAGCCACAAAACATTTTAATTCTCTGTGGTTATGAAAAAAAGCAGGCTCAACCACTCCATGATCCAAAGGCCAGGAACTGCCAACATACCAAATGAGATCCGTAATAAAAAAATTGTGTTTTCCAATCTACATCAAAAGCAGCAGTGAAAAAGAACCTGGTTTTACTTACTGTGAGAGAGAGGCTTTTTTTCGGTGGTGGCTGTTGCTGAGTTTGGGGGGCCACTTGTGGTGCTTGTGCTGCAGGGGAAATGGCAGGAGGTGTGCTAGGTGTTAGGGGTGAGGTAGGTGTAGCTGCAGGTGGATTAGAGTTACTATTGTACATGGGTGTTCTTTGTTTGAATTGTGCAGGAAGAGTTGTGGTAGCATTTGGAGCTGCAGGTTCTTCAGTCTGTCTGTTAGTCTGCAAGGCCTCTCGTGCAGAGCCAGCTGCAAAAAACAATCAGGATAATTAAAAACATTATAATCCGCAAACAGGGATTAGCATCACCGAGGGCTTTTAAAGAAAACTAAAAATTCTGATTATTCCATTTTAGCACCACAATTCAATATGCCACCTAATATCTGTATGAAAAATTGAAGAGCTAATGCTCTTTCCACTCAATTATCTTCAGCAATAATTAGACAACTGAGTGACTAGCTGTCCAATATGGATTACACTATATTTAGCACCAAATTTTATGTTTAATGGATATCAGATTTATTAAATTGGAACTGGTTTATTTACTTTTTAGCTTATATTGTTATAACAACCGTACTCTGACCCTACGAGGATTACTGCTGTACTGTTATGTAGAAGCCAAAACCATAAAAATATTTCAGTTTTACCTAATGTAGCAGCAGCTTCCAAAGGAAATGGTAATTAAGTCTCAGCCAGTAACAAATACTGAAAATACACAAATACTTAAACAGGTGACAGAATTAAACACAGTCTTCACAAATCACTCATTATTTAAACACTAACTGCTAGGAGGGTTAAAACCCCACAGTATTGACAAGTCCTAACTCTCTTATTTCTCAAAGTTGATCTATTCACCTGCACTTAAGGGAGCTACTATTCCAAACCTGGCTGCAGGTGGAGATTACATATATGATCAAGCTACTGCGATTTCATAAGTTACCATCTGTCCAGCAAACAGTAATTACCCAGCACACACTCCAGCCAGTTACATTCTTTTGCAGCTCTTAGACACAGGCAGGCACAGCTGCTTAAGCACCTTTCATGAATCTCACGAGGTTTAAGCTAACCTATTCACATTGTGTTCACAGTAGACTATAAGGCAGATACAGACCAGAGCTAGGCCGATGCCTTTCAGATCAGATTTTAGAGAATGAGAGGTCTACCCCTCTCCATCTAGGCACAGATACAGCATTGGTTTTAACAATATGGCTATTATCCAGTGAGATGTGGAACATGACAGTGAACACTTGAGAGGACAAACACTTGTAACAATTAGTTACCCCTTAATTTTGTACAAATCTCTCAAATTTTATTACTGGCTTCCTCTCACGTCAGAATAACCAACTTGCATAAAGTAACATGTCTTAATTTTGCAACCTCAGATCACATGAGACCAAATGCGTGGATCTTCTGCATGCATCTTTTATCAAGGAAACAGTTTTATATTCCTTGCCCATAAGAAAAGCTAGATACCCCATGCTCCAGAAGGAAAAAATAAGTTAGAAGAAAATAGAGAACAAAGACAATAGAGAATTTTAAACTAGGCTTTTCCTGCTGTTGGAATGCAATTCCAAGGCTCTGGAAAATAATACTAGCTGCTGACAACACTGATGCGCTCTTGGCTGCGCTCCTTCTGGAGACGCCAATTTTCTGCCAGAGAAAGATTTGCATGGACCTTCAGAGAGATTCTGAACTGTTTCAGGGCCAAGTGAAGCGATCAGATTTTGCATATGCATTTTTCTATAATGACCAACATGCCACAGCTCACATACATAAAGACAAACATTACAGTACCAAATCGCAACAAGCAAGAGTAAAAAAATGCATTAAACTGAAATGTTGGTTCTCTGTTAACTGCAAGGTCTGGTAATGAATCCCAGTCAAGCACATCTGTTAGTGCAAACTGATACATTCCTTTAAGACTTTACACGCAGCAGGGAAGAAAAAGTAAAACCAAGTGTGTTAAAATAAAAGGTGTAGAAATAAAGGATTTGTACAAATGCTATTTTTCAAAATACACAGGAGCTCAGCTATTATCTATCAGACTGCTATAAAAAGGTAAAAGGAAAATAGATGGCTTGATCCCAGCCTGTGTGAAAGCTAATATGTACTTGCCTCTGACTCTTGAAAGCAACTGTTTTGTAAGTGCATGCATGTGGATGCATCTATGGAGTATATACTCTAGACTTATGTGTATTACTGGTGTCTCTTTAGGGATTAAAAAAATGCCGGATTTTCTATTGCAGAGTAAGAAAAAAACCCCAAACAGTAAATTGCTTTGCTTGTTTGACTTAACTAGCAGTCATTTTAAGTCTTAAAAACAACAAGCGTTTTCTTTATTTAGGTTAAATGACATGTCTGGTTACCCAAAACCCAAAGGCTGGGTTCCTGCAGTAGATTTTTAGACTGCTAAGGTTAAGTTTCACTAGAGTTGAGAGATAGTAGGTTTGTAAATAAAAGAAGAGCTAGACAGTAAAACTGTATATAGTTCGAGGTGTTAAGTCCCAAAAGCAAAAAAGTATCTTTTACCTGGCTGTGTTTCAGAACTTGGGATATACGAGGAAGACGGCACCACACTGGGTGTAGCAGGTAAATAACTTGTAGAAGGTAGTGCAGGCTCATTGTTCAATGAGCCAAGTTTCTGTAAAGCAGAAAAGAAAGTGTAATAGACATACTGCATATATTCATGCGCATTTTAAATACAATTTCAACATTAGTTCTGCTGCGATATTCCTTTTGGGAACTTAATTATGGACTCTTCTGTTAGAGCAAGTTTGCCCTTTCAACCCTAATTCCCCATACAAACTTCAGACATTAGAATTACCCTAGGAGAGAAAAACCAGCTTTTATTTCCCCTAATTCAGATCAAAGGCACAGTCTGAGCCAGGAAAAATACTATTATGGAGAATGTACTGCTGCGAAGAGAGTCAAGCTGCTGTTCCTTTGTCCCATTCCTCAGCTGGTAGTGTGGAGACCAGATGATGAAATTTGTGCAGATGGTACTCTCGGAAGAATTACACTATAGAAATAAGCGATCTTCTGCCTGAGCAAACATGCTCTTCACTATTAGCAAGCAGAAACCTGTGTTCATCCATGGGCAAAAGGCCTACTAAAGTATCACCCAGGAGAATGCAAAGGCCTCTGGGACATAAGCAAGCAGAAAGCAGCAGTAAAAGCACAGGTAAAACCCTGTTTCCACTGAAACAGGCAGTCAACACCAACATGACAGATGTAATCTAGGATCAAGCCAAAGAAAATGCCACATTTTGTACTTAACCATACACGATATTGCGCACACAGCATAGAGACAGCGGCATGGTATCTCTATGAAGACCTTCACTTTAGTCCAATGCAGCCTTATAAACATAAGGGGTTGACACAGGAAAGAAGTTTTGGGGGAGTAAGTCTAGCAGACAAATCATTTAAGGTAGCCTTACTAGACAAAAGATGGATATTCTGTAGAAGGCAGAGCTTGCCAAAAAAGATACTCTTAGCATTCTGCAGAAAGACAGGCAACGACCTTCACTCCTGACACAGGTCTACCAATATCTGCCTATATGTTGTTTTTGGCATGTGTGCCATAGATTGCTACCCCCCTTAACCATAGGGCCGATGTTGCATGTGCTTACTGTTAGGCTCTAGAGGGAAAAATGCCTGGCTCACCAACCAAACCACAGGTCTTTTAAACAGAGTGCTCTCCAAAGGCAAGCACTGCATCTTAACACATGGACTTAGAGAGGCAGAGGTAATCATGACCACTTTAAATTTAGAACAAGAGAAGACACTTAAGATTTGATATGGATTTCTATCATCCTGAGGGGCTTGCAAACACTGGGTGCAGCAGCCTCAAATTATCTCTTGGTATCTAAAGAACCCAGTTGTCCAAATTAACTCCAGGCCAAGGCTTGCTGGAATAGAACAGACAGTTTCTAACTCAGAAGTGGGAGGAACACCTAACATTCCTGTAAAAGCTATGTCCTGACTGAGGAAACAAAGCTGCATCACACTTTTTCCAAAGCACTACATCTGAAAGACTAGGAAAAAACCCTACACACGACTCCCCCCACCTCCCACCCCCCCGACTGAACTACCTCTAGCAACAGGTTAGCTTTTTCAGTAGATCCTAAATAATTTTTTTTTAATCCAAAAGGACTGTTAAGAGAAGGAGTAGCCACCTCTGAACTTTATGGGTTTTAAGAAGCACAAATTTATAAGCCATGGGTAATTTGGACGGAGATCAATTACACTGTATTTCTCCTCCCCTTTCAGTAGTACTGGGACTGGCTAAGCCTTGTCACAGACAGGTTTGGAGACCTCAGAAAAAGCTGCCTTTTGGATTACGCATCAATTCTCAAAGATTACAAGCTAAAAATGGAGAAAAGAACCACAGAAGGCTACTAACATGTAGGTTCTTTTCTCAAGCCAGAAGACAGATGAGTTGTAAAGACTTCTTTCTTACTTGGCTGCTCATATTCAGCTATCCCTCCTGGGCATAGGCCAATGACAAGTGCTCCTCACCGAGACTTCGGTGGACACTATTCCACTAGGGTCACAAAGCATGCACAGGCACAGAGCGAAACCTGCAGGAACTCTTGAAAATTATTCCACCTCTCTAGGGTCAGAGAGCCCTCCTATCCCTTTCACCTCTGACAGAAGACTACAATCCTCAGTTACAGAAATGCCATACCCCATCACATACTTAAAATAGCAACAAGAAAACAAACAAAAAATTTACCTTCATCCTGCTTTGAATTGTTTATCTAGCTTGGTGAAAATATAATGGAATTTTGAAGTAATTTTGTAAAGATTTTTACATTAAGAGGCATGTTTCAACAAGTTAGTAAAATATCATTATCATTACAGTGTTTAAGAATAACATGCATCATGGTTTCCTCATCTGGTTTTTGTTTGGTTGGTTGTTTTTTGTTTGTTTTGGTTTTGTTTGGTTTTACCTGTGTAGACACAAGGCCAGCAGCATAATCTGGGGTAGCATTTTCTACTACTGTTTCTTCTTTGGCTTGCTTTTCCACAACTTCTGTATCTATTGCATGAAAACAGAAGTCAGTTCAAGGAAAAATTTTCTGAAATAAGATT
Source organism: Pygoscelis adeliae (assembly GCF_000699105.1). Lineage (NCBI taxonomy): Eukaryota > Metazoa > Chordata > Aves > Sphenisciformes > Spheniscidae > Pygoscelis > Pygoscelis adeliae. The sequence continues at coordinate 6,184,145 of NW_008825167.1, forward strand.
TAGATACACTTGTTTAAACAAAGAGATAAAAATGCATTTCTCAAAGTCTGCTAAAACATGCTTAAAGAGGTATATGCTGGAAGGTTGGTAGACACAGTAATCTTCATACACAATTTTATAATCAACCCAATTATGAACTGAACCATAATGTATATCCATCAAGATACAGTAACTGAGTAATTAGGCAGAATTGGCTAATTTTGTGATATTAGAAAGCATCAAAACCCAAGCAAAAATTTAATTGCGATTATGATTTTGTTCTGAGATGGTACTCTTTTTTGGTGACAAACACAAAAAGGTTGTTTTGGGGCAAATATGCTGCCTCGTGTATGTTCTTGACATGGTTAAGTAGAGCACTGCACTGTCACTTGACTTGAGAGCAGTATATCAGATATTATTCACTTGTTAAGATCTCTCAGCCAGAATTTTGGATAGCGCTACAAGTTTTTTCAACATTACTTTCAATTAATTTATTTGGTCACACAGCCAGTAGAAAAAAGCATACCAAAATATCTCAGAACAATTCTACTACTGAAGCCACTCACACACCGATGTGCTGCCCAAAGCACAACTGACTAGTTCAATCCTTTCACGCAACCGAGTCAAGATATTACCCAGGCACATGGCAATATGACTAGCACTGAAACAAAAAGAGTGGAAATCCTCCCTTAAAGCATTTTTGGGTTGTGGTTTGGTTTTTTTTTTTTTTTTTCCTTTTTTAAATTTTAGCTGACAATAAGTTTTAACAAATGAAGAACAAAACGGTACTACAAATCTAGATCCTACCTGCAGGTATATTAATAGCCTTTGTAAGTAGCATGCTATACCAACCTAATGTCTTTCTTCTTCTCTTTGCTTCACGGCCAGCACCTACCATATCCAGCTCAGAGATATCTAGAAGCTAAAAAGACAGACCACAGAGAGCTTAATAACCATTGTTAAATTTATGTAGTTGATCTCTAAATATTGTCCTTAATTTTTTCTTTAATATATTGATACTTGATTCAAAACAGCATCAGAAATTCACTTTTGTCCTGGTTTCGGCAGGGACAGAGTTAATTTCCTTCCTAGTAGCTGGGACAGTGCTGTGTTTTGGATTTAGGATGAGAACAATGTTGATAACACACTGATGTTTTAGTTGTTGCTAGGTAATGCTTACACTAGTCAAGGACTTTTCAGCTTCCCATGCTCTACCGACTGAGAAGGCTGGAGGGGCACAAGAAGCTGGGAGGAGGCACAGCCAGGACAGCTGACACAAACCAGCCAAAGGGACATTCCATACCGTGTGACGTCATGCTCAGTATATAAAGCTGGGGGAAAGCTGGCCGGGGACTAACTGGGCATTGGTCGGCGGGTGGTGAGCAATTGCATCGTGCATCACTTGCTTTGTACATTTTATTTTATTTCAATTATTAAACTGTTCTTATCTCAAGCCAGGAATGTTCTCACTTTTACTCTTCTGATTCTCTCCCCCATCCCACTGGGGTGGGGCAGGAAGAGTGAGTGAGCAGCTGTGCCGTGCTCAGTTGCTGGCTGAGGTTAAACCCCGACAACTTTACATCAGGGAGAAGAACTGAGCAGGAAAGCAAGAGACTAAGAAAGAGTGCACCTACCTTTACTCCTCTTTCTTTGCGCAAAGGCGTTCTTGAAGGAGGAATAGGAGTTCTGTTTCCAGAAGGACTAAATACACTAGGTGCTGAAGTACTCCTGAACGGAGCTTGTTTTGGTATTCCTTTGAGTGGTGCTTAGGGAAGAGCAAAAAAGGCAACAACTGTAATATATGTTTAGTTACAAAACACAATAATAAGGAGTTCTTTGGCTTTTCCCCTTAACATGCACCTCCTCCTCCCCCTTTAACTTCAAATGTTTATAACATGGAACTGTCTATAATACACTACATGTCCCTCAAAGGCCAGATTAGGTGTTACCCTTCAAACAAGGAGTAAGAGCCCATCTCTAGGCTAATACTTGCAACCCAATTCTATATAAAGCAATCGAACAGGTGCACTGCTATCAAAATACACTTTTCCTACATACATTGATGCTGTCCTTACTTATAACAAAAACTCTGAACACACAAAAAGGTACTGGGCATGAATGTTCTGAATCCAAAGTTGCTCTTACTGCCAAAGTTGCTCTTTGAACTTTAAGATCTAGTTACTTGGTAAAACTGCATTTAATCAAAGATTCTTAGCCAAGCTTCTGCAGGGCTAAGGGCTCGTAATCTACTGGAAAGGTAAATTACTGCTTCACACAGGGGTTTGAAATTCTGGAGCTGCTGTTTGCACAAGGAGGAGGATCAAATTTGGGTCTATATTGCAAACAGAAAACCTGTTGTCCCGATGCTCAGTAGAAACTGCTACACTTGTAAGAAGCTGGTTTTCCCCCAACTTTACAGTTACCCTTCTACCTCACGCTTAATATAAGCGCTGAAGACGGCATTCTTTCATCAACTGCTAAAAAATTAGGGACACATATACATATCTATCAGGTCTTTGAGCCTCCTGACACTCTCATCATACCCTACAATTTGAAGATAAACACAGAATTTTAGTTTGAGTTTAGATACTCTGCATCCCTCTACATGTTGTACTGAAAACCTTTTCACCATAGGACAATCCTCTCTGACCAATGTAAGTAAGTTTCAGCAGAGTAAACCCTAGCTGGTCCCATAACTCATACTGCTAGAGACCACCTGGCTCTAAAGGTCAAGTCTAAAAACTAGCTTTATTAGTTCAATGGCTAAAAAGAATGCTAAGAAGAACTAATGGTCGATTTCTATACTGGGACAATTTTTAGTTCAAATTACAACTATACTTTTTGCATTTCTCTGCATGAACATGCAGCCAAACTTTGATGCTCAAAACCACATCTTAAATAGCATTGACACAAAGCTTCATAGCTTCTAGCCACCACACCAAGAAATCACTCAAGTTTTACACCTCAGCAACATATTGGTGGTCAGAAAAGTTATACCTGTGCAGTGATTTAAAGTATGTAACTGATTTTGAACCCTCCTCTTGCTCCTAGTCAAAAACTTATTCGAAAAATTCAAGCAGTTCAGGAACTTCAGCAAGCAGCTGAAATCAATTAATGCAAAGTTGAAGAATGATTATACATCTTTGTCATGTCCATTAAATAGAAGCCACTGCACAGCCTTGACTGCAGAGAGCACACTGTCCCCTCTTCTTTCTCCACGCAGAATTATACAAATACAAGATAGTTTCAGTCTACTTCACAGCATTTCAAAGAACACAGCAGATTACTGTGATCCACTCTGCTCCCGTTTGGAGCAACATGGCTTAGTCAGGAGTTATTCCTGGAGTGATGCAAATTAAATTCTTATCAAAGTCTACAGGCACGATCTAGCTGCGTAACGTTTTAGAAGCATGGCAGATATACTTGCCATTTAAGAAACACCCCCCCGCCTTGTTCGTTCTGACAAGACATGTCAGAAACATTTAAATATCAGGAGAGAAGGAGGCAGAAAAGGATAAATCCTTTGCTTCAAAAAGAATTAAGTTTTTGTAAAAACGAGACAGTAATTTTATTCTTCATCACGGCTATTTTATCAGATTTTCTTTCCAGGAAGTGATGAAAGTGAGCCATACTTGTCGTATCTATCTTTTTGACCAGTCCCCTGCCTTTGGCATGGAAAGGCACTCCTGCAGTCTTCTTGAGCTGTTGTGCGGTTTCTGTTGCTAAAAAGAAAAAGGGCTTTAGTTATTACAGAATCTGCACTGAAAAAATACAATACATTGCTTCTTATATAAAGTGTTATTAACTAATACATAAAAAGATGGGAATAGCAACAAAGAATTATATTTTAATTAAAACCCGGGTCATTTACGCGAGGTAAACACAGTATTTGGAGAAAATGCAAAATCAATATGACTATGCAACTGACAAGATGGTCTAAGCTAGAAGATATTATCAGAGTAGACAATTTACTCAATCGAGATTGAAATAATTAAAGAAAGTTCTATATAACATCATGAAAAATTAAAAGTCTTATATTTAACCAGACCAACTACTCAAGTCACATGCAAGAAAGAAGCAAGCTGCTGCAACCAAACAGCAGATACAGTAAACTATTTTAGGATCACTTAGTTCAAGCAACTACCAGTACATATATGTACACATATGTTGCCTTTTGCTAGCAAAAACCCTCTTAGCTTTCACACCCTGTATAGCCATACTGAGCAAAAGAAAGCATTAATTAGCAGCTTTTGCTCCCTGTTGCAAAAACATATGGCAAAATAAAACTAGGTTCTCATTTCAGTTTTGTTTCAGGAGCTTTAACCAAAGCTGTCCCTCACAAGTCTTCACAACTGACTGTTAAATATACCCATGACATATATATCTGTGCTTTAAAAAGCTACAGCTTTTTGTATGCCTTGAAATCTGAACAGCATTTAAATCAAGATTAGCATTTTAATGTAATCATGGCCAGAATGACTTGCACCTGCTCTTCCACACACACCAGTCTATCAAAGAAAAAAAAAATCAGCCAGCAAAGCTTTTATAACAGAAAATTTTAATGTATATCCCCATACTGGAGAATGAGACTGAATATAAATTTTCCCTTCACCATTTCATTTGTTACTCAATCTTACCAACCAGCTGTAATACTACTTACACTTCTGCAAGAGTTCAGCTCTGAGAGTGGCACTTTTAGGTTTCCTTTTCAGCTGGAAGTGTTTCACTGGGGGAGTAAGTGGCCCAGCTAGTGTTGTCAAGGCATTTTTGTTTAAGTATTGGCATTCCAACGGCAACATAGCTGAAGTTTCACATTCACTTACTGCATAAAGAGTTAACACAGTACACATGGGTATTAGCACCTCTTTGGTAGGTAATTACAAAACATTTTACAACTAGTGTACAGGTGTTTCAGTTTTAGATTACTTGTTTAGACACCAAAAGTAATTTAGTTCTAATTATTACACAATATATAACCAGTTATTAGGATGTTTGTTTTTTACATTAGCTCCATAACAGCTTCCATGTTAATTATACCTAGTCAAATTACAGGAATCTTAAATATGCTACTATTGTCAAAGAAGATAAAAATGATTGAATTCTCAGATTCCTTAAAAATTACACATAAGAAGGAAACTAATAAACAAAAGTCCAAACCAAAAGTGTGAACAGACAAATGATCATTTGTTTATAGTAAGAAAACAAAATGCTTCCACCTCCAAGTCATTTCATTATTGGTCTGCTGCAATCCTAACTCCAAGACCATGTCTGCCCATTGATGCCTGAGGGCTTTTTCTAGGTAATGTGCTAAATCAAACCCACTGAAGTAGGAGTAGCTTTGCATCACCATTTACTACATTGTTTGAAGCAGCAACTGTGCACGTGCCTGAGCCAGTATTTTCAGCGGCTAGGCAATCCGTAGCTAGTCGGACATCAGCAGCATAACTCTTCCTGTGATCAGTCTCCCCCACAGCACCTATCATTTGTTGCCTAGAGGACTTCCAGCAGAGAGGCACCCCACCTGCCCAATACAACGGTGGTGCTTCCACACACACGAGACTGTCCGCTCAAGCACTGCAGAAACAGAGCCTTACTGTCTTCTTTGGTACTACAACATATGAGACAGAGCAATATATGAAAAACCTCAACTTACTAAGCTGCAGTAAGTCAGTTATTACCTATCAGTGCACATACAGCCTGTAAACGATACTAATGAATCCACATTAACTTGCGTGTTGCCCTTCACAAACATTCAGGGTAATACCTGACATGCAAGTTCTGATGATATGTGAAAAGACAACTTAAGAAGTTACTGCTCCTCAAATATCACAGTTCCCAGTCCAGTAACATGCCAGGTCATGAACTGTGACACTCAAGAGACAAGATATACTGCTTGTCCTGATACCAGTACTGTTAAGATAGCAAGTTTGCCTGTGAAATGACAGGTTACTTCTGAAAAAAGGCATCGTATGTCTGTAATTTTCACCAACATAAAAGACTTACCTTTTTCTCTAAGCTCTCCTAAAATATCTTGAACATTGGGATTCTGTTCTTCAAGATCAAGGTTAAGGGAGCCAGTATCTGGAAAGGATTTTAAAATATCAGCTACCATTAAGACCCAGGGGTCTGAATCCAAGGTAGCGAGCTGGATAATTTCAGTCAGTGCCCCTTTCATCTAACAAAAAAAGAAAAAGAAAATCAGCCAATTGGAAACAGTTGTAAACAGATTATAGTTGGATTTTTTTTTTATTTTAAAAAGACACTAGCATAAACATGCACAATGTTTTACTACTGGGGAAGGGAAGAGGGAGACTGCTTCACCACAGTTATACATTAACTCTAGAACTAAGTAAAGAATGAACCAAGATAATTTTTTTTTTTATATTGCTTTCGGTCAATCTAACCCAAGTTTGTTTTGAGCTTTTGGCAGCTCGAAGCTTTGTTTAGCACTGAACATTTTTACTAAAAGCAGTAAGCCAGATCCTTACATCACTGTCTCCTTAGTTCTACACTTATACTCCCAGCGTACCCACTAGAATACAACAGGTTATTTAGAACAGGCATCTAAATGAAGATGTGCCCCTTTCTGGGCTACAGAATCATATAGCAGACAGACTATATCCACATCATATGAACATAAAGTCAGTCCTCAAAATTTTACTTAAGCTTAGGCCAAAATAACGTGTTTCATGCTAATCAAAACTGTATTGTTTGACAAAAACTATGTATTACAGAAGTAGACCCAGCCCTCAATATGCCACAAGTAACAAGATTTTCCATCTACCCAAAGTTTCTGTAGTCAGAAAAAAAGTTATTTTTCTTTAAGCACCTATCTTGAAAAAGGGGAAATAATGCATAATTTTAATAAAAAAATTCATTGTCACAGTCATTTTTTTTTAATTACTGATGAACATGTCTGTTGGCACTATGAAATGAAATAAAAATCAAGATTACTACAGTCAGGGGTTTACACAGTGAATCTCTTAAATTAGTTGTTCTACTTCATTCGCAGGTAAGCTTAAACCTCCCAAATAGAGATTAAACACTTGCTTTTTTTTTCCTAAGTAAACTTTCATGTAAGCATTAAAGCATTAGCTTCACAGAACTAAGATGTTTGAGGTGTACTGTGCGTCTGTCAAGCCACAAAACGTAACAGTAAAATTACTTAAAGTATTTAGACATTCTCTATCTGTGTGGTACTAACATTGAGGAATTTACAAACAAGTATAAGGAAATACTTGAATTTTGATTTTTCACAACCCGTTGTGGCACATACAGCTTACAGTCTACATGTTTCTGAACACAGAGAGACAAGCAAGAGATTCATCTTCACCTTTATGCTGCATTTCTTTCTTTAGAACCAGCCTTTGCTTATATGAAAAAGTTTAATAAGATAAGCTTACTCTACTCACACAACTCTAAGAAATAAATTTCTGCTCTCCATTTCCCCCCCTCCAAGCACTTTTAAAGCTGAGAGGCAGACAAACATTGACATTTCTCAATTCCTTTCACCCACACAGTATTATTGCCCTCTCACCTCAGAAAGGTTTGCAAGTGCACTATAGGGGCAGTTTGTCCTTCACCACTTGCACATTCTAGTGCTCATAGTAATGTGCTTGTGAAACGAACCAGATCAGTTCATCTGACCGAAAACTAGCATCTCTCTATAGCTTTAAGCTTGATCAGCCCCTTGGTGTGGCTGACTACAATCACCCAAACACGAGGACCACAGAAAGAGTGGAGCAGAATGGGGACACTACAGTCAGTTCCCAACTGACAACAGTCAGTTACCATCTTCAGCAGCACTACCGATTTGCTTTGGGTTAAACTGACCACATAACCATGATCACGCACTGTTTAACATGTTAAATTTAACCAACACTTACCCAATGGAGAGAAGCAATTTCTAAGGTTCTAGTCTTTGTTGCCCTCCATTGCTCTTTTTTTTCCTCAGTAAACATAAAAAACCCTACCTAGACTCCACACAGACTTGTCAATCTCTCTATTCTAACCCTAAACTGCTCACCAGAAGTCACTTCTACTACAGTGGATGAGTGTGAATACCACTGAAAAAGTCCCTTATTCTCCTATCTATCCTGTAGGAATTACAGTACTGATTTACGCAAAACACCTGAAAATTTAAAACATGCCATGAGATCTGATGAAGCTATGGTTTATTTATAGCTCTTTTACAAGCTTTTACCTGGACACCACTAATGCAGGTAAGTGCACAGAATGTAATTTCCTCCATCAAAGTAAGCTCAGGCAATAGTCGGAGGAAAGATGTCTCCTGTATCCTCCCAATTTACTCTTCGTATCTGCTCCACAAAACTCATATTTGTACCAAAAATTCACGGAGCTACATGCCTATACTATGTATGTTCCTGTGGAGCTCTTGTCTGGGTATGCTACATCCACATTGCTCTCAGAGCAGCCAAAGTTCAGGCAACCTACTTACGCCACAACCCACCACTTCACATGACTTTGGTTCCTTCAAGAAAGGAGCCCAGAAACAACTTGTTTGCCTAGCACTGGGCAAATAACATTATCACAAGGCCTCATGGCAGAAAGAACATGGTGAAAGAACAGTCACTGTCACACACAGGGAAGTGAAGCACACTAACATTTACTGTGAACTAACCAGAGACCTTGCCTGAATATGGGTTTGCATTTAACAAGCCTGGATTTGAGTTTTGACTCAGGTTTGTCTTCAAATGGCAATTTAAATATATGTTCCCAGTTTGCTGCAGTTGAAATTTTTTTTCAGCTACTAGTTCGTTTGTGGTTTGAGAATGCATGAAATGTAACTCAAAATAAGAGATAATCCTACGTACAGTTTTTCTGTTACTTTACAGAGCACAGCCATAATCCCAAGCTGTTAATTGTACAAGATTGCAACACTGGGTCAGTAAGAGTCCCATCAGCTTCAACCAGCATCTTGTTAAGCGTGAATGTCAAGATCTGATGCAACATGTTCTGGCATTCCTCTTATCTAAAACTTAAGGATCTTAAGTATTTTTCTCAGCCTGCTGGCACTAAAAAAAAAAGCATAGGGCACGACTAGAAACATCTAACGAAAGGATCAGGCAGGATGGAAAAATTCTGGGAACAGAGACAAAGGGAGATTAATAATGGCTGTGCAGGAAGAATACATACACAGTATTGTGGGAAGGTGTAAAAAAGGAAATGTTACTGGAAACACACAAAGGGATAGCTCCAAGATGACTTCTTGCAAAGAATTCCCATTCATTTGCTTTATATTATGCCTAAATTAATATATGTGACTATACCTTTAGACCATTCCATCAACAGTTGGCTAATAAACCCAATCAAGTTTTAATCTTCCAGGGGCCATAGAGAGGGTGACATGTAATAGGTATCTGTATTATTATCAAGCATTTTCATTAAGCTAAAAGCATTGGATTGAAAGTACTGTATTAATATTTACGCAATACAAAACCAGGATGGATCAAATATCACTATTGTCTATGTTTTGCATTTTAATCATGAAAAAGAGTAGAAGTGGCCAAGAGTAACATTAGATTAAAATATACCATATTACATCACAGAAAAATTAAGAACACTAAATGCAGGCCAGAAAGACGCACAGCAGCCTGCCTGTTCTGAACACAGAGGGAAAGGCTAGTGTCATGCACCTTCTTATTCCTTTGCCCTAGTACTCCACAATTCCCACTTGCAAGAACAGGGGACTCCTGCTTCACATAAGCGAGCAAGAAGAAACAGTCTTGACTTCTGCTCCCTTGCAGCTACTGTAATAAAAAGGCAGGCCACCGCTGGTATAGGCAGCATCTTCCTCTCAAGATAATTCAGAGAGAACAGAAGCACACAGTCCTCGTTCCAGACTTGGTTGTAACATCAGTGTCTAACCCTGAACAAATAAATGAAACGCTGGCACAAAAAGAAAACTTGTGCTTGCCACTGTGAATCAGGTTAACAAGAATATAATATACAAAATAAACAGAAGTAACTGTTCTGCCAAATTCACAACTGAAACTCTGGTCAGCACTACACTGAGCTTTAGGCATCATTTCAAATAAGCATGATTATGTGGAAAAAATTTAGTGGATGAAGAGCTGGGGGGCAGGGAGATTCAAGAGTTAGCAAATTCTGCCCAGAGAATTACAGTGGGAAAGGATATTTTTGATAACTGCCTACAAAATACACTTAACTTAAAATGAAAATGGGAGCCAATTATTCTTATTAGTCAGCGGGAACAAACAAGCAGTAATGAGGTTCACAGCATGATAAAAATTTAGGTTTATTACCTATCCCACAGAAGTATTATGAGGATTAAGTCACTAATATCTATACAATATTTGGAGTGTTGAATGAAAACATTATGAAAATTGAAGGATATTACATTTGAGGAAAAAAAACACTTAAGCAAAGGACTGAGCTTTCAAGAGAGCTCATTGAAGATTCACTTGTCTAGACTGAAGCTTTCACAGAGATTTAGAAAGGGCTAGCAGCCAATTAAACCCCTTCTAAACCAAATACGACCACACTTTTCTTGATTCCCACATAACTTCACTCAGATGTCTGCTCCCAAATGGTTTCCATGTTATTATACGCCTCAGTGAAAATGCTATTATAGAGAAAACAGGGGAAAAAAAAAAAAAGGACTTTGAAGAAAAAATAAATAAATTCAATCTGTTATCTAGAGAGGGGATTATCATTTAATATGTTACATAACAAACCAGTAACATATCCTGCATCCACTATTGAGATTCCAAAAGCTTTGCAAAGCTGATGCAATATATTTTCCAATACTCTTAAAAATGCCAGCTCAGTGCTTCTCACACATGATCGATATGGACTGGCACATGGCATGGAAAACACACATACGACTTCCCAAAGAGACTAATGAAGTACTTTCACAGTTAAGTTTAATCATTTTCAGAAACGGAGTAATTTCCAAATGATGAATTTCACTTCCAGGCAGCTACAAGTATCCTATACTGGTGTATTTCTGCTAGCAAAAAGACACCATGTTCAGCACTCCACAATACACTCAGCAGAGAATGCTGTAGAGAAGTACACAGCACAGTGTACATATATATATGTACGTTTGTGTGCAGTATATGTTCTGGGTATCATATGTAAGATACCCAATGCTAGTTAAAATATCCCAAATCTTGATAGTAAGTTACATAACAAATCTTCACAAATACAACCTATTTTAGCATACTCACCACAAATGATCAGTATCTGACAAGACAACATCCCTTTCAGTCACCAGTTTGGCTACAACAGCTATTTTTACCATTTATAGAAGGTCTATAATGATAATAGCAGACCTACTAGCAATGTTAAGGGTTTCTGCCTCATGAGTTTTTCATTTTTAACAATTTTAAGCCTTTCCTCTCAGTTAAAAAAAATTTACATTCCCGTGAAATAATTAAAACGTTACAGTTACCTTGCAAAGGACTGAAAATATGCTAAATCCCTAGATCTCGATTGAGTGTGCTCTGTTTACAATGAAAGATTAAATTTATGATTGAATTCACAAACTCTACCAAAGAAATGAAAAACCCCACAATATTGTTACAGCAGTAGCAACAGCTTTATATTTAGAACACAACTGATCACTTTAACAATACACTAAAAGGCACAGCAACTGACTTGCTCTTCTTTATATACACTTCATCTCCATGGCTAACAAAAGCACAGATCAAGTTGCTGGCTACCATCTTCCTCGGAATCAGTTTTAAAAGTTCTTTTACCCACCCAATGAACATTCTTGCAGCATTTCAACAAATTATTTCAGTTTGCTTGAATGCTGCTCCCTCAAAGAGTTGGCATGAGTGTTATTTATGAAGGTCCCTAAGCTTTTTTAAGCTCTTTTCGATCTAAAAAGATCACTAATTTGTTAGCTTTTTCTAAACATTGCAATACTAATTTCTTCCAAGCTACTTGGGTTTTCACACTACTTCAGAAGAATTTTGCATACTCAGAGTTCATGTGAGCTTATGCATAGCTCCCCATCCCCCTTTCTGGCCTTGGTTATTTTGTTTGTCCAAAACACAACTGCATTTGTCACACACAAGGAAAACAGCTCGTGCACTGGACAGGCACTAAACATGAACACCATGTTTTAAAAATTAGAGTAAACATGCTGAACAAGATTTTTTTTTTTAAAGTTACACCAATTACATGTAACACAGTGATCAATCATGCAGATGCACGTGGCAAGACAGTCACCGACATACACTAAACTATTGCTTAAACGTGATGCTTGTGCATTTTCAGCTTAGAAGTACACAAAAGCTGAGCATACAGTAATCCAAGTTACATACTGTCTCCCCACACCCTACCTAGTATATATGTATATTAAGCCCAAGCAGCAGCTGTGTCCTAGCCAAGAAAGAGACTGGTGCAAGCAGAGCTGAGGATACTCTACAGAAGAAGGTGAGGATTAACTACACACCACCTCCATGATTGTTACCAGGAACTAATACCATACACAGTGGAAGTAGGAGAGGAATTCCTCAAACCTGGCTGAAGAAACTTAAATGTTTCCTAATCATTCTCCAACTATTGACCCAAACATCAGCAGCTGACTACTGGTAAGAATAAGCCAGCTGCAGATGAGGTACAGTCCAGGATCAAATGAATAAGCTTTTCTGGATCTCTGATGACTGCTTGCAGAGCCAGCTCAGACTTGAGCCAGCCAGCTTATTAGCTGGGGTAGGACAGTAAAGGAAAGCACCAGCTGTTCCCAGAAAGGTAAAAAGAAGCAAAAAAAGCATGGCAATTTTCCTCAAGCAACACCTGACTGCAAGAAGGCAGGGAAAAGCACTGTTTATTGCAGACCCCAGATCTTCCATTCCCAAAGTTTCAGCACTTGCTGCTGTCCTTCTTAAAGCTGAGATGTTCGACTTGGGACACCTACACAGCTGCCAGTATTAAGTAAGGATAGTGAAGCAAGCCTAACACACGACTCTTCCTAAATGATCATACCTCTCCGTCCTAATCCTAGAACAACCACTGCCTCCGGAAAGTCCTCTTCCCCAAAGGCACCCAAACTGTATCAAAACACAGCCTTACAACTATGAGTCCGTGTGGAGGCGTAAGATAGGTTACAGGTCAAAATTGCTTTCTAAACACTAGTGCCAACCAGAGATTCCCCGAAAAGGAGGAGGAGCAGCAAAGCTTCCACTCCACTCGCTCCCTTACCACGGGGAATCTGAGCGCTTTTCCTCACACCAAGGACCGAGTCCTCCGAGCTGGGCCTCAACGGACCGCTCTGCCAGCCGAGACCTTCTTCCTCCCCATCCCCGTCCAAGAAGGGCTGCAAGGGGCAAGCGGG
>NW_008825167.1:6197829-6198381 GCF_000699105.1 Pygoscelis adeliae
AGCACCCCCAGGAGTAGCTTGAGCTTGACGGCCGAGGAGAGGCCGTGGAAACAGAGGCGGATGTTGTCGATCACCGAAGCCGTGAGCAGCGAGGCAATGCTCGGCGGCGCCCACAGCTCGTCTGTGGAGCCCAGTTTGTTGTGCAGCCACAGGCCAGTGTCGCTCTCCCGCATCGACGCCATCTTGGGAGCGGGGCGAAAAAAGAGGGGATTCTCCACGGGCATTTTATGAAGACACCTAAAGGGAGGAAGGGAGGGGGTGAGGACCCCTGCGGGTCGCTGTCTTGTTCGTAAGCCAAAATGGCGGCACCCTATGAGGTTGCGCTAGGGAAGGCGGAGATTCTGCCGTAATCTAAAATGGCGGCGCCCAAGCGGCGAAAAATAGCGAGGCTCCTATCATCTCTCGTTCAGATGCAAAATGGCGCCCGCTCCCGCTTTTCTTCCGTATTGCAAGATGGCGCCGCCTCACCGCAGACAGCCTCCTCTGTCAGCCCCGACTCCTTGTTCCTCACGGTCTGCCCGAGCTTCCCGGGGGCTCTCCTGGGCAGAAAAG
>NW_008825167.1:6198432-6213908 GCF_000699105.1 Pygoscelis adeliae
CCGCCCCCCCGAGGAGGCTGCCCTCCCCCAGCCGGCGGCTCCCGCCTTCCCCTTCCTTGCCCGGGAGCCGCCTCACTGGCTCGGCGCGCCGACCGGCTGCCTCCGAAGGCGGGAGAAGGGCTGAGGGCCCCGCTGCCAGCCCGCCCTTCCTCCCTGGGGCTGGGCCGGCCTCCCGACACGGCGTTTGGCAGAGCACCACGTCTCCTTTCCTCACAGCCCCCACGTCCCCGAGGGGGCGGGTAACCCGGTTCCTCAGCGGCGGCCGTTCGGGCACACCAGGCCCCTGCCAGCGCTCCTTTTGCTCTCTGGTCGGCCTGCGTTGAAAAGGCGGCCCGCTTTCCCCACCCAGCACCGTGGGGAGCTTATTAGAGCTAATAGCACCTGAAAGCGCACCTACCTCCGCGGTTTCCTCAGGTCCTGTCAGCCCTTGGCTTTCTTCTCGCCGAAACCAGCTAGCGCAGCTTGCCGGCGTGGTGCTAGATGGTGAACCCCTCCCCGGTGGTGCTACGATTTGACACAAGCAGAGCTAGGTGTCTTTTTCATCATTTTCCCCAGAGATTTTCGTGCTGCGCGCTTCAGAGATGTAGGAGGTTACCTCAGTGTCTGTAACACCAGCAGTAGGCACTCAGAAATCGGTATGCATACATTCATATTCCCTCGTGATTCAGCTCATTGTTATTTAAATATGAAAAATTAATCAATTGCCTAAATCCCAGAACACTAAGAGTTTTTTGAGTGTGGCATAAAGGGTTCATTTTACTGTCTTTCTAATTGAAACTGAAGCACGGGAGTTGTAGGAGCGCATAGCAAATTCACCTTCTCTCTCTAAATTTTTGAATGAAAACGCTTTCTTTACAATATTTTTCCCTTAAAGGAGGTTGTTTGCAACCTGATTCTCTAGGAGAGCAGAGCAATTGTTGCTGAGGTGCTTTATATTTCCTCAATATGGCATTGTGGAGTGTTACACTTTATTCTTGTTCCCAACTTTTACTAACACCCAAAATGCTGAGTGTCTGCAGCTCTTGGGTGCTATGAAACACTGACTCGTATCAGTGGGGAAGTGTGTTAGAGCAAAGAGTTTCTATGTGAATAAATTAGATGTTAATACATTGGGAGTTTTTTTCCACAGCTAATCATTTAAAATGTGTGTGCAAATGCATACGCATGCATTTTGTTGGTACTGTCAATGTATACTCAAAACAAAGGTGATTTAAGGCAAAACTTGTATACAGTCAGCTGACATTTTAGAACAGCAAAATAAAAGTTGAGACAATTTGTCTAGCACATAAATTGTTCTGTCCACAATTTTAGTTGACCTCTATCTCAGTATGTTAGTTCAGTACCTAGTTGTGGGAGAATTATTTATCCAGGAGTAACTATTTACCTGTTAAGTTTGCACAGAAAATAAATTGTAAATAAGAGACTGGGATAAATGATTAAATTTAAAACAGAATAGGAAATGAATTAAAGCAAAAGGTTTGAAAATCAGCTGTAAAGGAATGGTATTAGTTTAGACATAAATTAACATCCCGCTATCACTAATAACCCTTACCCTCCATTAATTATACCCAGCTGTTTAAAGTAGGCACCAATATTGGTAAGACTTAGGTATATGCTTAACTGTAGTGCAAAATCCCATCAAGTTCCCTGGAACTATTTGTTTCATGGCAGGAGAGTGAGCCTTGGATTGCAGGTTACCTGGAGTAGAGAGCATGTGTTCCTGTACCTTACACAGCCCCTCATAGATTTAGGTCTGATTTTACTTAAGGGTATGGACTCTGCTGTGAGACAGCATTCTGAAAATAAAAAAGTGCAAAGTGGCACAACTGTGACAAAATTCCCCAAACCGGTTGGTGAGGCATACCTTAATATCTCACCCTTAACTCTGCTTTCAGCTGCTTTTGAAAATGTATAATCCATGAGATAGTGTAATTCCAAAAAAACCTAGTTAAGCTAGGAAAACTAGCAGTGTTCTCACCTTCAAATGTGAGGAGAAAAGTAACTAACTCCTTTTAAAGGTGGGTTGGGGGAAGTAAATCAGAGAACATGCTATGGTTTGCGCAGCTGGTTGTCTTCAAGCAGTAGCTAACACAGTTAACCTGGTTCCGTGAGATGGTACGAATGGTTTGTAAGCATCAGACCTTATAAATAAATGCTCTACAACTCCATGGTGCAAAGTGTGCAGTTGTACAGCCTCGCTCTAGCAGTTCACATGGACTGAAGGTTTTTTGAAAGGGTAACTTTGTTCCGCTAAACTTTGTGTGGGATTAGGTACTGGCTTTATCAGGCAATGCCAAACTGCACACTGATGGAAGCTAAGGGAGTATTCTTACATACTTTCTTTGTTCGTATGCTTTCTTCAAGGCATCTATTTTTGGACGCTGTCAAGTGTTAAAGCACTGAGCTGCATGGCTGTCTAGTCTGAGCTACTGTAATCACTTCTAAGTTCTTATCTGAACTGTGACTTGAAAAGGGAGCCTGTTCTGTGATATGCATCTGGAATATAAGGTTTTGCATAGTCAATGTGGCTGCAGTCCTATCGCCTGTAAATTTGTCCATATCAGCTGTTAACTGAATGGGCATGCAGATGCTGTGGAGATTAAGACAAAGTGCCAGCTAGCTGTAAGAGCATGCTTTTGTCCTGTCTAGTTACTAGTACCTTAACTTTCTGTTTGAATATAATAAAGCTTTATTTATTTTTTACTTAAATTTTGTTTCATTTGAGTAGTCATTTTCAAAGTAATATGGCAAATATAAAAGTGCACATTCCTCAGGGATTCCGGGAGCTAGACAGAGGTCTATTTGATTTCTCTGGAAGTTCTTTATATCCCATGTGATGCTGCATTACACAGTTAACTGTCTGCAAATGTTTTCTAAGTTTTTCAAAGTTGGTGATGTTGAATATCAAATTGTTGAGAAGACCTGGAGCATGCTACAAGATAGACTGGGGGGAGACACCCTAGATTCACTTGCCCAGTCGTGACAGTATTCAAACCAAAAACAGACATAGGCAAGGATTCATCTCTTTGAATCCACTTTATAATTGTTTTAAGAGAGATGTGACTTATCTCACACCAAAACCAGTGCTCCAGGAATTTCCTAACCTGCTGTTTGTCTCACTACGTGTTGAAAAATAGATATGCTGGGGTGAATTAGTCCTGCACCACTGAGGGCAGAGCGTTGTGTTCCCTATCAGACTCAGAATAACTCTGTATACTCAGAAGGACATTACAGGGATAGAGCCTGGCATTTTCCTGGTTCAGGGTAAGCAGCAATGCATCTCAGCTGGGCACCCAAGTTGAGGAGTGGTTCACTGATAAGCAGAGATTTCAGATTGGTGTTGGCATTGAGCTCTCAGTGAACAAGAAGCTGCTTTAACTGTGTTTTAGGAAGCACTGAGGCATGTGCAATAAACACAACATTAGCATTAGCAGTGGCACTAAATTCCCACTGGCATCCCATCCTGCAATGGCAAGTATGGCAGTTTCTGAGCCAGCAAGGCTTTAGGCTGTGATTCATGCCATGACGACAGGGGCCAGCCCAAGAAGGTAGACAAAGCAGCAGACTGTGTATTACCATATAATACACCCTCCCGCCCCCACAACATTTCCATTAAGGTTGAATAACTGAGCTTTTCTGCAGTTTTTACTTTCATGTTTGTAACTGGAGTTCTAAACACTGCAACTTTTTAGTACATTCAATATTTCAGTATGTTTTTAACGTTCAGTTTCCTCGGTTTTCGAAGCATAATAAGAGGACAAATTTTATCCTGTGGTATCAGGTTGACACATAAAGTGTCTGCGTGGTTAAACCTTTAGAGCTGTCAGGGGCACTCATGGAGTAACTAGTAGTAGTAACAGGCTAATATCCTTTATGTTAACTGGCAGAGGTTTGTCAGTGGGTCTAAGGTGCACATAATTTTAAGGAAAATCCATTTCACTACCTTTACATATACAATTAAATTATCATTAAGCAGTAGTGCATTTTATAAAATGGTATTTACTGTTAGTTTTAATATCTGTCAGTACATTTTTATATTGATTCAGTTCATAAAATGCTGCTTATTATGAGTTTATGCATTTTCATTTTGTGTGGGTGTATCATTTTGTGTGGGAGTTTATTTGACCCATATTAAAACTTTGCTGTAGCGATGGGATCTGAAAGGAAACATTGTCTGAGAATTTACTCAAACAAAACCAGATTATCTAACTTCCTCAAGTCAAATGGGAAGCTTGCTCGTGGTACCCTCTTGTGTCAGCTGTGACACAGCCAGCTACTTTCACTGGCAGGCAAAGTCTCTTGAAACCAATATAACTCTATTCTGGCAGAAATAAAGATAAATAAAGATAAAAGCTATGAAAGGTGTCCCGGATACGTCTTCTCTTGTGAATGGGCATGGCATGATGGGCAGTAATTATTGCAATGGTGCTCCATCTGGCTACCTGTGTCCAAGATTACACCTACATTGTCGTCACACCCTCTTATGACTTCAGCCACACGATTCTGTGATTATTTTTTTCCCCAAATAATCTTCAAAATGGCGTAGTGACTTTGGACCTAAGATGATAAAGGCCCGTGAAGAGTGAGAGGTAGAACTCAAAACTGTCATTTCCTTTCTGTCTTGCTCTAGAGCAGTTTCACTGATAGACTGCCACTCTTGGGCTCTGACAACTAGTAGTAGCTAATGGGGCCTGAAAATTGAAGGTTATCAGCAGCAATGAAACAATTTCTTGAAGTCTCTGCAGAGCGACATACCTCTGTGACAGGTGCCATCCCTGAGGAAACATAGCCATCTGTTTGGAAACTCCCCTTCTACTTTCCCCCCATCTCCGTGTGTCACTCGGCAGCAGCTAATCAGTGTGATGGTATGCATCATCCTTAGGGTTGCCCTGACTTCATTAATGTGCACTGCTTTGAAGAAGGTGCTGCCCTCCTAGCTAGCAGGGCATATGGGGTGATTAATGGGACTTCCAGATTTCACTAGAGTCTTATTTGCTTCCCATATTTGACCTCAGAGGTCGTCAAAAGTGAGTTTGTTCTCCGGGCTGGTGGGCCTGGCTGAAGAGTATTCCTTTAGGTTTTTCTGGACAATGCCTACAGCCATTGCTGCTGCTTCCACTGACATAGCTGGGCCACTCACTTGCCTTTGCCACCTTTTAGTCTGCCTTTTTTTCGCTCTTGATTTTAGTAAGTTTTTAATGTGTTATTGTAACAACAGGAGGCATTTAAATAGTTATTTAAAAAAATAAAACTATGAATGCAGAGCTTAATTACCTTCTCAATTACTTTTTGATAAACAAGAACACAATCACTCTTTTTATCAACCTTTATGCATGCAAAATTCAGGAATGTAGGACTGGATGAGACCTCCTACATCACCACTTGCTGTCACGTGCAACATTATTATGTTGGTCTTTTTATAAGCTATTGAACTCCATTTTGCAACTAGCTTGATTGTTTTACCCTGCACCTAAAGGCAGAAAACTATTCCAGAAACTCACTACTCTGGCAAGGATTGCTACCTTCCAATTTCCCAGCTAGATTATGCACATTTTTATGAAAAGGTGCTCTTTTTCTTTCTATGCATACTGGATAAGCATTTAAAATAGAATTTGTCAGCCTCTGTGAAAATTTTTGCTCATAATTTCTGTTTTAATGACTGTGGGATAATACCTTCCCTGCCACACCTCTCTCGATGGAGTCCAGGGTGCAGTTTGCTTTATTTGCAGTGAGAGTGCACTGTTGGCTTAAATGGGCTCATGCTCAGCCTGACATCACCATGACCCCCTGGTCCTTTTTGTGGGCTGATGCTCAGCCGGTTTCCCGCCTGTCCTGATGCCTGGGGTTGTTCTGCGATGTTGAGCTTGAGGTCTCTATCTGTTGGCCTAATCCTCAAATTTATTGAGATCTCTCTGGATTAAGTTCTGCCAGTCCTCGTGTCAGCCACTCCTTAATCTGGTGTCCATAAATTTGCTCAGGGTGCATTCTGTGTCATCATCTGGGCCTCTGATCAAGATGCTGGACACTGTGTTCTTCACTAGCTGCATGTCAACGATTCGTCTTTACTGGTCGAGCCTGGCGGTCCAGCCAATTTTCAAATCATCTGACAGACTGGTGGCACAGCCTATTCTTTCCCCAAAAAAGATCATTTTTGTGTCACTGTATGTGTCACAAAGTAGAAGAGAACTGAAAACTTGTAAATTTTTTGGCACAGATCCCACACTGAACACTTGGAGAAGATTTAAAAGCCCAGGAGGCATAGAAAGGATACACTAAAATATCCAGACAGGAATTATGGTATCTAAGACTTACCATAAAGTTGTATTGTATTTTATGTACCTTATTCCACTGTTTGAGAGATTCCATGTGTGATACAGCTGGATGTTCTAGGTGCGGTTTAGGAGATGTAGGTATCTGGGCCTGAAACTCTTTCCATATTTATGAGTCAACGGAGAACCTGGATTTCATAGTCCATCTCTGCTTGCTCTGGATCCTGGTCAGTATCAACATTGGTAGTGACACAAGATAGAAGTACTTGACTTTACAAGTTGATAACTCCCACAGACAAAATTTCCTGCTTTTAATGGTGGCTGCTGACCCAGTGAGCTTTCCAGAGTTACTGCTGATGTATTTCTTATTCTTAAAATTAAAAGAGAGATTCCTTATGTCAGTATTTGCTTATGTTTTGGTTGTTTCCTTCATTTGTTGATATTTCGTTCTGTATTTGTGCAGCTTGTTGGGCAGAATTCCAGTGGGACGGCATGTACTCCTTTTCCGAGGACAATGAAATCAGGAGCTGAGTACCAGACCACACTGATGCTTGAGGCTTGGCTGTACAGACACAGGTCTGCTGGTACGGGAATGTGTCAATCAGTAAGTGTGATAGAAAGGACAACCCTACCTGGGTAGCCAGCAAAATCATGTTTTTTGATCAGTGGAACCACTTAGCAATTGCAGAATGATGGCTTCAGGATGGTGTTTCAGTAAGACATGCTTGGGCTAATGGGCGTTGTTTGAGCAATACTTTTTCCAAAGAAATTCTAATAGTAGTGCATATATAGCCAGAGAATTCACAAAAAAAAAAAATCATTTTATGCAAATCATTAATCATAAAATTATACAAATTCACCCACAATAAATTTCAAATGTATACACACTTTCCAGCTTGTCTGAATAAACAGTAAATGTCAGTTAGTGCCTAGCAATGGACATCTCTAGCGTTAGTTCAGATACTGCTTTGAGAACTGGAGCCTTTTTGAAAAATACAGATTATAGTGGAAAAAAATAGAGACCTCCAAAGAGCATGACAAGATATGCATAACTGAAGAGTCTGGCTGAAATCAAAACATCTCTTATAGTTTAAGGGATACTGTGAACTTGAACTATAGTCACTTAAAAATAAAATGGACTAAAAGCTTTTCAAGTTTTTTCATGCCAGTGAATTTTCTCAACCCATTTTTATGTTTTTACAATGACTCTTCAAAGTTTTTTATTTTTGTTCTTTTCATTGCTATGAGAAAAATCCAAATAAGCAGGGGAAAATTACTAGCTTTACACAGTTTTAGAGCTATGTAGAGAACACTGAAAATTATTATAAATCTTCTAGTCTTTTTCAGTTATAAGTTATCTTAGGCTTTATTGGCAAAGGAAGGGTTCCAAATTGACATGTTTTATTATGTCATTTCATATGTCCATTTATTTGTTAATATTTATCAACCATAGTAAAGTGTTTCTTGTAAATGCTTTACTTTTACAGTAATACTTTTGTAGTCTGTGAGAAAGGTTAGGCTTGTAGGAAGACATCATTATATTTTATCAGATATAATTGGAAAAATAAACACACTTTCTGGCTTACAGCCCTTATATTTGGTCTGATTTCATCAGATAAAACATATTACCTCTTCTTACAAATTTTCTTTTTCAGCACAGATTTTCTCAGTATGGCTGGATTGCCTCCAGAACTGTAATAATAACTTACAACATTGCAGTTTTTGCAGGCAAACTTACAGTATTTAGTATGTGATTGTTTATGAATTATTGAGATATTGCTACTCTCAGAACAAACTGATATTCCATCTCCATTATAGACCCAGTAAATTAACTTTTTAAACAGTTTTACTTTTCTATGGATTTTGGATTAGTATTATTTGTTTCACTCTGATGTGCTGAGAATTTTCTTGCTTTTTAAAAAATTATTATTACATTTGAGCAAGACTTTTGTTGCATTCTAGTAACTGAGGTGATGTCCTAATGGACATATTTACAGGGAGCTTCAGAAGGCATGAGTTTGGTTTACATGTACTATTTGTATCTGTTGGTGTGGTTCTAATTGCCATTGGATTTTACTGACTCAATCCCTGATAAAAAGGATTCTCACAGTTTTATGAGATTCATACACGTGTTACCCTGTGTAACAAAGAGGGATTATATGCTTAGGGCCAGGTAAGAAAACTAGATGAGGCAGGTCTTTAACTCAGTTCTCCAGCATCTGGTAGGTGATTTTTACTCTACATTTTTCCTCTTCTGAAATTTAACTGGGCTAAACCAAGGAGGAGAAAGCTAGAGTTAAAAATAATGTTGTACTCTTCCTCATTTTCAGTTGTATTAATGAGGGGGATGTTTAAATCCAGCTTAATCTGTTAATCCCTTTTTTGCTGTTGGGTGATGTAAATTAGTTTGAAGGAAGATGTTTTGAAATGGATTGTATTGACACTTATATAGAAGAGTTTTTGATCTACAGCTCTCAAAGCCCTTTTCAAAGGCGACATTATGGACTTAGGTTTTCAAACTGATGGAGGAGGGGAGTGAGAAGAGCAAAAGAGGGAAGAGAAAAACAAGAAGGAAATTAAAAAAAATCCAGTAATTACAAAGAGTATTTTTGATTTCAGTAAATGTTTTGGAAAAAGTTAATGATAGCAATTTTCACATTATTTCTTAAAAGCTCTTCAAATCCTACTTTTTTAAATCGATAGGAGACCATCATTGAGTTTAATGGCAAGCAGATCAGGCATAATAGGAAGACACTGAACACAGAGCAATCTGACCGTCAGGTATAATTGACTCACTGGTGCTATGCTGTTTCATAGGATAATGATGAGTGTGTAATTTACTGTGACTAGATGGAATAGATTGTACACTGACATGCTGAAAGCCCGGTGGTGCAATTGTATCTTAATTACATATCAAGTGATACAGAACAAGGAAGGTAACACCACCATTGAACTAGCTACCCAGCTTCTTTGCAAACTGCCAAATGCAAAGCTGCCAGATATCTTGTAAAGATCTCCATTTAATGCTCACACTTAAAATGCACGCCTTGAAACTGAAACAGAAATATCGCAGCCCTAACCTGCAGGCTGCACAGAACCTTTCCACAGTAATTGGGGGAATAACATGGTAAAATGCTGATGCTGGTGGGGCAGGGATAAACCAGTTCTTTGCACATTTGACAACATGGCAGGAAAATGCAGAACAGGGAATGAGCAAGCAAAGGGAAAGCTGATCCCAGCCAAGCATGGGGTGGTGATGAACATGAAAACAATGACGGATTTAAGTTTTTTTTGTTTTACTGTCATTCACTATTTGCTTTTTCACTGTTAAAATGTTCACAGATGAAATGCTAAAGGACCTGATGATTCACATACAAACCTTTACAAAATTGATTCCAGAACCAGCTTTTCAGAAGAGCTTGCAGGAATCCAGGGAGGAAGCTCAGAGGAGGGCAATTCATTCACTTGTGCAGAGCTGACAGGATTGTTGCATCTTCAAGTAAATTCAGTTAAAGGTCTTTGGAAAACATGTTTCTGGCAGCTATGTGAGGTACGAGGACAGATGAAGGTGGGTATAGAGAGACGTCTTCTGTGTAAAACCATAAACATGAAAATCCTTAGTGTTCTAATAGCTGACTTACAAGTGTGATCCTATCCTTTTGGCTGATGTATTGGGATTGTGTTTTACCTCCTACACCTTGAATTTAAGAGGCAGGATCTGTTACTGACAGCTCAAACAACCAGTATCCTGATGAATACAGAGAAGGAGTTTGAAGACCAACCCACTGCAGTGCCATAGACCCAGGACCAAGTGTGTCAACTTTATGCACTGAAGCATGGGACACAGATGCTCAAATATGTTAGCTACAGGCATAGTTTCATCAGTGTAGCGTTCCAAAGGGAATAATTTGCTAAAATAGCAAAATACTTTATATTAATTTACACTTTCCCTATCTCTTTAAATGTCTCTCATAACATTGTCTTAAGTCTGTTTATACACAGAGTTGCGCTACCTCATTACTGTTCGACAGTAGCTTAGTTCAACTAGTTCAAAATTCTGTGGACCCTTTTACAATTCTAATATTATGATAAAGCTCGCTCTGATAAATATATAGGTTTAAACAAATCCACAATAATCAGGGTTAAAGTCTCAGAAATGTCAGTCTTAATGCACTTTTAATCTTCAGGGATTCTTTTTATGGTTCTTAATGCTTTGTTTTACATAACATATCTTTAAATTCCACACAAAAATCATATGAAAGCTTTTAAGGCTGCGTAGTCAAGCATTCTGAAGTTAGAAAATGCCAGAATTCATGTTGTTTGCAGAACTTTGATTTGCCTCCCCTTGTGTTTGATTGCAAGGTAGTCATTAATGACATGAGCCCATTCAGTGGACAGAAAGGATGGTCATCACTTAATGAGCAACTATTCAGTATTTTGTTTTCTCTTTGGTGCTTGATGTGGGACTCCATGCCTTACTACTGACTGTTCAAATCCTGCTCCAAAGACAGTTAGTAATTTTGTTACGGACTTTTCAGTGGTATACAACAGTGTAGGAGCTGAGAGTTTCACAAACAGAATTCAATGTATTTTTATGTCATCCTCATGAAGTAAGGAAAAGATAGCATTACAGCTAATTACATTACATTGCAGCTACAGTTTTAGCCATAAAAGCACAAGGTTAGAATTTAGGCTTTCACCAAAACCCTGCATCCAGTTCATGGCCACCCATGAAAAATGGGGTTTTAAGTGGCTAATTTAGTAGTCTGTGTGAAAGACAAAAATAGAATCCAGTCCTTCTGAGCAGCATACAGATGCCTTAGCCAGCAACCACTTTTTTTCTTCCTACAGTCATTGTGTTCACGTTCTGCAACAAAAGAGCCAGGATCCTCTGGACAAGATCCGATTCGTTACACAATCCTGACTCATCTCCCTACCACAGTCCATTCTGTGTACAGAGCTCTATACCAACAAGCTAGATGTGCTTCCCTGAAAATGACGGAAAAGTTGTAGAGGGAGAGAAAAGGAAAAAAAAAAAAGCCCATCCCTGTGAGTCTTTCTAGCAGGCCTGATGGTCCAGGTATTTCCCTGCCTCTGTAACCTTATGTGGCTTCAGTGACTGCTTTGGGCAACTGTGTGTCTGTGTTGAGCGTGTAGGGTAAATGGATAAAAACCCTACCCTTGGAAGATGGGTAAAAAACAGTTCATGAGGTGTGTGGAAGATGAGTGCTGAGATGGGGACAAGGAATTCTGGTTGCCAAGAGGGGGATTTACTGGTAGGAAAAGGAGGCCTCATTTACCTCTGGAAGGATGTGGTCTTGCTGTTTCCCATCACTGACCCAGATTGCTAATGGCGTGATCCTGACCTGTGAAAGATAACAGGATGCCCTCAACCCTGAGAGATTAAGCCCGGCACTGCACTGTAAATCAATGCACCATTTCCCTCCTTAAAAATAAAATGCATATAAAATAAGTTCCTCTCTTCCTTTTCCTCATGCATTTTCCTCATGCGTGATGGAGGTAAACCCCCTGAAGAAGTGCTAACACATAGGTGGGGGTTGTTTCGCCTCAAAATTCCTACCAACAGCCTTCTTGTAGGTCTCCTTCAGCTTCCTGATCTTTATATGACAGTGTCTGTGAAGCTGTTGAGTGCCTCTGCTGGGACTGTCAATGAGCGATCAGTGCATAAACAAGATAATTCCTAGTGGTTTTCTCTGTCTGTGATCCTCTGGATACTCTTCCAAATGTCAGGAGAGCCTAGAACTCCACAAGGTAAAAGGGTGCTCTCTAAATCCCAGCTTTTGGAGTGTAGTGCAGCAGACAGTGTAGGGTGGCACCGTTAGTATATTAAAAATCTGCAAGTCTTTCCTGAGACAGGGACGTTTTGCATAAGCACCCATGTGTGAAGTGTAATAATGGTGTGATGTGGCATAAGGGCCTAGTTCAGGTCTGCTGCACAGCTTTGCTCATGGTTGAGTGACTGGGGCTACTCCAGGTGGAAGGTGCACCGAAGTGCA
The DNA here is from genome assembly GCF_000699105.1 of Pygoscelis adeliae. Taxonomy (NCBI): domain Eukaryota; kingdom Metazoa; phylum Chordata; class Aves; order Sphenisciformes; family Spheniscidae; genus Pygoscelis; species Pygoscelis adeliae. Next base: position 6,210,719 of record NW_008825167.1, read on the forward strand.
ATCTGCACAGGTTGCATGAGCAATGTCCTGTAAGTGATCTCACGGCCAGATGAGTATACTCATACTATAGGGTATACTGTCCTGGTGTTCCACCTGAGGGACCCTCAGCACCCTATCAAGTATTCCCAGAGCTAGATCTTTCAGACTATCAAGGGCTTCAGGTCTCAAGGACCAATGCGTCACTGATACAGGGCAATACAGACCTACCAATGCTGCTTTGATAGTGCTTGGAGAATTTCTGTCCCTTCTGCAGTAGAGGCAGTCAGGATCCCCCTTTGCATTACCCATATGCTACCAGAAGAGAGAGAGAACTCAGTGCCAGCATTGAGAAACAGAAGATCAAGTGTTTGATGGATTTTTGTGCCCCAGGATGGGGCACGCTCAGTGAATCTGTACATGCAGTAAATGTAAAGAGCCTCTGGCACATGGGAGCTGAAAGTAACAGAACATTCATGGACTTGAGCTCACAAGCTCCCATGAGTCCTTACAGAACATATTTGAACTGAGGTTTTCAAAAGCTTATCACTTGGCCCAAATTTGTGCAGTGACTCACAGGAGCAGTGAGAAGCACATCCCTGATACAGATAGCTCCTCTGTTAAATTTCAAGGCTCTGCATCAAACTAGAAGGTGCACAAACTTTTTAACAGAACAATATCTTGCACTTCTTTTATTAAGATGGGCATTCTTCCATCTTTTATTCTCATAGACAGCAGAACCAACGTTTTAATAAACAAGAAAACAAAATACCCTTCAGGTCCTCAGCAGCCAGCCGGCACAGAAAATCTCACTTGAACAGTTAAGGTTAAAAGTTGTAACATACTGATCATACTGATAACGAACCTAGTGATGAAAGCGTCAGGCTGCCTTAGCTATGTGTGTCCATATAAATAGTCAAATGGGAGTTATGACATGCAGTAATTTACTTTTACAAGCTACTAATGCATGAGATCTTGTACCTTCTGTTTCTGTAGCTATGTTCCTCAAATCAGTTTAGTGATGCAAAGCATTGGGTTTAGGTGAGTGAACTCAACCCTATATGTTTTAAATGAGAGAAGTTATTAATTATTGATTGATAACTATTAATTAGCCCAAACAAGACTGAACAAATGTGAAATCTGTGAACTAAGCTCATAGCAACAGTTTAGAACATGAAGGGATGCATCTCACACTGTATGGACTTTCAGGTTGTTTTATTACAGAAAGCAAGCATATATGTCTTGTAATTTCCGCTAGATAGATCTTTCCAGATAATACCTGTTCTCATTTCTATAACCAAAAGGTGGCAGCATATTGTCTGCTTTCCCTTTCCATCCATCCTAGCTCTAAGCTCCTAAATAACCTTACTTGTTCAGTTTGTCGGAATGCCAGGAAGTCCAGAACGATCATGCTGACTAAGGAATGCTGATGAGATCTTATGTGAAATCAACTGTTTATCACCTTTAAATAGAAATAGGAATAGATCAAGGACCGGTGATTTTATTCTGTTGTTTCAATGACAGCCTGATTGACTTTTGGAAATGTGAAGAACGGTTAAATTTCAGCTCAGTGGTGTAACTTCAGAAGGGACACCTACCTATAGAGCTTAACACTTTTATTAACAGTAATGATTCTTAAGAAGCCCGAGCCAATAGTGTCTGGCAGATACTATTGATCTGTCAGACTTTAACTCAGTTTTGTTCCTACTTAGGTACTTCCTGCTTTGGTAACTAGACAAAAGGCCAGCTCCATCCAAAGGAGCGGCAAAGGTAGGGCAAATACTTTATGCAGTGCAAATACCAAGGTGAAAAGGACGTGAATGTACCAGTTGAGTTTTGCTGCATGAGTGCATCAATTCAGAGGCTTCTGGAAAGATGCCCAGAGACACCCATTTCCCATTTTGGCTGGTAAAGAGATCTGGAGGCAGAGGAAAGCATTCTGAAACATAACCTGCTCTCAGATCTGCAGGGGTACTGTATACTTGGCACGATGCCGCAAGTCCTCAGGAAACACAATTGCCGTGTGTGTCCTTAACAACTCAAAACACCCACATCCATATCAAACTGAATTCCTGCTCTCTACACTGGCTTCCCATACTCAAACTCAGGGTCTCAGTCATGATTTCCCAGCTGCTCTGTGGCCTGGCCTTGGAACTGTAAATGACCCTGCTCTGGGATGTTGGCTGGAGTTAACAGTACTGTTCCTGAGGCACTATGAAGCTTTTTACCACAAGGGTAAATAAAGCCTCGCACCTTGAGAGAGCTGAGAACTTCAAGTAGCCCTGTTTGCCAGCTGGAGAACAGATGCACAGAAAGGATAAGAATATGTCTGATCATTACAGAAAACTTTAGGGTCACTATCAAGCCCCAACTCAATAGATGCCTATAAAGAAATGCCCTAAGTACAAGCCTCAGCAGCCATTCAGTCTGAGTCCAGAAGCTTTTCTGAAGTTATATGATATACTTAGTTCATCTGGCTGCTGCAGCTTGCAAGTATGAGTAGTGCTGAGTAGCGATCCCACATGGCACTATACCGCCTGTCTTTGCTGTCCATAACTAGAGATCAGACTTAATGGAGAAAAGCAATTTATAGACAGGGCTGGCTGGAGGATTAAAGAGAACAACGTGGAAGCTGGTGCTGACAAGCAAGATGCAGATGCAGGGAAGGTTGCTTAGGTGGCTGAGAGCATGTGATGCTTCATTTCAGTCATAACTGCCAGTGTAGATGCATTTTTGGGGAGTAGCTCACAGACTGAACACACAACTCTTCTAGATATTAAGGATCATCTTAAATTATTACTCATCCCTCCAAATGGAGGAGTAATTTTTTGGCCTGCTGTCTCTCACACAGAAGCATCATACACTTAACTAAAAAAGCTCCTCAAACGTTACATTCTCCTTCATAAGCGTAGAAGAGGAACAACAATGCTTATATGAAAATTATAAGTGATGTTATAATATATATAATATATTGTCGTGGTTTAACCTCAGTCGGCAACTGAGCACCACACAGCCATTCACTCACTCCCCCCCACCCAGTGGGATGGGGGAGAGAATTGGAAAAGCACAAGTGAGAAAAACTCATGGGTTAAGATAAAAACAGTTCAATAATTGAAATAAAATTATAATAATAATATGATAATAATAATAATAATAATACACAAAGCAAGTGATGCACAGTACAATTGCTCACCACCCGCCGACCGATGCCCAG
>NW_008825167.1:6219919-6261060 GCF_000699105.1 Pygoscelis adeliae
GTACTGAGCATGACGTCACATGGTATGGAATGTCCCTGTGGCCAGTTTGGCTGTGCCCCCCCCCAGCTTCTTGTGCACCTCCAGCCTTCTCAGTTGGTAGAGCATGGGAAACTAAAAAGTCCTTGGCTAGTCTAAGCATTACCTAGGAACAACTAAAACATTGGTGTGTTATCAACATTGTTCTCATCCTGAATCCAAAACACAGCACTGTACCAGCAGGAAGGAAATTAACTCTATCCCTGCCGAAACCAGGACATATATATATACATGAATGCAAAGTACTAAAATATACATAGCAATGAGGCCATGTAAAAGCACATATGGAGGAGGATTTCCAGGCTTTAGTCTGGGTCTGCCATCAGTAGAGATGCCTTTGAGGGAGGCTGGAGGATTTTGATGTAGTGGTTATAATCAAGATGCTCCTCAGCAGCACAGCACCGGGTGGGTGGTTTGCTGTGCAGTATTTCTGTTGCTCACTATTGTGAGTGGCTGCTCCTGACCTGTCAGTGCCTGCAACTTGCCTTCCTATTTAATCTGTCCTCAGTTCAGTCACCTTTCCACACTGTCAGCATTGGCTCCTGAAGGAGATAACCAACAAAAGGTGGCACACATGGTGAGCCCCAGCCACTGCAAGTCTGTTACTCAGAAAGAAGGATGCCCCTCGCCAGTCACACCTGGTTTAATGTCTAGCATTGGAGAGACAGCAAAAAGGGACCATAACTCGTTTTCTTCTATGTACTTACAAATGCACAGGTGGGAAAATCCTCTGTGAATTGTCTTATATTTTACATGCTGTCAGTCAAGGGATGAGTTAATACAATTCAGCCATGCCAATATGAGCAGATTTCAAAGCTGCTTGTCTGTTGCTCCCTCCATTTCCCACCTCTTGTTGAACAGCTGGTCTCTAGAAACAGAGGAAATATTTCTGTTCAGAGATTTCAAAACCAGCTTGAAAGATAAAGGACAGAGAGCACCTCAGTATGTTGTCTCCCTCCCTCAGTGCTAGCGCAGCTGGAAAATTGTCTGTATGACTAGTAAATCTCAGACCTTTTTAGACCTGGAATAGACATTCAGCACAGGTTCTATTTTGAATGGGAATCTATTTTCCTCTATCCCTTATTTTAAAAGCATCTGTAGTTCACAGCTACGCTCGAAACTGACAAGTCTGCGTATCAAATGGAAATGCCAACATAATATGGTGTGACACGAACAGCGCCCAAACATTTTCTTATGACTTTTTTTTGCTGATGCAACAAAGGTATTTTTTAACATTTGTCTAAGATGAAGATGGGGTCTTAAGACTATATTTTCTTTATTCTGGAGAGTTACCATTTATGCTGCCTTTTATACCCTACTCTTTTTCTCCAATGACATTTGCAGTTCAACACTGGTTAGATAGAAAAGCCAGAATTCGCTGATTTAGAAACATCCCACACCACAATATCCAGTCTCTTTTCCACCTAGATAAAAAGTGCTAGCAAAAAAGTGCAACCTACATCACATCTAAATGGCTGATCTCAAGATAAAAGGTGACTGATGGCATAATCAATCTTCAAAGCCCATTGTTATGCAAAAGGTGACAGTTTAATCCTCTGTTAATTTTGGTGTTTGGAAAGAGGCAATTTTCAACTCTGGCTTGGAAGGAACTAATTGCCAAGTACAGCTTCCTATAGCATGCAGATGGGATCTTTAAATATAGTGTGTGCCTTTGCCCTCCAAGATACTTTTACACTTAGAGCTAGGCCTAGTCCATAAAAAGTCCCCTTGTTTTGGTAGCTGCTATTAGTTAATGGGAAGCAGCAGGCTTTTTGAATAATCTAATGACTCCTGACTGTGCTTAATTACAGCCTTTAAAAAAAATACATCTGATACTTTCTCCAATAAATAAAATAGTTTACTAAGTAGAAACAGTCCAACTAATAAAATAATTGGTAGTAAAACAGCAAATATTTTCCTCTTTCAGAGTTTTTAAATTTCAGAATATGTGTATGCTTTTATTTATTCTTTTTTTCAGCAAGCCTGGAGCAGTAAAGCAGCTTTGCAGGTCTAAGTGTTAATAATGAGGAGAGGCACTCCTGAGGTTCAGGATAAAGCGTAGCCCACTGCTGGTTTGGAAGTGCTTCATTTTTCTCTCCTCAAAAAGAGGGTATGTATTGCTGCAGAAACCTGGCTGGAACCAAGCGATCCTGCCTCTCCAGGAAACAAGGTCCTGCAGATGGTTGGCTAATGGGAGGTACTTTGCCTTTCTGGAAGGCAGCAGCTCTTGCTGAGCTCAGAACTCAATTTGAACCAGGAGCTGACAGCTACTGCCCCTCACAAATGCCTCTCTAAAGAAGCTGTGGCTCCTGGCCCTGCACCAGCCCAACAGCATGCTCTCTGCCCACTTGCCATCTTGGGTGTCCTGCATTGCTGATCTGTCTTCTAAATCATGCGCAAAGCCCCTCCAGTAACATCAATACAACAGGGCAATGAATCAAATTGTGCACATCAAGGGAAAAATGTTAAATACTTCTAGCTTTAAAATTGCCGAACAGATGTTCTTTGTTTTTGACTCAAAACCATTCAAGTTTAAATACAAAAACAGCTGAGCCAAGTAGGAGTGTTTCAGGCTCAAAAAGCCCACTGGAACCAATGAGGAATGGTAGGCTTGTTTTGTTCTCACACCAGTGCATTCATTCTGTTTAAAGTGCTTTCCCTAAATTAACTTCTGTTCTGGGGCAGTGTATGAAAAAATTAGCAATTGGAGAGGTTAAGTGAGGATCACAATAAAAGTTGTAATTCAGCTTTAACAACCCAGTACGCTGTAGCCATGTTTAACTGCCATGTATAGTGCATGCTTTTTCAAACACCGTACAGAGCCCTGGTACCTCTTTGTCAAAAGGATACTTAAGCTAATGTTACTTGAAAACCTTTCTTTGCCTCAACTATATTGTAAAGTTGACATAAATCCACTAGAACGAATTTTTTTAAAATCTTGAAAAATATTTATTTCAAATCGCTTATTAAAAAATCTCCCCATATGACAGCTACATGCCCTAAATGTGAACCCATTGCCCCATAGTGATTTAGGGTCATATTAGATTAGACAATAACTCTTGAGAGGTGGCTGCTCATGTTAGCAAAATTAGCATATCACAAGTGCACCATTAGCATAGACATTGCAGGAATTTATGCTTTGAAAAACTGGATCTTTTAACCCTCACATAATCTCTTTTTTCTCCCTCCTGATGCAGTTTCCAGCATGTAGTGGGAAACTAAGTTAAAGATACCTGCTTTCTAAGGAGAGGATGCTGCTTTCTGGGATAAAAATGCACAATGCTTGCCCAGAGAAGATTCCTTGGCAAGAGAAAACTATTTATGCAACTGAGAGCTCTGCCTTGTTCTTTTCCTTCCTTCTTTGAGATGTGGAGATGAGAAGTAGTTTGTGCATTATCACAGATTCAAACATAGCACTTAAAATAATACAGGATGGTGCTGTGGACTGCCCACATTCCTGGGGACAGGGTGGTCCTCCCTGTTGCAGACTCCTCATCCAGAAGCAATGAACAGGAATAACCAGGTGGTTACTGCCTTGCCTTTCCCATATCCCTAAAAATAAGTAGAAAGTCCTAGAAAAGGCAAAAAGGGCCTCAGTGTGGAAAAAGTGGAGAACCTCTAGTGAGGGCCTTTTCAGCACCTTAGGGCCTCCTGCTAATGGCTGAGGTTTTGACTTGGAGCCAGCTGTAATTTTTTGGGAGACGGATTGGGCGGATTTTTTTCCTAGCCTTCCCCTGCCTATAACATTGTTTTTTAAAAAAGTATATGTTTGTGTCTTACTGTCCCCAAATAGCTGATATACACTGATTCAGCACAGTCCCAGTACCCATCTTGATTTATTGACTGGTCTCAGGGAACCTATGCCACTGACTATCTCTGCAGTATTTTGAGAGACTTCCATGCATGTTTGAAGTTTTCAAAGTGGTTACATGACTTTTAAAAACAGGAGTCTCTTTGTTTTACATTCATCTACATCTTTGTTTACAGTCTGCACTGCTTGGAGCTAGCTGTGTTAGGAGCAGAAAGCCAGCTGAGCTGATGCTAATTCTGGCAGATGGGACTAGCATGTAGTCATTCAGTGACACTCCACGTTGCCCTTTACAAAGCACTCTATGATCCATTCTGGCGTAGTATGCCAGACTATCAACTACACGGGGATGAGAAGCCAATGTGTTTGCTCCAGCCATCTTTCTAGAGAACAATAGCATTTTGGCAGAGGGATAAGGCAGTGGAGAGGTGCATAAACAACTATTTCTTTGGAGGGTCACTAAACTGCACTCAGACAGCTGAGGGCCCAAACCAGGGGTCAGCGTTCACACACTGCAGCTGAGCATCGGATTGCAGGAGAATATCAGGGGCTGAGAGAACACAGGATGTCAAATGGGGGACAAAGAACTAAGAGACAGAGATAGAGAGAATGAATAATTACAGCAGAAGTTGTATAAGAGGCAAGGAGTGTAAATGTGTCCTGGTTTCAGCAGGGATAGAGTTAATTTTCTTCCTAGCAGCTGGTACAGTGCTGTGTTTTGGATTTAGGGTGAGAACAATGTTGATAACACACTGATGTTTTAGTTGTTGCTAGGTAATGCTTACACTAGCCAAGGACTTTTTAGTTTTCCATGCTCTACCGACTGAGCAGGCTGGAGGGGCACAAGAAGCTGGGAGGGGGCACAGCCAGGACAGCTGACCCAAACTGGCCAAAGGGACATTCCATACCATATGATGTCATGCTCAGCATATAAAGCTGGGGGAAGAAGAAGGAAGGGGGGGACGTTTGGAGTGATGGTGTTTGTCTTCCCAAGTAACTGTTACGCGTGATGGAGCCCTGCTTTCCTGGAGATGGCTGAACACCTGCCTGCCCATGGGAAGGAGTGAATGAATTCCTTGTTCTGCTTTGCTTGTGTGCGCGGCTTTTGCTTTACCTATTAAACTGTCTTTATCTCAACACACGAGTTTTCTCACTTTTACCCTTCCGATTCTCTCCCCCATCCCACTGAGGGGGAGTGAGCGAGCGGCTGCGTGGTGCTCAGTTGCCAACTGAGGTTAAACCACGACAATATGAAAGGAGCAGAGGCAAAGTAAGAAAGGAAAGAGTTTAGTTGACAGACACCTCTTCCCTTTTCTTTCAGCTGCCATACTGTCCTGTACACATCTTTAAGCACCCAGTAAAATATCTTCTGTGATTTCTCTTCCTCCTCACCTTGAAAATTTGGCTGCACTGTAAATATCCTGCTCATGCTTTTAAACATAAGCACTGTTTCAAGCTATTAAAATTGTATAAGCCCCTGTCCAACTCCCGCTCAGGCAGCGCTGAGTTTTGAAAGAAGTGTTCAGCTGTTTTGGCAGGCAGATTCACCTATCTGACAGACATGCTTATGGCTTTCTGACAGTTCTGGGTTCCAGCATAACAGTGAAAATCCTGTTTTTCTTGATTTTCTGAGGTTTAAATTACTAAAAACAGTAATCCACGGAAGTCATGGTAATGGGACGTGTGTAGAGAGTACCCCATACAACGAAGTTGCATGATGATATCCCATTCCTTACAATGTGTCACCCTGATATCTACATCACTTGAGCAACACTTCGTAGTTCATGGATCAGTTCCAGACCTTCAACGTCAGGGTATCTGTTTCTTCCTCAGAGTGCTGTATATCACTATTGACATTTTTGAGACGGTCTAGAAAAAAATTGTCATTCACCTCCAAATATAAAGCATTCTTGTCCATCACAATTATACCAATCTTGTCTGAGAATTGAAAGGTTTAGGAAAATGGACCTTTCCTCCACTTTTCCAGCTAAACTAGCCCTTCTTTTTCTCTCCCTTTCCCAACTACTTTCTTATCTCATACCACTTTTGCTTTGCGGCTATATTAATTTCAGCTCCCCACTTTTGTCTGCATCTTGCATGACCGTGCTTGCTGTTTTCTCCACAAAAGGAAATCTCCCTTCAATCTGATCTGTATGTGGGGCTGCTCCCCACATGTCCTTCAGCCTACTTGACAAAATTAAATTTATCATTATCTCCTTCTCGTATCAGTAAATGAGTTATAGATGAATTTTTGCCCTTCCATGTAGAGGGGTGGGAGTACAGAGTTTTCTTTGTATGGAAGGGCAGCTTATTATTTTTGGTCCATAAGAGGAAAATATTCTTTTTCCTGGCTTTTCAATTTTCTAAGATTTTCTGCCATCTATTAGTCACAGAATCACAGGATGGTTTGGGTTGGAAAGGACCTTTAAAGGTCATCTAGTCCAACCCCCTGCCATGGGCAGGGACACCTCTCCCTAGATCAGGATGCTCAAATCTCCATCCAACATGATCTTAAAATAATATATATCCGTCTGTTTTAGAGTTTTTTATCACACCTATCATCACGGCATATTTGTTTCCCTTCTACATCCTCATCCCCTTAGAATACACTTTTTTGCCGATGGTAGGGATTTTTGTTGCTTTTTAAGTGAGTAGATGCGAAGATTAGAAAGAGTTCAGGAGAAAAAGAAGCATTTCAGTGGAGCATTTCAGCATTTCAACCTCCTGGGAGGTTGCTGGTTATTGAAAGTTTTTATTGAGAGGAAGATTTTGCAGCATTTTCTAATTCTGGTCAGACTCTGGATTCACCATATTTCTTCTGAAGCTACTTGTGCAGACAAATGCCCTCAACAAGATTGATTTGTTCTCAGCTGTCTTAAAGTGCATTCTGCATAGTCTCAGAGCTGCAGAACTGCCATTGTGTTTCGTAAGGTGAGTTTGATATTGCTGAGGCATGAGATATTTACTGCCTTGCGTATTCTAACAGGTGTTGGAAGTGGACAGCGAATGAACGGTCTTAAAGCAGAGCTGCCATGGATTTGGCTGAGAAACTGGATGGGGATCTTGTTCTAGCTAGAGCCTAGATGCTGTCTTTCTGCATACATTCATGTGATTTACAACAGTGTGCAGTGAAAGCCAATAACATAACCAGAAGGAAAAGTGTGGAAGAAAGCAAAGATACTTCCCAGGATGCTAGAAATGAAAGAATGCATTGCTTAGAAACCAAACCTGGATGTTGGAGCATAGGAAGGCAATCGCCTCCAGTGTGGGAAGTGCCCTGCAGTGCATTTGGACAGCACGTTTGGCATTGGGGGTGCTAACACAGGTTGACAGTAGTTGCTACTACTAACTGTAACTTAGTAAATGAGAAGACTAACATAGGATACTTCATGCTTTTTCTTTCAGAAGAAGAACACAATCTGCTGTTTTGAGGGCTGTAGACCCACATTTTTTTTGCCAACAGAAAAAGTTCTCCAAGGAACAAATAACCCATTCTGTCCTGGTGGTCACTGCGTGTCTCTTCTAGAATGATAACCAGGTGAGCTTGAGGACTCGGGGAGTGTAATCTGTTAATGAGTGTGTGTTAGAACTTGATCCCTGCCTAGATTGAGTTCTAGACCTCCTGAGGATGGGAGTCTGTCCCAGCTCTGATCACTGATTCTTGACTCAGTCACTTATGCTGTAACTAGCCGTGCTTTTAGCAGGGGTGGTTCTGGTCTGTTTTCTAGCATCTCAGCCAAGATTGTGACCACTATAATGATACTTAAGGAACATTAATTGTTCATTTGTCACTGGCTAGTGTCTAAAAACATCCCTGGATCACAAATGAGGAATTCATTCACAGGACATTTTGAAGGCAGACATGAGTAAGCTCTTAGCTGGAAACTGTGCAGTCACAGTTAGTGCAACATCCGGATAGTACTGCACTAACCAGCTTGCAATTTGTAGCACTGTCATTGTGGAAGGGAGAAAAAAATTGTAAAAAGGAGAGGCCACATCTGTCAGCTTGCAAATGTCTTGTAAACATGAACTCACGTGAAAGATGCTGTTTTCAAACATAGATGTAGGAAGGTACATCCACCTTTAAGCCATTAAATCATAGAGATATTAAGGCCAGAATTATTGATTATCAATGAGATCCAAATATTGCTGTCATAAAAGTCATCCTGGATCAGTCTCAGGTAACTGACTGCAAAGCAGTTGATTCCTAGAGCAGGGAATGGATCTGGAGCCCCCTGACTATGGCTTTTCTGGATTCTGAAGTTTGAGAGTCCTTATGCAGACTTTGGATAATGAACATCTTTTGGGGAAAAAAGGGTCATTGATAAGCTTCCAGTTTTAGCAGTCTCATTTCCTTTAGTTACCTCAGTTGCTAATTTCCAAGGCAGCCTTTGCAAGGAAACTGGCTAATGGTACACTGCTTCTCAGCTAAGAGATCTTCTCTTTTCTAGGCCACCCATGTTAGAAGAGGCCCCTGGACTCTAGAATGGTTCTAGAATGGGGAGCTTGTAAAGATAGCATTTTGTTCTCCTCCGGTTCAAAGCCCATTCATATGCATTCATATTTATATAGTTGCTGCAAAGTACTCAAGACATCCCTGTGGACTTAGCAAACTAGTTATAGTTGCAACTATTATGTACCTAGAAATAGCTCAAGCACAGCTTAAAACACAGCTTCCCCAAAGATGTGTGTGCAGGAGGGTGGATGGGGACAGTGCAAGCCAAAGATAGCTCAGCTAACGCTAACGCTTCCTGAATATTGCCATGGGATTTTTAAATGCTTCTCAACTCCCAGAGGGATGCTGAAAGATTTGACCTCAGTTTAGCATCTCATCCAAAAAAGCAGTAAGTAGTTCTGACAGTGCAGGTCTCCCTAAGAGCTGTGTGGAAACTTCAGACTTGGACATGAGCCCAGCCTTAGTGTTGCACTGAAACTCAAGACTTTCGGGGCCTAGAATGATTTCAGATGAGCCATACTCTGACAGATAGGGACTGCAGGAATCGGAGTTACTGACAAGGAAATTATTCATAAAATTACTGGTGGGGAAAATGGAAGGAGGAACAATTTCAATTATTTGCTGCTCCCAAGATCTGCGAGACCTGTTCAGGGAACAAAGGAAGGCTTCATTTCTTAATCTGGTCACTCTGACACTTCCCAAGAGCTTTAAATTGGAAGGAAAAGGATAAGAGACTTGCTCTATGAATAGCTCGTATATCAGTGTGGGACAATGCAATCAGCTTTCGGTAGTTTGACATTATTCATCACATCTGCCTGAAGGCCTCAATCAACACACCAGCCTTGTGGTGCTGCGCCAACAAGTGCAAACACAGCGCCTGCCCTCAAGCTATGGCAGCCCGGGATTACAGCGGGATGACAAGGGGGGGACTCAGCGAGAGGTGTGAGGCAGCGAGATATTGGTATAACGAGCACATTTGCATAGCATCAGCAGTCACAGCCAGCTTCCTCCCCAGGCTCTGCCAGGCAGCAGTGCTTTGTAGGATTCGTGGCAGAGGTAAAGCTTAAGAGAGGATTTGATGGAAGACAAGATGGTACCTTGTGGGGTGATTTTTACCATGATTTAGAGGGCAGGCTGTGAGAAAGCATAAAAGTGTCTGCAGGAGAAGTGACAGAATCTGTTATCTTCGGTGAGGGAAGAAAGTTTTCTGCTGTGACAGAGGATTAGATTTAAGAGCCAAGGAGAGACCAAGCAGTGAAGAGGCTTAGAGGTAAAGGCTTGAGCTTTTCTCCCAATCCCACAGAAATATTTATAGTATCAAAACATGTGCTATCAAGATGAAAAATTGAAATCTCAGAAACAGTGCTTTGATGCTTTTTAGCTGGTGGGGATCTCAAAAAAAAAAAAAATCCATTGTGTTCGACTTAATTATAAAAAGAAACTATAAATTCTCTCTGCTTACCTATGAATGATCCCCCAGGGCAGCTGGGGAGTCAGGACGTTCCAGCTTTCACTTAAATGTCACTTTTCATGCTCAGCCCAAGGTGCTGCGTGACCACCACTGCAACTTTGGGCACACCAGTGAAATTGCCACTGAGGGCTGTTGTGCAGGTGCTGTATAGTCCCAGTTCTGGTCTGTACTTCTAGTTTTGGGGTGCCCTTGGGCTAGCATCTGTAGCACCCATGCTTTGTGCATGAGCGAAATAAGGAAAGATTTTATTGGGGTTGTAATGTCCTGGTGCGGATGTGCCCCAATACCCTTAACATAAGAGCTGCTCCCGCTCTGCAGTTCCATGAACTGAGCATGAAATATATTTTTACTCTGTTAAGCTTAGGTTTTAAAAGGAAATAACTTTGAAGCAGAAAGCCAGAAATTATCAATTTGAAAATTGTCAAAATAATTTTTTTCAAAATATTTTTCAAGTAGAAATATCCTAATATGGGGTCTCTACCTTCTCTGTGGAAAAACTCCTCCTGGGTGAACTGATATTTTCCAGTTGAGAAAATATTAGCTTCAGTGAAGAGAAAAGCTGGTGCTTAACACAGTACAGAATGGGGAGAAGTGAATAAAGAAGAAATGTGGTTAAAATGCTAAAAAGGAAGTTGTTCCTTGCAGGACAAGTAGATTTAGGACAAGGCTAAAGAAGGGACGTCACAGTAGCTGGTATGAGATGCTTAGAGCAAGGAATTTGGCAGCTGAGAACGGCAGAAACAGATTTTAAAAATTGTATTTAATGGGGTCAGAAGCCCATTGCGTGGGTCTAGAAGAATGAATCAGTGATTAACACCCAAGCTACCGGGGCTGGCTGCTTGGCGATACTGTTGTGACAGAGAAAGGACAGGATCCGGGAGAACAGGGTAAGATTTACTGGGAATGATCAAGAGCAGAGATTAAGAAAAGACATATATATATATGTGTGTGTGTGTGTGTGTATAGATGTGAATATCTATGTTATTTATCAGGAAGAGAGGCCAAGGAGTGAGATTAGATGGCTGAAAATGATCATGAATAAAGTTCTGCATTTGTAATTTGTGTATAGGCAGATACTTAATCAGACCAAATCCTGCATGGTTATCTCTGCAAGAACAATGCTAAATCTTGTATGCCCAAAAGAAGTCTCTAAAAATTATTTTCCCCTTCTTTCTGTTTTTGTGATGTATAAGGATGGCAGTACTATAATTAATCACCTCTTGACTCTGCTTGTGGATGCTGTAACTTCATATAGCATCATAGTTACACACTGAACAACCTGAGATTTTAACATCTTACTTAAAAAGTTGAATTAATGGCAGCAAACCATTCCCTTAGGGCTCTACAGGAGAGACAGGTTATAGAGCATGTTGAAAAGAAAAGCGTTAGCCAGCAATTTGGTCATAATTCTGAGAAGGAGTTTCTGCTCATGAAAAAAAAAAGGTTGTGTGCCTGACCTTCCTGGACACTGGGTGCCCCCAACTTTCACCATGAAAGCGTTTAAGATTGAGTCCCCATTGAACCAGCTAAAGCAAACACAGAGCACGGTGCTTGAAGTCCCTTTGAAGTTCTGTGCATGCTTCTCAGTGCTGCGCCTCCCTTCAGCTGTGCTCATTCTCTCTGGAACAAGAACTGCTAGTGTCTAATTTGTGATGGGGCATGTGGTTTGGGGGGGAGATGTGACCCCTGAACTTAGCTTTGCTTTGACAAAAACACTTCTTTCATCTGCACTCCATTATTGTATTGCATTCAGCACAAGCGCCATCAGTGTTGTTCTGGAGTATAGCTTGTGGGGCATTGAAAGGGGAACAGAGGTGTAGGCTGGAAAAGGGGAGTGAACTTACTCTGAGTTGGGACTCAAGTTCCTGGCAGCCCTGAGACTGGGATCACAGAAACACCCAGGAAAGCAGGCATGGGTGGTTATGACCCCTGTAACTCAGAACCATTCAAATGGCAGATTGTGCACTGAACAATTCCTGGCCTTCCCCAAAGTCTCACCTGTGACGTGTCCTGCAGTTTCTCAGCGCGATCCCATGGTTCTTCCTGGTTTCCCATAAAGCAGGTGTAATTTGTCATGGTTATTTTCAGGCACTAGGGAAGCAAGTTGCTTGAATCAGGCACCACATCCAGCTGAGCAGACTTCGGGAAAACCAGACTTCAAGAGAGATGAATCAAATGGCCCGGCTTTAAAAACCTTACTCGGAGCAGGTAAGTCACTGCTGGAACTCACATGTCAAAGCAGAAACATCCTTCCCCAGACCTGGGAGACATTGCCTGTTCCTCTTTAAATCTGTGCTGTGTGCTGCAGTGCTCTGCATTGTTGCCATGGCAGAAATCTCCCCATAGTAATAACCTCTTTCAGAGAAGGTTAAAAAGAGGCAGTGCACATGCTCAGAAATGCTGCACTTGTTCTGTTAGCAGTTTGCAGCGGCCATTTCAAAGAGACCGTCACAAAGACAAGAGAGAGATCAGGTACTGATATTTTTTTCCTTTGTTAGAGGGGATTACTTTTCTCTTTCACAGAAGTCCATGCACAGATCTGCCTCCGTTCCCAGTTGCACTGCAGAGGGAGACCACCCTTGAAGCCTGTTGTGATTATTCCTCACAGATAGCAAATTCCCACAGAATAACTAAGAGGCAGTAGTTAGATGTGGCCTGAGGTGACTGCTGCAGTCAGGGAGCAATTATTTTGCAGCGGGGCTCACATATGAAGCTGAGCTGATGTTGGGGTGGGTGATGTGTAAGGTACCCTGAAGAAGTTTAACAGCATATCTGCTTTGTTTTGTTGAACCTTTCTAGCACTCATAGTCAACCATGAGAATAACCTTTGCTCCTACTGACCAGGAGGCTTCTGCATTAGGTGCTTTCAAAGGAGGCTGGTATTATCCTAATTTACTGTTACTTGGAGACACTGCTGCATCCTGTTGCAAAGCCTGGTGTCTTTGATTGTACTTGCTTTGATTGCAGATCACCATTAATTAAAACAGAAAACCCAAGCCGCTTGTTACGATTTTAATCCTTTTATTTTAAGGATTGTAGAAATAGAAAGAATCACATCAGATCACTTCTAAATAGTGGGAGGGATAGGAAGCCCAGTTCTGAGGTTATAGGAATTACATTACCAGATCTATTTTTTGGTGTGGGCCCAAATATATCTGTGACTCTACGTGTACGTGTGTGTCTCTTGCTTCTGAACCATTCCCTACTCTTATGTTTAGGTTGAGGTGCACAAGAAGGGGATGTGTATAATGCTGCTCCTTTCCTGGATCAATTGCTGGTTTGCACATGCTGCAAGTGTTCGTGCAGAATTTGCAGCTTCAGATTAGCTGTGTCTGAAACGGTGGATTGCATATATCAAAGAGCAAGCTTGTTCCATTCTGTGTTTGTGGCAAGATGGGGAAAAACCTTTCCTTTCCTGCCTCCCTCTATTGCCCTTCCAAATGTGAAATACAAGCTGGTTTGGGGAGTGCTGTACTCTTGCATTCAGCACGTGCAGATTTGATTTTCTTATGCAACATCTTTTGCTTAGTATGCACCGTCTTAAAAATCAGGAAGAGACAGAATGCTGTCCTGCTTTCCTGGGTTCAGCTAAAGAGAATTTTTATGTGGATTTTATTGTGTTGCTACAACTTAACTTTATTTGATTCTTTCTTTCTTCCATTTGAACATACAGGAACAGAACGTAAACTTGGCTGAACTAAGGACCACCCTAGCAGTTTGCCAGGATCCTTTAGGCTTGGATTGAAGTCTGTAATAGACAGTTGCAGCTTGAGCCAGTCCAAGTTTCCCATGTTCCCTCTTGATCCAAACAGCCTACCTGTTGGATCAAGAAAATGCTTCATTTGAAACCCGTGTACTTATCAAAAATTTTACCTTTGTGTGAAGGGGAGGTGTTGCTGGACCAGACTGTACCTATCTTCAGGGCATGGTGTGGCCTGGCTGTGATGTTCAGGAACAAATGGATGGCTGCAAATAAAGGTCTGAAGCCCAGATTAGGAGGGGAAACAGAAGGTCAAAGAGTTTTGATGCATTTACCGTTAGAAATTCTACCTATGAATTTGTGGAGGTTTAACAAAAGTCTTTCCCTTCAGCTACTTTCATAAAGGAGTAAGTTTTTATGATCAGTGTGGCACATAGTTAATGATAACAGTTAGCTTTAGTTATTACACTTGTGAAAAGATGGTGCATCACTAAAGCGAGTGGGTAAAATTTTCATTTCCAGGTTCAGGCCTGTTTCAGCCAGCTCTATAATCCCTGCAGATCTCGAAGTCTAACAGTGAACCAGCTGTCCAGATTCATGTGCCGGTCTGGGACTGTGTAGTTAGAAAAAAGATTGGAGTCACAGAGCAGGCAAAGTTGCTGGCATCCTGGTTTGCAAATGAAACCAAAAACTGTCTAGGGACTTCTGATCTTCTCTTTCATGTCTAGGGACATTCTCTCCCAGTTGGGTTTAATGTGCACTGCTGGAAAAGTACAGAGAACTACTGTCCATGCTCTAGATCTTCTGATATTTTTTTTTTTCGCTTTAGCTGTTAGGAACATTAAGTTCTTTGTAACAAAACCTTGTACCTGTAATGTTCCTCACTGACTTGTTTGTGTCTCTTGATAAACAGAGAAGCAATTCCCAAGATGCTGGCACCCTGCCTTCTGAGAAGAGTGGTCCTTACAGTTCCTTTAGTTTTTGTGGTTGCACTGCTTCTCACAAAGCCTGTTAGATCTGATCAAGAAGCGGGAACAGCCGTACCAGCTGAAAGTACGTACCACCCTACAGTCGCCTCATACAGCTTGTACTGTAGTTTTAATGTTGCAGGACTTGATATCACTGAAGCTTGTCCAAATAATTCAAACTAGTTTGCACCTCTTGCTTATGATGTTTTAAAATCACAACTTGATAGCATACCAGTGCTGTTTTTCTCCTGCATCCAAGGCTCTCCACTCTTGTACCCTTATCTCCTGCCTGTTGTTCTCTTGCTTGTACCTGAAATGTGCCACTGTTCTGTACTTTTTGTTTTGTACAGCCCTTTCATTGTGTTAGCTCTTTCTATGCCAGGAGTTACCCCATTTGCTTTTCAGAGACATTCTTGAGCCTTGCTTTTTTCAACTGACATTCATTACATCTTTCATTCTTGGTAATGTCTACTATATTAAAGTCAGTAGTTTCTATTAACAAAATTCACAACAAAGATGCCAAGAAAGCACACTTTATCAACACTTAGTCTTGCAGCCTTCAACCATCTAATTCTCCTTTGCTGATCTGTGTTGAGTTTAATGTACATCATAAACATAATGGCAGGTCCTTGCATCAAGTGGTTGATGTGGAAAATGCTGTCCTCTCCTTATGTCTGTTGCATATATAATAACACTAAGGTTCGGTGGTTGTACAACAATGAAAGGAGGTCTGTAATACTGTTCAATGTTTATTTTTATCTCTTTTTTTTTTTCTCTAGCCAGTTAAAGAATTTGGCAGACTCCTTTTCTCCAGCAGGCAGGATTCCTGTCTGCTGGTTAGCACACAGATCATGAGTTGGAAGCTCATACTCCAGCTTATCAGAGGCATGTAGTAATCAGTCAAATATCAAGTGTTTGCAAAATAGGCTGACAGACACTGCAGGATTTTCCAACATCACTCTAGGTTTCGTCCTCTCTTCCTTACCAGACCTCAAAGAGCAAACTAAACCTGCGCTCAGAATTTCTCACTTGCGCAATATTTCCTATGAAGTTGTCAGAGAGGCACAGGCACTGAGAAGCAAATAAGAGCATATGTAGAGCCTGATGATTCGAAGACGTTTCCTCATGTCTATATTTGTTCTGTCTCAGTACTGCTATCTGTTAGGGCACAGCTTTGTGTTATATGATGATCAAGGCAAAGCAAGCCTTGTGACCTTCAGTCTGGATATCTAGATATGGGAATACTATCTTAAACACTGCAATTAGTCCAGAATGCAGCAATTCTGCTTATCAGCAATGCCCACTAATGACAGGGCATTGTGTTTATCTGCTGCTTGCTTCACCAGCTTTGGACAAAGCTGTATCAAATTCAAAGTTAGAGGCTAAGTGATCTGTCTTTGTGATAATGTAGTCAATTTTATTCTATTAGCTTTCTATTTAGAGCTCAAGTTTGTGAGATTAGGAGACAAGATTTTCCAGGGAACAGGTTCATGGTTTCAGAGGTAATTTCTGAAAAATCTGAAGATGAGGTTGAAAATGTGCTCAGCGTTGGTGGAGCAAAATGAAAGACTCAAGTTATGGGTTTAGTGTTTCCACACTATGAACTGTGACAAGAGAAGGATGAGGGGAACAGCAATAAAGGAGGAAGAAAATTTTTAATGCAAATTTGTTGAAGTAATTCTTTTGTCATTGAGAGACTGGGTGGACCATCATGATGGACCATTTACAATAACCTGGATTGTTGAAGAGTACATACATCAGTACTCACTCTGTGGACTCTTTTCTGTAGCTCTTCCTCATACTCAAAATCACTGTTTATTCCTCCTACTTAATACTTCATGCCATATAGTCATGATTCTCTACTAAATGCTCTACTAAATGCTCTCCTAGGTCGTCCCTGTGTTGATTGCCACGCGTTTGAGTTCATGCAGAGGGCTCTGCAGGATTTAAAGAAGACAGCATATAATCTAGACACGAGGGTAAGGAAACATTCGATTTCTTTTTTTAATATGGAAGAAAATGCTGTGGATAAAAATAGATAAGGTGGATGGATTTTGCACAAGACCGTCAACTGTACTGTCCTATCTTCTAAGGTGAGACTGGGTAATTACATTTCACCTCTCTATGCAATAATCTGTGGAATTCTTCTGCCTTGGGGTATCAGGGACACTAGGAAGCTTAGGAAAGAGTCAACTGAAAGTCCTCAGCCCTCTATCCTTCTCTTGCTGAGTTACAGCCATTAGCGCTGCTATTCTGCTGAGCGCACACCTTTGTTTTTATGTTTGGGGGAGTAAGGTGAGAGCATTATTTATATTTATTACCCAAAAGGAGAGAGCCAGCTCAAACAAAAAGCCTACTAAAATAAAATACTCCCCTGCACATGCTTTTACCCCTGGGGAGAGGCTAAGGGAGGAAACATAATCTCGTAGATACTTTTTATATTGCTCTGATTCCATAATGATGAAAAATGCCACAAAGTAGAACAGCACGGGGAACGAAACTTGTTTGGCTTGCAGTCATTGTGGAGAATTTGCCAAGGTTGGTATCTTCCTTCTGTGAGGGAAGTTGAATCTGTCTCTTGCTACTGCAACCTGCAATCTGTGACTAGCTGTATCCCAGCTGCTGTCGGATAGCGGTGTCTCAAGAGGGTAGCTTTTTCCCCACCTCCTGTGTACCCTGTAGCTGAAGTGCTATATCTACACTCTTGCACAGATTTTTCAACAGAAGGTGCTCAAACTTTTTTGCTGTTCTAATCTATGGTCAAGGTTGTTCACAGTTCAAAGCCTGCGAACTGGCATCTTTGAACAATGGTTTGAGGTAAGTCCAAGCAGGGTCCATGATGTTTGGGTGAAAATGCAGGTGCAGGAATGAAGATGCCTTTAATTGTGACATACTGCAAAAACCAAACAAACATTCCAGCACAACCAGATTGGTATGTAGCACATTTACAGTTAAACAAAATCTGTTCAATAATTATGGGTCAAATGTATTTTGGGCTCCTTCATGAAGAAATCTTGTTAACGAATACATCTGCTGAGCACTGTATACAGCCCAAACAAGATGTTCAGATTGTGCTGTAAAGTAGTTCTAGCACACCTTTTCCTTCTTTTATAAACCTTCGAACTTTTCACCAGCATTTCTAAATCTTGATTAAAAAATATCTCAACTACTAAAATCTTCTCTGGTTGTCTGGCTATGGCAGTGACCTTTATGACACCTACAGCTTGCAGACCAAGAGAGAAGGTTTATAAAATACAGATATCCAAAGCAGGAGTAGCAGTAAGACCCCCAGAGATAGCAACTGTATTTTAATACTTTTTAAAAAATAAAAATAAAGGACAGCCAAGGAGAGGAAATGAGGGTACAAAAAAGGTTCGGTTGAGAGGATTGTCCTATTATTGACTTTCACAGTTGTAGATTTGACAGCAAGCCTGAAAATGTGGCTCCATGATATGTTCTCACCAAAACAAACCTATCGCTTCCTTATCACTTTAAAATCTAAATAATTTAATCCATATTGAGATCCTTCAGTGCTTCTGGACTAGGACAGGCCTATTCCAGTCATTAAGCTAGGAATTCTGCCTAGATCTTCAAAAGGCATGGAAATATTTAATAGTTGAGGGCTTCTTGGAACTGCCTTCTGCAGTGTTTCAATTCTTAGTTTTATTATTCATCTGTGGCCTAATTTGATGCAAACTGGGAGTTTTAAGACACTTGCTTTCAGCCACTTATATATTTTACATTTGACTATTTTAGTCTGTTTTGCTGCTTAGTGGGGCAAATGTTTCTGTCCCCGAAAATACAATTCCCTTTGTTAATATTCCCACTGGAGACACTAATTTCCTTGAAAAACTCTCTTTTGTTTGCAGGCAAGATTTTTAGATGATGACTAAGCAGCTCCTAACTGTGTTGAAGGGGGAGGGATTCCCAAAAGCTTAGAGAGGAAATTCCCATTTAATTCCTCCTGCAAATCTCACCCTGCAGTTCTGTACAGGGGAAACCATATAGTTTTATTGCACAACTCAAGAGTTTTCACACTTAATTTGGCCCTGTGTTGATCTGCGTGATGTCTCATGAAGCAAACTGGCTCTAGCATAGGTCACATCATAACCTTTTATGGGGGCCATAGGCTATATCTCCTTCCTTTCTCAAGACTAGACATGCTTGTAACCTACACTGATGTGATGATCACTTACTGATTGACAGGCTGGCTGCATTTTACTCATGTGGTAAGAGAAGGGTCACAGACCACCTCTGAGAGGCTGGCTACTATCCATGCACATACCAGATCTGTCTGCCCCCCTGCATACTGTTTTCCACCCTTCCGTTGCTGCTGGCCCCTTGGAGCAGGCTGCACGTTGGATTAGTTGTTTTAACAGCAGTAACCGACTCTGGGCAATCTTTTCTGGGGATATCTGTGATTCACCACTCAGCCAAAGTGCAGTATGTGGCAGGTGCAGCTCTGATCATGAACTAGGGAGAGGGTTCTTGTACTGCTGGGAGGGAGCTGCTACCATCAAAACCATTCAGCCAGTTCACAGCCAGCTCCCTACTGCATCTAAAAGCTGCTCAAGACAGAGGCCAGCAGGGAGCAGGCCATAAAACAAATCCTGTAAAACAAATCCAGCCCATGGGCTACACAGTTCACTGTAAGTCTGCACTATAGACACTTATTTTCAAAATTCCAACACATTTTTCAGAGTTGACCAGTGGACATTGCATTACAACCTTAAAGAGCTCAGGGACTGCATTTTTAGCTGGAACTTATCAGCTTTTTTGTAGGTTCAGAATCTGGACCCTGCCCTGTTTGGTTTTTTTTGGTTTTTTTGATTTTTTTAAAACGTGCTTTAACCCACCAGGGGATAATAACAAATCTCTGTGCAAATGGTTTTGTGATCATGCTCACAAAACAGCAAAGCTGTATTTAGTGCCATTCATTTTGTTCTTTATTCCTTTCTAAACTGTCAATGGTTATTTGGAATGTTCAAAGCACATTAATTCAGATGTGCCCATGAAAGTAAAAACAAAGGCTTGGAAATGTTATTAAAGATATATAAGATGGTAAGCAGCCTTGGGGCTTAGCTCCAAAGCTGTTGGCATGCTGTCAGCCTCCCTTATTCAAACTATTGCAAATGATGTCAAGGAGATGGTTAGAAGGTGGTGATTTGAGTGTCTTTTAGGTGATTAGCAAAGTCTGATCAGATCTTTCCAGTTCTACAGGGCAGCTGAAACAATCAAAAGCGATACCTGATTTAGTACAAAACCACAAGGCTGTGTCTAGTGATTTATCATCTGGGAAAAAAACCCGAGAAAAAAAGATAGCTTTTCCTGTACTAAGAAGGCAGGTGGCAAGCAGGGTGCTTCAGCCCAGCTCTGCTCTAAGTGCCTTTAGCTGGTGTGGGTCAATGGATAACACAGCTTTTAAAACACAGCCTTTAATCACGTGGCAATTCCATATCATACAAAAATCACAAGGCAGGCAGATTAAGGATGGATTTCACTGGCATTTAGAGCTGGTAGTGTTCATAATGCCCTTTTTTTGTGTAGCTGGTTACACCAGTGGGGATTAATTTGGTGAGTGGAGTTCCCACAGCTAGTGTGTCCCATGACAATAAGGAGGAAGTCCTCTCTTGGATCAGACTGATTCTCAGATACAGCTTCAGCTCATGATAGACAAACTGAAATGAAGATATGATGTTGATGTCAAACAGCTCTGTGCTCCGTCATGCATCTACTGAAGCCACAAGTGCTCCAAACAGCCAGGAAAACCAAACTGTGTGTGTGCTAGAGAGGAAGGATTCCCAAATTTCCCCCATGCAGCCCTGCTGTCCCTTCCCTGGTCCTCAGTCCCTTCTCGCACAGGTAGGCTGAGAGGGTGCAGGCCTTTCTGATCATACCCAGCTCCAGCTCTGAGAAGTTCCCAATCCGCCCTCATTGCTCCAGAAAATCCCTGTGGGCAGCAATGATCACCTGATATTGATGAACCCCAGTTCAACTGGGGGACCTCTGCTTTCACCAGTTTGGGACCCCTTTCCTTAAAGAAGCCAGCAATCTCATCACATGTTTCAACTGTGACGGCTGTATGCCAGCTCAGCACCTGTTGTCTGTTTTAGGCTCCAACAGCGTATTAACAATAACAACAGTGAAGCAGGAGAAGTTAAAACAGAAGTAAATTTCTTCACTGAGAGGGTGGTTGGTCACTGGAACAGGCTCCCCAGGAAGTGGTCACGGCACCAAGCCTGTCAGAGTTCAAGAAGCATCTGGACAACACTCGTAGTCATATGGTTTAGTTTTAGGTAGTCCTGTGAGGAGCCGGGAGTTGGACTTGATGATCCTTATGGGTCCCTTCCAACTTGAGATATTCTATGATTCTATGATTAAATTATGCCTTACTTTCTCTGTATAACTTTCAACAGTGAGTCCAGGCTGTAATACTCTAATTTTTTCAATCTGTTTTTAAGTAAAAAGAAAACTTCTGACAGGTTTTTGGGGTTTTTTAAGCCTCTCATGAACTTGAGAGCTTATGTTCCAGTTTGTGCAGTTGAAGTAAGATTGTAAGAAAGACTAATAATGTTAAACAAAAATAACAGCACCCAGACACATACTGAATGTACTAATGTGAAAAACATGAATGTGTGCCAGACTGAATTTTTCCATGTCACAGGAAGTATTGCCATGTTGATATGCCAATTAATCACGCAAAAGCTAAATTATTTAGCAGAGCAGTAAGAAATAACTCTGATTTTTACCTCAAGCCTCATCTCATACAACAAATTCCAAATCTTAAAACAAAAGTAAAATGGACCTTTCTTTGGGAGCTAATTAGTTTTACAGTGCTGACACTTGTTTTTTGATGTTTGCTTTCCCTCTTATAGACAGAAACTCTGCTTCTTCAGGTGGAAAAGAGAAATCTGTGCGACTGTGTAACTGCAAATCTGCTGAACTGAATCCTGGAGGCCAGCTAAGGAGTATCACCTGTTCAGTGGTTTTTAAAATGCAGCTGTATAAAATACAGCTGGAGTTCATGTTGCAAGCATGCATGCCCCAATATGCCGAGGAAACTGGGGGGCTGTGTCTTATGTATTTGTCTGTTCTGTTTTTTTTTAAAAGAGTACCCTCTTTTCACATCCACTGGTTGCCAGTAAGGGCTCAATTCAGTAAAACTGTTACTTGGTATTAGAGTGGGGGAGAAACGTACCTGCTTTGTTTTTTAAATCAGAGTTGGCCAAGTGTAACCCACAAGATAAATATGGCCAGCAGTGCTCTAGAGACACTTGCAGCTGTTTTTTGTCTCTAATATGAACATATCTCTGTCGCACCTTACCCAGTTATATTGAGACAGGGAATTGTGGTCTCTGTAGGCTTTGCCTGTGTATTAAAGATGATGGAAGTCTTTTCTGTTTGTTGTCTGCACTGTGACCACATTCATGCATGTTGTAGTTCTGTCAGCTGTTACGAGGTATGTGTCGTGAGGAGGTATATGTGTGCTGTACTTGGACCAAAACGGTTTATATCTTAGGGCTGAGTTTTCTGGTATCCTGCATAAGAGTATTGGCTTAATTAAAACCTTTAGTTTCTTCCTCTCCTTCCCTGGACAGTCCATTCTTAACCCACTATATCTCTAAATAGCTTTATCTTAGCAGGTCAAATGGGTAGAGTAGAAAGGAGCATAAGGGTATGACTAGGCAGCCTTGCCAGTTCCGAGTGTACCAAATGCTACCACCAGCAACCGCTCAACATCACATTGAAGAAAGCTCCGAACAGTGCCAAGAAGTTTCTTCATGAGACTGCTCCTTATTTTACTTTAGGTGAAACACAGTGGTTAGGTCACGCATATTTGGTCCATTCTGTGATGGACTGAACTCTGAACATTTTGGTCTTTGTAGTTGCCTTTGAAAGCTGCTTTTTTTGTTTCAGGCATGAAGAAAGACTTGTGTACCTGAAAGCTGAGATGATTTTTATCCTCAACTCTACCACTTTATTCTAAGATACGTGTCCACTCACAAGTCTGAATTAGGCTGAGCGGTTTGAGTAGATGCTCTGAGTTTGTTTGACGTGATTTAGGGCCGTCTTGAACCACTCCAACAGTGGGGCTGTGGGGTGCTAACCTGGCTTGGGGAGTGGATGGGAGGTGGACATCTGAAGACCAAAATCTCTTCAGCTGAATTTGGAAGAAAGTGCCTGCCTGCGGCCTTACTTCTCTGACTAAACTGGTGGGACTTTGCTGGAAGTGGATGAGAGAGGAAACACAACTACTGCTCTGCCAGTGCAGCTGTAGGTATGGTAACGAGCAGCTGGGGGAGTAGGGGAACACAATAGACAGCCTCAGTGGCTTGCCAAGCTTGTCCAGGGCTTGGAAAACCAATTCCTGCACACTGAGAAGTGCAGCATGCCCTTCTGCATGGGTCCAGAACATAGGCCAGCACAAAAGCTCAGTATGAACTGGAGAGAGGATTCTAATGTTATTTTTCCAAATTCCCTCAAGGAGCACCTGTGGTGTGTGTTCTCCACTAAGCCTGTTCACACAGCATGGGAGCACTGGCACTGCTCATATCTGGCTGCTGGGCAAAATAAGAGTAACTGCAAGCCTCACCAGCAGCTCCACTCCCGGAGAGTGGGAAGGGGCAGCAGTCCTTACTCATGCATGGCAGAGTATTTTCTGGACTTCTTGGAGCAAAGCCTCCTTTAGAGGGTTTCAGCTGATC
Organism: Pygoscelis adeliae; assembly: GCF_000699105.1. Taxonomy (NCBI): domain Eukaryota; kingdom Metazoa; phylum Chordata; class Aves; order Sphenisciformes; family Spheniscidae; genus Pygoscelis; species Pygoscelis adeliae. The sequence continues at coordinate 6,243,064 of NW_008825167.1, forward strand.
CTGGCTGTAGCAGAATGGCTTCACAGAGCTTCTTGGCTTTTGCTGTACTTGTGTCGTCCCCATCTTGTGCTAGCTTGACTTTGTTCCTCTGCTTTGCTCTGGACCTGCCTTGGCTCTCCTCTCCAGTGCAACCTCCTTTCCCCCTTCCAGTCTGGCACTGCTCCCTCTCTAGGCCCAGGGATTTCTTGGTGAACCCCTGGCCCCCCGTCCTGATGGCTCTGTGTGTGGTCACTGCAAGTGTGGGCAGTGGGGCTGATACTCCTCAGGTCAGCAGTCCCTTTAGATCCAACTGGCAGCACTGCAGGAGCAATGAGTGGCACTCCAATTTACCATGAAGTGAGTGAACACGGTGCCAAGCAACACTGATATCTCATTCCCTGTCCAGTGAAGACATTGTGGGGAAGGGCCTCTTTTTACCTGGGAAGCCAATATTCCCGTTGCAGAACCTGGAGAAAGTCCCAGAACAGTTTGGTGGTGAAAACTCTGCTCCCAAAGCTGAGTTAATCCATGGACTGTCCAGCAGGATGCTGTAAGCTCACCAGCTTGTTATAGATGTGGACAGGAGCCCAGCCATGGTCAGGTGCTGGTTTTGCCTGGCGTTGAGTAATAGATGTTCTGGCACAACTGGAAACACCTGTAGATCTTGATGAATTTTTCCCTTGGTGTCTGCTTGAACAAAAGAAAATCTGACCATGTGGAAATACTTTCCTTCAGTCATTTTGCCCCACCTCTACCTTCTGATTCACATCACCATAACTGGGGTAGTGAGATACAGGACATAATAGCTGTTGCTATTGAGAAAGCAGCCAGGAGGGGAGTAGATGGGGAAAGGGGAATAACTTTCTCATTCTCTTCCTCAGAATCTGAAAAATTAAAGATTCCTTTCAGTCTGCAGAAGATCCATTAGAACCAGGAATTTCTTAGTGGAAATTGCTGTATGATGCTTTAAAGCCCACCTCACCTATTTTCCTTTAGTTGAATGACTGTTCTGTATTACCTCTTTTTCAAAACCACCAAAATAGCAGGAGAGCAGAAGACAGCTAATATGCCACCAGTTCTAAGGAAGGATTAGCAGGGAGGTCTGGGAATTGCACCCAGCAACCAGAATATCTGTTCCAGGCAAGTGAACAGAAACCTTTGAAGGATTTGAATAAGTAAACTCAGGTTTAATATGACACAGTGACAAGAGTCAAGACCGTTTCTATAGACCAGAAGAATACAGCAGAACCAGATAAACTGCTGACAAAAGCAGCTAGGATAATCTTACAGACTAGGAGTCTTCAGTCTGGACAAGAGACGACTGAAGAAGGAGATGATAGAAGCTTATAAAACCGTGAGTGACCAGAGAATGACTGTTTGCTGTCCCTTCCCAAAGAAGAAGTGGGGTGCATTGAATGAAACCAGCTGGAGGCAGGCTCAGAGCAAATAGGAGGATAGCGTTCTTGACCTACCGCGTGTTTCAGTTATGGAAGTCCTCATTGCAGGATGTTGCTGTTGCTAAAAATTTACAAGGGTTTAAAAAGCAGCTGTTCAGACTCATGCCTGAAAATCCTATTCAAACTGTTAAATATAAAAACACCAACTTCGATTCAGGAGGTCCCTGAACCACAAGTTGTTGCAGGTTAACAGTGTTGTAGGAAGACATTGTAGTTGACCTGGTTTTATATTTTTCCTTACACATTTCTTATTGGTCAGTGCTAGTGATGAGATACTGGCCTCAGAAGGGTCTTTGGTGTGATCTGGTGCAGTTGTTCTTATGTGTAGAAATGAACCTCTTCCCAAATTCATAAAGCAAACCTCCCTGTGTTCCAGAGAGCCACTCCTTTTTATCCCTTAGAAACAAACACTTTTAGAAAGTCTTGAAGTTCTGGGTTTCCCCATTGCCCGAGGACAGGGCACCATTAAGTAGGCCAGTGGCCCTACTTCCGCAGCCCAGGACACTGCAGAGACCACTCCAAAGGGAGGAGTAAAGGCTCCTTTCTGAAGGGAAAGAAATGCTGTTGCAAAACATTTGCCTACTGCCAGGAAGAAGCTATATAATTACTTGGGTATTAACGTCTTCTACATAGTATACAAGCCCAGTCCTGTCTAGCTTTCACTCCTTGCCCTGTGGCCTTTCCTCTGCTTCTGTCTTGGCTTTTTGCTCAAGTCACTGTCCTAACTGCCCTTTGTGCTGACCATTGGATATGCAGATCATCTCTCCTCTGCCATAAAGAAATCTTGCAGCAATGCACTCGTGAGTAGCAAACACTTGCGCCTGTGAAAAATGTCTGAAAGTGATTGTATGTTGCTGTGGTCATGCTGCTGAGCTGGGAAATCTCTTCCAGACTTATGGTCCTATGTCTTTGAGGGCTCTGGCACTGTTTTGCCTCCTGTTCCTCTTCACCTATACATACAGTATTTTCTCTGCCCTCTGAAAGCCTGACATTTTTAACATGAAAAATGAAACCGTTAGTACAAACAGGCTTTCTCTTCCCATCATACTTAAAACTGCTGCTGTGCCTCCTACAAGAAGTGCATTTTTTCTCCTCAAAATCCAAAGGTCCCTGTTAAATCCAAACTGTTGTTTCATATGTATTTAATAGGGCCATCAGAACATGCATACATCCTTCTCACCATACACCTTGTCCTGTTTTATTCCCTGTACTGCATTATGTAGTTGTCTCTTGCTTTGTGACTGCACTGAAAGCTGTCTGGGGCAAAGAAGTTGTCATGTCAATAGCACTGGAAGGTGGCCATCACACCTCCAGGTGTTGTGAACTTATTAAATAAAAACCACAATGTAAAATATGCTGGCCTGTTGCTCTAGTTTCAAGCATAGTATTTGTTTTTATGCATAGGATTATGCAGTTTAATCTCCACGTAGATGTTCCTTAACCTTCTACCTCCAGCTTGCTGTTCTGACTGTAACTTTATAGAGACGAGGAGTGGCAGAGATGGTATTTTCAAGGCCTCTAAGCTCCTAAATTTTAAAAAGTGGCTTAAAACATAAGAAAAAGAGTTCCAGGCATGGATGCCGTGAGAAAGGAAATGCAAATATCTGCATATATTCTATTTCTTACATTGGACTGCCTACACTTTTCTTTCCTGACAGTCAAGGCTGTCATCATTTGATTTCTGCTCTGAACCATGCACTTGCTGAAAACCTACTAACATATCAGTTTGTCTTCATTAGCCTTGAGTGCCTTTTGCTGTTTAAACCAAAGTAAGTGATACTGCACTTTTCTGGTCATTTAGGTGACAAAACTATAGCTTGTTCTCTTTGTCAATAGAGTCTGAAAATGGAACAGGACTGGCAGCTCTCTCATTATTCTTTATATAGCTTCACTCTTCTTTGAGAGTCCAAATCAACCTGAAAGACTGCTGACTGGTGATGCAAGTTAGACCGTTCCATAGGGTAAGCAGGACACAGCTTTCAAGGGAGGCTGGTATTCAAGTTCTTGTTTTGGGGTGGGGGGATTTGAATTTTCTGAGTGTGTGCATTAATAGCTGCACTTAACACTTAATGTTCATGCTCGGGCAAACATAATGGCAGCCTCAGCCCCATGCTACATATAATTGTTAGATGTTTTCTAAGCATTGATGCTATTTTCATTTATTTTTTTAAGATTAGAACTTTTTTTACCCTAATCCTTTATTTTATTCCTAAACTCCATAAAATATTTGGCAATGCAAAAGCCGGTAGGTACCACTGACAGAAATGAAGGAATCACATTACTGGGAAAGTGTAAATACAGCAGATTTTTTTGCTCTGTGAAGTGGCAGTTGTTGCATTACAGCAGTTATGGTCTTGTGTTAATTGCTAGAGAATGTAGAGACAAAACACAGCTTCTATTTAGCTTTAAGTGCAAAGAACGTTTAATGCATGCCAATTTGACATGCATAAGCTTATTTATCTAAAGGGCTCTTCTACAAAATGAGCAGAAAGTGTAGGAGCTTCTCTGTATAACAGAATTGTGTCTAGTCCAAATTAATGGAAAGATCTCCTAGTGTAAACTACATTTTTATGTCAAATCAGACTAATTTTTGAGCAAATCAATGCTCATTTAGGCAAACAATATTGACAAAATTTATCAGCTTGTGTGGCTTCTGCACTGAGCTTGGTGAAACTTGGCATTTTCCTTTGCATAAATCCCAACAGACTTTAAAATTGCTAGTGATATGAGGTTTAATGAGGTGGTATCTATTCAGCTCTCGACCACAACCCAAAAAGATGACCACGGTTTCACTATGAAACTCTTCAGTTTAATATAGGGGCTGGGGAGAGACGCAAACTTTTAGACCAAAATCAAAGTTACCAGCATTTGTGAATGCTTATAGTCAAGGCTTTCATTGGAGGCCATCTTTAGTGCTATAAGTTGACTTTCAAAGCTCTGGGCATTGTGGGTTATTTCTCTTCCCCGGTTAAAGGGCAGAACTTCATCCATGCAGTAGATTTGATACACGTGGTTTCTTGCCTAAGCAGCTCTTGCATTCATCCTGGACTATATCTACACTGTAATAAAGCATCCAGCTTGTGAAAAGTATCTGGTTTCAGCCAACAGCACTGAATATAATTAATGCGCAATTCAATCTTGCATTGAAGTGGGAACTGAACGATGTTTAAATGCCTTTTGACAGCTGGTATATTGCACATTTAAAGTATGGTTTGCTTTATATGCAATGTAAAATCAGACTGTATTTTACCCATGGAAGGTTGAACCGTGTCCTAGAAGTCAATAGCTTTTCTAAAATGAAATGAGATCTCCCCACCTCCCCTTTCTGTATGCACATACAGGCTGTGCAGAGAACTGCCTGTGCCTTTTGTTACTCTGGTTTTGGTAGCCACAGAGTAACATGCCCAAACCCCAGCACTTAAAAAAACAACAAACAGGTTCTTCCTGAACATCAACTACTCTCAGAACACATGAATTCAGAAGGGATTTTTGCACACAATTCTATAGCAAGTAAAAAATGACATGCTTATATCTTCCTAGACAGGGATAAGACTGGCAGTAGCAAGGCAAATAGCTCAGCTTCACTGTCAGTGGCATTCAGACTGAGTGTACACAAACAGTACACAACTCTTGTCTATGCTGTAAATTTACCCCATGTCCAGCACAGTCATCAGTTGCTGGATTTCCAGCAGTCCAATGCAAACCTCAAATATAAACTAGGAAAACTGGTATTTTGCCAGTGGTTCTTACTTTTTCTTGCAACCAAAAGCCTGAACTGACCTTCATTTCACAATAGCTTGACAGCAGCCCCTCCTGTGAAAGCATTCTAGGCTTTACAAGGTGTTTAAAGATACTTGTCACGCTTGGCTTCAGTTGATTTTTGGTGAACTGATCAAGCCTGGATGCTTTCCCACATCTTACACTGTGGTGAAAGAGGCCTCTCGGAGTTGACTAGCTCCTGCATCAAAGGATCTCGGTGCTAAGTTTCTATCATACTCCCTATTTGCAGCCACATCCCTATTTTGCAGTCACATGGATTTTGGCACAGCTGCAGTGTCTCGAAGCCTCATAGTCTGACCAAGGTTCAGCTTGTGGTTGGATTCTTGAAGGGTTTTCCAGGAAGCTCTAAGATGGGGAACTTATCAAGCAATGATGCCAAGAACAAATTTGTCATTTCATGAGGGAGACTTTTTTTCCCCACCAAACCTCTGACTTAGTGTTTAAAGAAGATACTGAGCCATCAAGCAAAGGTGAATCATTATCTCACGGCATGAGGGACAAGATAAGTATAGGGTGCTTTAATTTTCAGTCCTTCTCAGGGCTTGAGATGGCTGTCAGAAAAAAAGACAATACAATTTATTCTGTTTATGTGCTGAAACATCTACGGTGCACCAGCCTCTCACCTCTCAATTCATTTGCAAGACTGTGAAATAATTATTTAAAGGAGGATTAAGAAGCTGTGGGCCCTGGCAGCTGCCCTGCAGCCAAATGTCTCTGAATTCCTTTATCAGCGACCCATCCCTAAATGGGAATGTTCTCTAGCCATCATACTTGCTCAGACCAGAAAAACATTGCCTTTGCCCTGATAACTGAGGAAGGAGAAATAGTTATTCTGGATTTCAGATGCTGCACAAGGGCAATGTGTTTCTCCCAGGGGTGTCTGTGTTTATGCTGGAATTACAACACAGAGAGGTGGGAAGTGACTGCCTGGGAAGCAAAATGATTCTCGTAATCATAAAATCATGAAAAACAGGAAGGGAAAGGTATCCATAAGAAATCACCCAGTCCATCCCTTGTCTTTATGTAGGGCCAACTATCCCAATGCCATTCCCAAATGATGTCTAACTTATACCTACAGGCTTAAATATCCCCCTGTCTTTCACAGGCAATCCATCCCAGTGCCATCCCTATTATTAAGAAGTTTTCCAGGGGCTTTGGTGGTGCCTCCTTCATGCAATTTAAACCTCTGGTTATTTCTGCTGCTGTTGGTGTCTCTGCTGGTTCCTAGTATTGCAGTGACCAAACCAGATGCAGTACTACAGCTCAGACCTTCTGCTGAAGGCAGTCTAAGCTCTTGCACTTTTTTTGTATATCCCAGTATAATTGCGTTTTTTTGGCAATGACAGAATAGTGTAGACTGATTTCAGCTTGTGACTCCATAGCTCCACCGTAGAAGTGCCACTTAACCTGCTGTTTGCCATTCTAAATATGAGCCGTTGATTATTCCTGATGAAGTGTAGCACCTTGTTCTCATCCTTATCAAATTTTATTCTGTTTTTAGACCCTTTTTTTCAACTTGTCTGTATGATTTAGAATTCTAGTCCTCTCCCCCAGCATTGCTTATAACCTCCCAGGTTGATGTTACATCTTAAATAACCACTTCGCTTATTCATTATCCAGCTGACTAATGAAATACTGAATAACCCTTGACCTAAGGGAGTCTCTGCAGACCCCATGTGATATATCTTTCCATGGTGACAGTGACTCACTGCTAACTCTCAGCAGTGACCCAGTCAGTTTTGCTGGCCTCAGAGCAGTTTCCTTCATTTGCTTCTGACAATGCTGTGTGATACGGCATCAGAAATCTTCCTGAAGTTGATTAAATTTGGCTTTTCCCTACCTGCAAGGCCTGTTACCATGTCACAGAAGGAAACTAAGCTGGTTTGACTTGATTCTTGACAAATACCTCTTATTTGCAACTCCACTTCTTGTTTTCCCAATGCTTACAAACTGTCAGTGGGATTTTTGCTTCTAAAACATTCCCAGGGATTGACGGTAAACTGGTTTGTGTGTCATTTTCCAGTTTCTCTTCCCCCTTTTAAAGACAGTCACTGCATTTACTCTTTTCCATGGCTGGTATAACTCACATCTTCCCTGAGCTCTCAGCAATAATTGCTGACGGTGGTTGCTTTAGTTTCTTCTTTACATATCCAGAGGTAGGTCTAGTGACAGCCCTGAGTAAAAGGAGAGCTCTAGGCAGATTGAAACCCAGAAAAGTGACCTGGCACAAACCTACAAGCATATGTAACCAAAACAAATTTCTGCTAAATGTTCTTGCCTAAAACATGTACACTGGTATTAGTTGTGTTAGCCTCCTGCTCACTTGTTCACCTTATTTTGGTTGGTAGAGAAAATAGATGCTAAGCCCTGTATCACTTTCTAGGCATCAACTTGATTAACTTTCCCCTTCTGCTGAACAGAGAACAAACTCTTCATTTGGTTTTTGTCTTCCTTACTCCCCATGTGTTTAAAGAATGCTTTCTTGCTATTCTTCATGTTTCTCACTGTTTGCATCTGGTTTTGCTTCTTGGTCTTTCTGGGGTTGTGCCTGTATTCTCTTGCCACTCTATTATTCAAGTAATAGTAAACAGACACAGATTCTTCTGTCTCTGTGCTTTCTTCTTCTGTTTCAGTTCAACAAAGGGCTTATGGCCATGTTAGCAGGCAATGATTTAGCACTTCATATTAGACTGGGATTAACCACCCTATTTGCCATGTCTACCCATGACTATAATAATGGAGTTCTAAAATTAGAACCTTTGCCTGCACCTTCCTCTTATGCACACACATTTAACTCAGGCCTCTAATGTTAGTGATTTTAACTAGGCATATACATTTTCTTCCTCCACTGCAAAGATATAACTAACTTGCAATACCTGTAACACTTAGGCACCAGTAAGAGATTTTCTGAGGGAGCTACCAGATGTCTATCCTCACTAGTCATCTTCCCAATAAATGTCTGGATGTTTCTGATTATTTTGGAGGAAACTCTTCTTTTGTTAGCAAATGATAATTAGGTATGGATTCTCTGTAGAAAAAGAAAATGAAGTATAAATATTTCCGGCAGCCCTCTGGGATTCACTATGACATTCTTCAGACAGCAAACGGACTCCTGTGAATCTCTTGGAATTTTCTCATCCTTCAAAGTAAATTTAGTACTGGTATCCCTTAGTTGTAGTGGTAGGCAATAGTGAATGTAATAGCAAAGCAAGTCATGCAAGTGCTTTCATGCTTCTCTCTTCTGCAGCTTTGCTGGAGGTGATAGAACAACACAGATTTCTGGAAGTTTTCCATGCAGACTGGCTCCTGTTCCCTGTGAATTGAGAACTGCATCTTGGACCTAGCAGACCTAGGTCTTGCTAGCAGACCTAGTTCTGCTAGCAAGAGGAGTTGGGAACTTTTCTCATGCTTCTTAAAGACCATGGCATTTGATGCAAAAACTGGCCTGACTCTGCAAGTGCTATGTCTGATTGTTTTACACTGGCACCAAACAATTAAAAAAAAAAGGTCATTATTTTAAGCTTAGCAGTGTGCTGTAACACAGAAATAACACCTTCCACCCCATTTGATGGTGGATAGGGAGGGCCCTACTGCAGATCCTCCTCACTGTCTCAAGTGGGAGCAGGCTCAGTGGTGCTGTACTGTCTGGATGGCAGTAGTCCAATTCAGCAAGGACTCCTGCTGTGGTGCCATCACATTGTTAAGTCGGGGTAGTGGGTGGTTGAGCAGTCAGAAACCGACAAAGACTCCATCCTCTCACAGAGAAGCTTTATTGGATGCATATACAACTATGCAAAATGTTGCTGTGACACCTCTCCTATGAGGACAGGCTGAGAGAGTTGGGGTTGTTCAGCCTGGAGAAGAGAAGGCTCCGGGGAGACCTCATTGCAGCCTTTCAATACTTCAAGGGGACTTATAAGAAAGATGGGGACAGACCTTTTAGCAGGGCCTGTTGCGATAGGACAAGGGGTAACGGTTTTAAACTAAAAGAGGGTAGATTCAGACTAGATATAAGGAAGAAATTTTTTACGCTGAGGGTGGTGAAACACTGGCACAGGTTGCCCAGAGAGGTGGTGGATGCCCCATCCCTGGAAACATTTAAGGTCAGGCTGGACGGGGCTCTGAGCAACCTAGTCAGCAAACTGGTCTAGTTGAAGATGTCCCTGCTCATTGCAGGAGGATTGGACTAGATGACCTTTAAAGGTCCCTTCCAACCCAAACCATTCCATGATTCTATGATTCTATGATGTATAGACCCTAATAACAAGATATCACCAAACCATGTGTAAGCATCCTTGGAGTTTGGCATCCTGGGAATGACATATTTCAGGATGCTCAGCTTCTCTTTATTCCAAATTTTCCCAAGTTCTCTGCTCTGATCTCCTTGTATACTTTCTGCAGTTTTTTAAGATGGGTAACACCTCTGCTTACTTCTGTGGTTGCCCTTCCTCCCTGAGATGTCAAATTTCTTTCCTTACCTCATTGTGGGTTGTACTGCTTGTTCTACCTACCTACTGAAAAGACCAAGCAATTATGAAAAAGATTTTACAAAATAGTTACAATTTTAGAAAAGACTATATTGACTATACCTTAAAAAATATTAGAACAAACAGTGCTTTCCACCTTATCAAAGGTTATTGCATCTGCAGGCAATTCCTTTCCGTCCTTTTCTTGAAGCTCATGTATGAAAAGTATAATATGGCCATGGGACCATAATGAGGGTATGCTCAAGAAACACATATGCCACGGTGAATGGAAGTGTAAGGTTTGGATTTTGTGCCAGAATTTCCATTTGGTGTTATTTAAAACTGCAGATCAAGGCTAGACTATGTCACCAGACCTAAATGAGTGTATAGTCAAAGTGTACAACGTTGTTCCATTATATCCTGGATCTTACAGAGCTGTTCCTTTAACAGGCATCTGAGGCCTGTGAAGAGATAAACAATGTTAAACTGGGCCATCTCACACGACCTCACTTCAGGCATCCAACTTCAGAGCTTGGATTAGGAGTCTCAGTTTCTCATAAAGGCAGTGGAGCCATCTTCATGCACACATGTGCCCTGACTCACCTTATGAAGACCCCATTGACTGAGATCTTCATTTGGACCTTCCACGGAAGGGAAGTTGAGTTTCAGTTGCACTTTGGGATAAAAGTTTGCTCAGCGTGTCATTCTTATAGGAATTGCTTCCACTACCCTGGGCTGCCCTCCCTGCAAAGTCCTCTCTTGCATGCACAAGGCAATTCCACTTTGCCAGAAAGTGGTCAAGAGCCTGGAGCCCTTTGAGATGACTTTTAAACTAACCTGGTCCAAAAGCATAAGCATTGAAATGAGGGATGTGAGAGGTAATTCTGAGGAAGCCACAGGAACAAGTAAAATAGAAGCAAAGTACATTGCTGGTGACGGTCCCTAGGGCTGAAGAAAGCCAGGGATAAATTGTGTCTCAGCCCAGGAAGGCTGATGCCTCTTCAGCCTGGCACATTAGTTATTCTGTACAGACCAGGAAGGCTGGAGCCTGCTCTCCAGTGAAAGGAGGTGGAGCGTCCTCCCCTGAGAGAAGGACAAAGCCATGAATTGAACAGATACGTTGCAAGATTGGTCTTTAACCACACTCTGGGGCAAGCAGGTATTGAGACCCTCTCTCTCTCTTTTCCAACAGGTATCACCTCCACTTTCTGAACGCTTGATTTCAGCCAGGTCCTTATGGAGATCTCCTATCCAGCAGGGCTCATACTTGAGCTTTGTCAGGATACAGCTTATTAGCAAAATCCCAGATCAAGAGCTGAGCTTGAAGTGAGCATCCTTAAACTTTTGCGGTGTGTAGGTTTTGGCTGGGCTGTTACCACGATTACCTAGTGTGATGCTGTGCAGGATCCATATTCCTGGTCGGTTCATGTGCCAATGTTGCTGTTGTCCACAAGGCTTCATTTTCAGTGTAGTTAAACGAAGCCGAATGGAGTCTGCCCCAGAGGCCAGGGCTCCATCAGCAGGCCTTGCATCTTTATTTTTCCAAGCAAACTTTTGTGTTTTCATCTCATTTGAACATCCCGGAACAAAATCTCACTTTAAGTGAGTTACAACTAAAGCAAGGGACGGGAGCTGCATATTTCAGCACAGTCCCTTCGGGAATAAAAGCAACAAACATAAAAATTGCTTAAGACCCTCTCATATGGGTGGCAGCAGCCAGTGTTCGCCAAGGAGAGGACATGGCCTTCAAGGAGCAGAGACAGAGGAGGAGTACAGCAGCGACCATCCACCACATTGTGGTCCCTTTAAATCTTCTTCTCCACTTGGCAGCTCCAATTTTTCAGTGTTGCTATAGCAAATCTCCATGGCAATGACCCTAATCAGGGAAGGGGGGATGCAGGGGGGACGCATGCTCAGAGTGGCTGCTGGAGCCTCGCCTGCTCGCTACAGCAGCTCCAAGGGTCTGGCACACAGGCGAAGAGAAAGATCAGGTACTTGGCAAACTGGTCCTTGGGGTGCATCGCAAGCCCGTGGCGTGTCACTGCAGTGATGTGTGCGTGTGGGTTTGCGTGTACATGTGGGTCTGTGCTTATCACATCTCATCCACTCCTTTGTGGGGAGCATGCTGGGAGCTTACTGCTGATTTTCACTATTTCTCCTCGTTTCAGGCAGGGAAGAAAGCTTGAATTATTGATAAGAGTAATGGCGTTGCTGTCTGTCTGGAGCGTGATGCGTGTGGCGATCCCGTTCATCTCAGTGGTTGGCCTGCTAAGTGTGAGGCTTGTGGGGGCCGGCCAGGACTCTGGGAGTGTCATTCCTGCAGAAAGTATGTACCTACCGTGCGCACTCATGCCCTCCCGCTGCACCGCGTCCTGCTTTCTTTCCTCCACTTAACCCACAGCAGCCACACAGACCTTAAGCTCCAGGGGGAATGTTGCATTGCCTGATTAGTGAGGGAGAAACGATGAATTTGTAACATGTCAGCAAAGCACATGAAAACAGCACTTATAAAAACAGAAGGCAAGGAAAAGATTAATAAAGGAAAAAATACTAAGCTAATACTATAATTTTAATTGGAGCTTGTTTAAAAGCTCTTTGGTTGTAGGTCTTTTAGATCTGCTTCTTGAGAGTTTTGTTTCCAGATTTGCCACAATACATATGAAGTCCTTGCTAGTCTGGATATTCTTAGGAGGAAATTTGTGTTTATTTCTGCTAGGGCATTACATTTTGCTTATTTTACTTTTATAGTTGAAACAATAGCTCAAGTTCAACTTTCTTGTAATTACTATAGATTGACACAGGGGAAGTTGACCCAAACAGTGTATTTGTAAAACATATATAGATTTCTGAAATCCTACTGCTATTCTGCAAACCTAAAAAATAAATAAATATGACAGACTGGCACACTGTGGAGCTGGGAGCTCTTGAATTTGGATCACAGCTCTATATTAGCTTCCTCTGTCATTTTGAGCAAGTTTCTAGTTAAACTTTCTCAGCTCCAAAATGAGGCAATAGTTCAAAGATATTAGGGGATGGAGTCAATGTTCTCAGGGTGTTTTGGTGACAGCGAGTGGGAAGTAGCTACTCATTAGAAACTTAAAATATCCTGTGGGGGGAAAAAAAAGGAAAGTAATTGCATACAAACCAATCTCTAGTTCTTAACCATGCTTACTTTGTATCACAGCTATCTTTTTACATGACTACCAAAATATTTAATACAAGACCTGATTTAGTCACTGCATTTTATTCTCCTATAAGTCCTTTACTAGTTTTCAAATACACCTCTGTGTATTTGTCTCTACAGGACTTAAATGCTGAATTCCCTTCTTTTTCCATTCTTTTCTTGTTTTATTAGTGCTAAGTTTTGGTCTGTTCTAAAACAGACCTCATCTCTATTTTGTGTGTCTGTTTTCTAGGCATTAATTAACTTTAATAAGTTTTGTGGCACGTAGTCCATTTTGTGTCCTCAAGGAGAAAATCATGTTTGAAAAATAAATTATATGTGCCCTTTGTGTGTCTATGTTAGCAGAGGCAAGTCAACACATTTTTGGGAAAAAGTATATGGTGATTTCTTGTTCTGCTCATGTAGTGGAAACTCCCATTTTATCTGTAGGACAAAACACTTGGCCAGGGTCTCTGGCGCCAATCTCAAGGAGTTATCTCATGGTTTTGATATCCTGTGGCCAGGCTACTAGGTCCCCTGAAGAGCCCTTGAGAAAGATTCCTTGTCTTGTCTTACTCCTGCATGTGAGAGTGAGGAATGAAGGGCAGGTCAGAGTGTTTCTGTGGCCAGTATTTCTGCAGAGACATGCCGCTCTGTCCTGAATAATGGAGGCTGGTAGCATTGCTACGAACGCATAACGGTATTTATGTCTGAGGCCAGGCCAGGAGGAAGACTCTCAGCTGATCATGAATTGTAAATTGTTTTGTGCTGCTGCAGGGACAGAGTTTTAAAGCAACAAGGAACTTGGGATGCTCCTAATCAGCCACTTGTTCAGAGTGCTGCATAGCTGCTAAGTGCTCCAGGTACTTTCCTTTTCCCTTCAGGGCTCTTCCTGATAGTTAAGCTGTGGAACTCCTCCCTTAGGACACTGTGGAAGCTAAAAGTTTGCATGGGATTGCAGAACTGATTGGGTAAATTCAAGGAAAAAAAATCTTAGAAAGGGCTGTTACATACAGCAGCAGTTCTTCTGGCTCAGGAGCTGCCTCAGCATATTCCTGAGGCCTGGCAGGGTCGTTGGGGACACATCCCTCCATACTTGCCCTGTTCTTGTGCTCTTTCATGGGCATGCATTGTTGGCTGTGAAGGTCACATCTACAACCAGCGCCCATGGATGTTCCCTGGCATGGGGATATGACTGTACTAGTAACCTGCTAGGATGGTCCCTGGCACAATTTTGTCTGTGACAGGAGGCCATTTGCCTATCTGGAAGACAGAGTTTACTGTTCCAGAGATGAGCTGTCCCATGCCAGCTGCTCTCAAAGCCTGGGAATGCTCCTAGACACATTTAGTGTACTACAAGAGATGTAGCTCGTGACAGACAGGACACTGGGCCAGCAGACCTTTGATGTGATCTAGTACAGACATTCCTGGATCTTTTCCTGCTTGATGTCAGCTATTTCTCATCAAGGAGTTGATCTTCCTGGGCACTGGCCCATTCTGGAGGCAGTGCTACTGCAGCACATGTGCACAACTTCCTTATTGCTGGCACTTAAGTCCAAACTGTCAGCCCAGGTAAAATGGTGGCTGTGTGATCCTGCATGACCCAGGGAGAAAAAGGGGGCTCCAGTACACATTCTTGACAGGGATAGATGATGTACATGGACCATACTAAGTGTCTTTCTGTAGGGCAGACCAGTGTAGTGCTCGATGCTTTTCTCTGTTCCCAGGCATGCGGCATGGGACTGGGAATACGCCTCTAGCAGAAACAATCCCTCACAGACCGCACAGCACTACAGCCTCTCTCTCCTACTGGGTGGGAGATATGTGTCCCTCCTGCAATACCATGAGCAGGAGAGGAACAGCAATGCTCTCGTGCAAGCGTGGGAGGTGCCGGAGTCACAGGAGAGAAGCTTGAGAGTGAGTCAGGGTTCTTCTTAGCGTTGCAGAGAGATCCTGCCCTGTGTGTGGCACCGGTATCTGGCTTGGGGTATCATCACCTGCTCTCCACTTGGCATACTTTCTGCCAGTCAGAGAGCCAGGCCCAGCTTTTTATGAATAATGCTAATTAGCAGTGATTATTCATGTCCTTATACTTTATACACAGCACTTTGCATATGCAAAAGACTGTTCAAATATGAAGTAGTGTTACTAATGTTTGCAGATTATTTTCTTTAAAGTTCAGGGCAATCCACTAAAAAAAATTGAGTA
The DNA here is from genome assembly GCF_000699105.1 of Pygoscelis adeliae. Classification (NCBI taxonomy): domain Eukaryota; kingdom Metazoa; phylum Chordata; class Aves; order Sphenisciformes; family Spheniscidae; genus Pygoscelis; species Pygoscelis adeliae. Next base: position 6,258,117 of record NW_008825167.1, read on the forward strand.
ATTATTTCCCCAACCTCCCATTGCATTTATAGCCCAGATCACCCACTATGAAAACTGAAATGTGGAATTTGAAGAACAGAAGCTGGTCAGTCTGTTTTCATTAGCCAAGGTGCATGAAATACAAAGAGTAAACGCCATGTGCATGTGAGGGAAAGTAAATTAGACTTCCACAGTGCTTTCAGTTCCAGTTTTTCACCAAGAAGAAGCCAAGAAGCATATTTTAAGCTCTCCTCCCCCACTTCTCCCCAAATACACAAAGACACATACAGTCTTCATGCTGACAGGACCCATTTAAAGAATTATAGCTGACTCTTGATAATTCTCATTATGTTAATCCACAAACCTGTTAAGTCTCCCTATGAATGATAGTCTGTTCCCAGCTGTCAGCAAGGAATTAATAGCACTTTTCTCTACTTTGCTATGATGTGACTTAAAGTTTGGTTTCACGATTGCTTTAAGCTGATGTAAGCCTATGCTGCCTCTGCCCTTCTCCTCCCCATAACCTGCCTTCCTGTCCTTGCCCTATTTCTTGTTCTGGCCACAGAACTTGGGCATTCAGGATCTGATCTGGAGAAAAAAAATGAGTGATCCAGCTGACCAAGCAACTGCATGGTCACTCCTGCTGTGAGCGAGGGAAGGTGTGAGAACACATAGCCAAGGACAGAAAGCAGGGTGGGATTGCTCCTATTGGCAACAGCACGTATTTAGATTTGCTTAAAACCCTTGTGCAAACAGACCCTTAGACATCATTACTTTGGGGAAATGTCCATGGACATCCTACTGAAAATATTGTGAGCATGAAGAGACAATGAGTCCAGCTTCTAGATAGGCCAGCTTACCAGCCCAGCTCTTCAGTCTGGAAAGGAGACACCGAGGCAGGGAATGATGGAGAGCAGCAAAGTCGTAAGTGGGACAAAGATGGTGAATATTTAATAACTATCTCTTCCAGTGCAAAAATTAGAGGCAGGAAATGAAACCAGCAGATGTTAACTTCAGAGCAGACAAGAATGGTATTTTGTTCGCACAGTGAATAGCTGAGCTGTGGAACTCGTTGCCACAGGATGCTGTAGATGCCAAAAGTTTACATGGATTCAGGAAGCAACGGGGCAAATTAATGTGAGAAAAATTCATGGAGGGCTTATCAGATGTAGAAACATGAGCCAGACTCAGGATATCCTCCAGCCTCTTAGTAGGCTAGAAGAACATTGCTATAGGCTTATTCTTATATCTTCCTTAAGTATCTGCTATTGACTACTGTGAGAGTCTGGCTAGTATAATAGATTTAAAGCCTGGCTAGAGTCAGGACTTGGGCAGCTCTGCTGGTAAAAATCTGACTGTAGCTATAGGTTTTCCAGGTAGTTGGATATCGCCCCTATTTTATTTGCGGAACTGCCTTCAAGTTACTCTGTGCTAGTGCAAGCTGATCAGCATTGCCCTAGTTCAGTCCCCAAAGTGCTGAACAGAGGCGTGCTCTGCAGGGCTGCATGGGTGGAAGAGTTTATAGCCAGCCACCTCCCCAGCTGCTCATCACCTCCTCCCAGGTACAGCTGTCCTCTCGTCTGCCAGTGGTGCTGCTTCAGTGAGTCCTCTCTGCGCTGCTGGAAGTCAAAATGATGTGTCCCATCCTGGGATATAGCTGACTGGAGGAATCCCACACGAGCTCTCCCACTGCCAGCGCTGCAGGGCTGCTACCTCCCAGCAGGCAGGGGTGCTAACCCAGTGACAGCTGTGCCTGGAGAAGGACCCTCCACCAAGGAGGACAGCCCAGGAAACCATATTAGAGAGTGAATATCCCATTATGTGGTGGAACTGGCTGCATCTGCATTGTGGCTTTGAAGAGCAGTGCCCTGTTAGAAGCTTCGCATTTGCTGATCCTGCACGGGCAGGTGTCCTCTGTGTGACCACTATTTTCCTGCAGAAGCTGCTTTGATGCCAGGGCAGCTGCTTTCACAGGGGTGGCAGAACTGAAATAATCACTTGGCATGGTTGTGCCGTTCCACTAGTATCTCCCTGTCCACATAGGAGCACTTGGCTGCCATAAATACCAGTGAATGATTCCACACAGCCATGGCCTTCATGAGGGCCTGGGAAGACTTTCTGGGTGGCAGGCAGTGATTGACTATGGAATTCATGGTTCTTCTCAAAGATGCTTTCTCCACACTGCCAGAGCAGGAGACATTCATTTATGACCTGAAGTTTGTTTTTTCTCCATCAAGTTCTGATTTTGAGAACACTTTAGTGACAAGCACTTCAGGGTATGCAGCACTTCATCAAGGTGGAGCCAGGGCAGGGTGTTTTCTGAGAATACCACAGCAAGGGGAGGGAGCAGGCCATGGCACCAAGTGATTTGCTGACAGCAGACTGAGGATGCAGGTTCTTTCTAAGGGCTCTGCTCCATGATCTGAAGTGAAAACAATTAAATTACTGAAATACTGAAAACAAGAGGGGGTTGAGCATCCTTAAAATGTGCTCAAAACCATCCTGTTGCTACTCCTCTCAGGCCTGAAGAGAATCTTTGTGAGTGATGCTGTTCTTATAGAGGTGGGGACTTCGCATCTCCCCACATCCCTAGAATTAAGTCCCTGGCTTGATCCCTGGGTCTCCCTGAGATGTCAGCTGCGTGGAGGGGAGATGGAGGATGATGGGTGGGAGAGAAACACGTCCTGAACAGGTCAAAGCCCCTAAGAGGCTCGCTGGGGACCGAGAAGCACTCCGGCTGCTCCCTTCCATCAGGCCCAACCCAGAAGTGCGTGTTGGCAGCAGGGTGCCAGATATGGGGTGCTGCAGTGCTGCATGGCAGCTCTCTGGCTCCAGGCAGCTTCCCAGCTATCTCAGCAGCAGCTCTGCACCCTCCTTGCTTTGTCAGAGCAGCACAAGTGGCTGCCAGTGGACAAGGATTTCAGCACCGCCCCCCCCCCCCCCCCCCCAGTGGCCTCGCTCCACA
>NW_008825167.1:6261121-6265573 GCF_000699105.1 Pygoscelis adeliae
TCCGTGCATCACCGGCCCCCGCCGCCCCCCGCCCCCCCCCCCCCCCCATGGGGGCTCTGTGATCAATGTAGAATGCCCTCTCTCCCCATTCCCCCTGCATCTCCTCCAGTATCTGCAATTTCTTCTTCTGAAAACCCACACTTCATTAACTCTGTGACTGAACGAAAGGGCCTGAGATTAGTGCAGGGTGAATCCTGGCAGAGCAGAAATGCCCAGGTCCAGAAGTGAGCCATTTTAGTTGTTATCAGGTCCCTTCCTCCTCCTCTTCTCTGCCTTTTCCCTGCCCTGCCCCTCTGTGCACGCACACTGGCACCAGCTGCAGAGCCAGTGGGATGCTTTGCATTCCTGGCAGAGCAAAAATACAGCAGCAGGTGAAAGGAAGCAAATACAGATCTGGCAATCTCCCTTGCCAAGCTGCTCTGTAAGAGCTCCTGTAAAAACAGACCTGCCTGTCTGGTTTCTGAACCACTGCAAACTGCTATTTTCAGTGTATCAGTTGAGAATTAACCCATGTCTGAGAAGTGTTGAGGTTTTCCATTTTAAGGGGAGAAGCTGGGGGCTGAAGGCACACAGCACCAGGCAGAGTCAAGCCTGGGCTATGTTCAGAAAAGCACACACAGCAAAATGCTCTTGTGTTTTTGCTGGTCCTTAGATATTTGCACAAGGATAGATACAGTCCTGTCCACAGGCAGCCCTAACTTTGTACACATGCAGGTGTGGGTGCCTGGTAAAATGGGTTCTCTCCTGGCATTGCAAGGTCTCTGAGTAGTCTCCCTCTGTACTGCCACACTCCAGATTTCATGCCGTGACAGTGATGTCTTCTTCTGTACCTTTTTCCAGGTCGTCCCTGTGTTGACTGCCATGCGTTTGAGTTCATGCAGAGGGCGTTGCAGGATTTAAAGAAGACAGCATATAATCTAGACACACGGGTATGTGTTTCTATAGAAATGCTTTTACTTAGCCTTTATCTCCAAGTGGCCAGGTCTGCCTGTCTGTGTACAGCAGACATGACATCTCTGCTGACTCACTTCCATTTCAGCAAATAGGATTGTACCAAGTGCAGATTATTTTTCATAGGCTGGAGAGGTTCATTAAAGATCATCTAGTCAGAATTCTTGCATAATGGGCTCAAGAATTACCCCAGACAGTCCCTGCATCAAATAGAGAAGGAAAGAAGATGTATGAAGGGAGAGAAGAACAAGAAAGACGATTTACTCTATCGCACAACATTGCTTCTGAGCTGTGGACTGACTGTTTACTGGGCAGGAGCAGAAAGTGAACTGGAGAGCAAGAAGGTGGCTGGCAGGGCTGGCAGAGGGGAAAGGGAAGCACATATATTCCTTGCTCATGGATCGATACTCTGTGAAAAAGGGGGAAGCACATTTGCTTGGGTAGTTATCGCCGCACACAGGGCATTTTGCAACTTTACAGGCTGGTCTTGTGCTGCAGAGGTCCCAATGAACAAAAAATGAGGGTGTGTTAAATACCCTGATTTTAGCAATGCATCCATACGTGGGTTCCTAAATACGCACAAACACTGACTGGGATAGGACTTACCACAGTGGTTCCCATGCTGTCTGAAGTTTGCAGGGGGCAGGAGGTCTCTCACTTCTAATAAAGTCCCCCTCATGTATGTCTTGTACTACCTCTCCTTCCCTAACAACTCCATTAACACTGGACATGACAGTAAAGCAACTTGTGGGGAGAAAAACCAGATTGCAGCCACATCTCCCAGTTCCCTTAGGTGCCTGCTCAGTGCCTCTGGCCAGTGCCGTCTCTGTTGGTAGGTGAGAAGGGCTCCATGTTCCTTTAAAGTCATGCTCCGCTCAAATTGTCATTCATAGCAGTCAACCAAAGAGATGTAAATCAATTACATGTCTCAAACTATAACACAGAAGGGCAATTACTTTGCTTTGCCTTTGGTTTCTTGTGACCTTGGGCAATCATGTAGGGCCCCACACAATAAGGTTGGAGTGACTTTAGCTTTCTTGAGCTATCAATAGCAAACTGATTAGGGCAGAACTCTGAGTGCAGTACAGGTTACATTGCAAAAGTTTCCCATGCACTAGCGTAATACTAAATAACTGTTAAGTGGTAGACTGTGAATAGAGGGGCTTTACCTCCAGCAGCTGTGCTGGGCTGTTCTGGTGCATAGCGGGGTTTCACCTGTTTGGATTAGGCTCAGCTGAAATGTTTTGTACCTATGCATGACACGGCAAGACCATGTACAATCGCAGCTATGTTGGTTCTTACACTGTCAACAGGCTTTACATGGGAAGGTAAAGGAGGTACTGAATTTCTGTCTAAGTGGCACTGGGAAAATTTTTTTGAACGCAATAGAGGCAGCAAAATTCCTTAATCCCACTTACAGAGATATTCAGACGTATCTGTGTTGGCTATTCTATTTGGAGGGTGGAGTGAGAATACAACCCATCAGAGAGCAAAGCTGCCTTGTAAGAGGCGAGCCAGAGCATAAAGGGAGAAGCCAGTCCCAGAGTACCACAAGATAAGCTTCTGTTTCTGTGAGGACCTGGACAGGCCTGAGATGCCAAGGCACGGATTCAGACAGCTCTTAGCCTTACAGAACAAGGAGCATAGGAACAGTGCATCACTAAAACAAACGTAACCAGTTATCTGCAACATCACTCACCCTTTGACAACTGTCAGAGTTTAATACTACTAGTAAAGAAAGGGTATATTACTGTCTGTCTTTTCCAGCCTTTGGATTGAGACTCCAAAGGCCTTTCTGGAAGAGATGCTTTAGTTAAATACAAATTATTGAATGATGCAGAGATACTAAAGTGAAATGCAGTGGCCAGGGCCCTACAAATGGCACACTGTAGCCTTCTATTCTCTGAAAGGAACAGCCTCCGTATCCTCACTCAGCCGCTGGTGCTTGGCTCATGCTGACCAACTATAATTTCTCAAGTTTTACACACAAATAACTTCATTCAACAACTCCTGAGTCTTGAAAGTTGTTGTTACAAGGGCAAGCTTCATGCAGGGCTGTTCCTATCAGGGACTTCCTAAGCCAATGCCAATGGGGCCACAATTAATTTTTGTAATTGATGCTTCTCTTTCATAGTCTTTCAGTTTACTGTTCAGTGCTCCCAGATCTGCTCTTCCTGCCTGTAAATAGTCACGAGTGATGCCTAGGCAGGGTTTGTTCTAACAGTGACAGCTTGTTGGCATTACAGTGAAATCCAATAAGCCTGTTTGATGTTAAGATGATTCTATGATTTCTACTGGGCTCCCAACAATGCGAGCATTCACTCATCCAGGATTGCATTGTACAAGCGAGGAGCAGTGTTTAATAATGCCTGCCGTTGCACTAAGCCGATAAGTGAAAGCAGACAAGGAAAGTGAACAAGTCCTCTTTAATGCAAAGGTGGATGTCATAAGTTTGAGCTGAAAATGATAGAGGGCTGTGGAGGGGAGGGAAAAGCAGTTCTGAAACAGCCTCTCCCTGCAAAACCTTGCAGTCTGAGAAGAAGAAATGAGTAGTAGAGAGTGGGAACTGCTGGGGTACAGGGGTACTGCTGGCCAAGCAAGGCAGAGCTTGGTGGAGCAGGTCCCCAGGTAGAAGTGCCCAGCTACTCCTTTGGAAACTCTGTGTCTTTGTTAATTAGCCCTTTGCTGTTTCTAATTTGTCAGGAGGCATCATGTAAGAGGAACACCAGCAGGCTGAAGACCTTGTCCTGTTGTTTACAAGTGGTTTTCAACCTTCAATGGTTTTTTCCAGTGCGGATGGGAAACCCATTCATGGTGAATTTAAGCCTGGTAACTTTTTTTCTCCTCAAGAAACTCTTCAAAGTCAGTCTATAAATTACTTCAGGGACCACAGACCACAGGGTGAAAACCACAAGATACGCCTAGGAAGGGGTTTCTCTTCAGTCACAATTGTGCTTGCTAATGTGAGTTGCTTGCACCAACGATTTTATTTTGAGTCTTGCAAGAGAGACAGCTTTTGAAATTATGGTGCCATTTGAGAAATTCAGGATTTGTTTCTCAAAGACTGAGACCAGGACCCACAAAAGATTTAAGTTATTTGATCACAATTAAATAAATGATACTTAAATATCTTTGAGGATCTGAAGTTAATTTTTTTTCCTGGATACAGACAAAAAAGCTTGGAAATGCTTTTCCACTAAGATGCTCCAAAAACAAGAGCAAGTAATTTTAAATGGTTGTCATGGTTTAACCTCAGCCGGCAACTGAGCACCACACAGCCGCTCGCTCACTCCCCCCGCCCCAGTGGGATGGGGGAGAGAATCAGAAGAGTAAAAGTGAGAAAACTCATGGGTTGAGATAAGAACAGTTTAATAATTGAAATAAAATTAATTAAAATAGTAGTAATAGTAATAATAGTAGTAATAATAATAATAATAATAATAATAATAGAAGAATATACAAAGCAAGTGATGGACGATGCAATTGCTCACCACCCGCTGA
>NW_008825167.1:6265672-6267467 GCF_000699105.1 Pygoscelis adeliae
GTAGAGCATGGGAAGCTGAAAAGTCTTTGACTTAGTATAAACACTGCTTAACCACAACTAAAACATCAGTGTGTTATCAACATTGTTCTCATGCTAAACCCAAAACACAGCACTATGCTAGCTGCTAGGAAGAAAATTAACTCTATCCCAGCCAAAACCAGGACAATGATGTATATAGAGAATGGTTTTTAAGCTTTTGATGGAGTTCTGGGGGCATGGCTCCAAATGGAGTTGATAATAAGACAACTGTCAGTAAATTAACTCAGGTTAAAATAGGAGCCACAAACTCAAGTCTAGATCTGCCCTGAAAGATTATGAGTTTCAGACAACAAGGTTAGGCTGACAGCTGGATTGAACTCAGTTATTCTAGAGAAACAGCAGTGTAACTGAGAGCAAAACTGGCTCCTCAGCACGTGCTATCTGGCGCAATTAAATTATACAGTACTGAAGACATCGTCAACAGGAAGCCATCAATCACTGCGAAGGAATTAAAAACAGTGCAGTTGAAAGTGGAATTTTTCTCAGCATTTATAAAGGACACTAATAATTTTGACAGCCTACTCCCTAGAAGCTAACTGTGAAAATGAAAACATTTAAACTATAGAAATACTCTCCATGCACCTCAGTTCTGAATATACTTATTTCATCACTTTTTCTGGATGAAAACCAGCACTAATAACTGTGATTTTTCACTCAGCAAAGCACCTTGACTACAGCTGTGCGGAGGGATTAGGTCTAATCAATTATATACTCTTCTAAAGTGATATATTCAGTTCTTTAATTTCATGGTTTTTTTCAGACAGAAACCCTCCTCCTGAGAGCGGAAAAGAGAGGCCTGTGTGATTGCATTCGTGCAGTACACTGAAACGAGCACTGGGATTTGGCCAATGGACATTTATTCATTTTTAAAATGCTGTTTGTTAAATTACTGGAAGTTACAGAGTGCAAGTTATGCCACACCGCAAGGAAAACAATTTTTATCCAAACAGGTACAGCTCAGATCATTTTTGCTTTGATGTGTTTTATCAGTACTGTATGCGATATTGCATCTGCTGAAATGTCAACAGAAGAAACAGCACCAAAATCTCGCTCATGGGTTTTATGTGAGGATAGCATCTCACTTTTCTGGTATTTCAAGCCAAAAATTGTCCCTGGACTCTCAGGCCAACCCCTCAGCACATGTGAATTGCCATAGATCTGTGAAAGTCGGTGAAGTCGAATTCTTTGATGTATTTATGGTAGAATGTGTCCCTAACACGATAAGAAAGCTACTTTGCAATGATGCATAGCTAAACATTTACAAACAAGCAGTCATGGCTTTATATAGAAATTAATAGTTGTCACTGACTGCTTGGCAGTCCAAGGAAGGTATTTGTTCCCAATTGTATCAATAGTCCAGTGCACGGCAAACACAGTAATCTGTATCACAATTTTAATTTCTTCACAGCCACACAGTAGCTGTGATCTTTTTGGAGAGATTTATTAAGTATCTAATGTGATCAGTAACATTTGTAATCACATGAATACTGCCTGGCAATTGAACTGATTGCATCTGCCAAAATCTTCTGGAGAAGTGTCTTTCATTAAGCAAATCACATACTGGATTGAACCATTCAAACTGGCCTCTACAGAGAGTTTTGGCAGAGAGCCTACAAAATGCCTGTGTGGCCAGGAGTCTCTTGCAAACTGTATTTTGAGAAATATTTAAGTTCTACCAAAATGGTCCATAGCTTTTGCATGGACTTTACACTCCATAGCAGTGGGTTACAGGGCTGATACTATTACTATTCCTGCT
>NW_008825167.1:6267518-6271814 GCF_000699105.1 Pygoscelis adeliae
AAGAGAGAACAAAACAATTTAGGCAGCGTAGTAGTAGACAAGATTGCGCCTTGTTACTCTTTGAAAAAGAATAGCAAATCCTTTCTCGTTGTTTTCCTTTTTTCCTTTGTTTTGGGGAGGAGAGCAGAAAATGGCGCTAGTGGAAAGTTCTTGTAGATAATAACAACTTTTTCACAGGGCTTAAAATATCATCCCCAAAGTATAATTAATAGAGATTTGTATATCAGCTAGAGCATCTATGTACAGGCTAGAAACTTTTATACAAACAAGAGTATGGGAGCAGTATCAACAACAGTGGTTTTCAAAGTCATTTTACCAATTGTTATTAATATGTCTGTCTTCCCGTAAGTGGCTGATATTTTGTGTCAGGCTGCTCAGTAAGTTACGACGGTAGCTATCTGTATGTTTCCAAACCGCTTTTCTCCCATTTTATCTACCACGTGAGACACAGGGAAATAGGGAACTGTGACCCACTGCCAACTTATTATTTTGTGTGCAGTCATACTCAATAACACAAAGGAGTGTATTACCATATACTCTACCAAAGTTGTTTGAAAGGCATGTGGTTCTCAGCAAGGAAAAGCTTCCTTGCACCTGCACTTCAAGTAGGAAATTTGCTTTGTCCTTTGTAGTATTCTAGAAAAACCCTTTATAGGTCATCAGGACCTAGTTTGTATAGAAGAGGAGCAGCATGACACAGCAACACATTGCTTCTGGTAGCATTACACTCCACTGTAACACTGGTAACTAACTGACTGATGGGAAGCAATAGGGGTTCTTATCATAGACCACATTTTATTTTACAGATAAAACAATAGGTTTAACACAACTCCTTTGCAAAATACCAACCTTAGGTCACTTTACTCCCAGTTAGATTTGCACCAAAGTAATGCACAGATTTTGAGTCAGCTTTTTGCAGGAGATGGAGTTCCAGCACTGAACCTGTGAATTTTCCAGCACAGCTCACCTTTTCAGGGAGCAGCATGTCTATGGTTTTGTACTGCTATTGTGCATGTTTATTCTGCTGGTACCTTAAAGAATCTTGCAACGTCCTGTTAGCAAGCACTGGTTTTTTGGCTGTGTTTTTATTTAGAAAAATGGTTGCTCACAGTTGAGTTTTGATATAGGCAGCTTGTTATGATGAAAAGGTCGAATGAATGACAAGTGGATGTTCTCTGACTCCCAAAGGGGTCAGAGTGACACTGCAACTTTACGGTTGTGATAGCAGTGATTATTCTGTATGTACTCCTCTTTGTCTATAATACAATGCAATAAAAGGGCAAGATGCATTATAGTGTTTGGTGTGCTTTGTTACTGATTTGAAAAATGATAGTGCTTATGCATTAATAAATATCTAGTCTTTAATTAGGTGGAAAATCCACAGAGAAAAAATGCTATTTTGAATACGAAAATAAAATCTTGTTTTTCAGCTAAATTTATGAATGTATTCTTATTTGCTGAAGTAAAAAATCAAACTCACTCTTATTTGAAATTAAAAGTACTGCAATTATTTTTGTGAGCTTTTTTAAGGGCCCCATACTCTGTTCTTGGTAGTTGTGATAAAGCTCCTTATAATTGCTGGATGGCATGAAGAAAAAAAACCTGAGCTAGATAGTTTTAATTTATTATTGCTCATGAAGTTAATTTAAATTCAGAACTCCCTTGAGTCTCCACTTACTAGAAGAAACTGTATTTTACAAAATGTTTCAATTGCAAGAGGCCTTAAAGCAGAAAGTCTGGTTTCCCACACAACACTTCCAGCACTGTTTTGCTGCGGAGCCAAGGCAGTTCTCATGACCTTTTGAAACCACGCCGTGCCTTCTTTTCTTTCAGTGCATCACTGCTGCAGGCAGCCCTGGGCACATGGCATTTGTACACAAGGTGGAGTGCAAGTGGTAGGCTGTAAAGATGCAGAGCCAAGTCCTCCCTATAAGAGAAATGATATAATCATGTTAGCGTGGTGCTATCTCTGGGTAGGCAAAGTGATGGATAAATCCTGGTAATGATCTCCATACCTCCAGAGCTTCTCGTATCTGAGCTAATGCCTTCTTTGGGTGTAATTCTATGTGCACTCTAAGTTAGTAATTTTGAGCTGAGTCTCAGGACAACTCTCTGAAGACATGCCGCTGGATTTCATTCTGAAAAATGGGAACACAGTTTATCTTGCTTGTAATGAGGATTCCTGTTAGGTAACATCAAAGCTAAGTAGTATTATTGCTAGCTGAATCTGGCTAGTGTATGGGCTGGTGTTCCTTGCCCATATTTTTGTGTGGAATACTCTGATAGCCCCATGAAATACTCTCTCCAGATGGAAACCTCATATTTAGAAGTTAGTTATATCTTTGTACCCAGAACTAGTCTGTAGGTAACTCCTGAGTGATCTGAGCATCCAATATACATTCCCCATTTTCTAAGCAATAGTTATAAAGTGTGTAGGTAGTTCCCTTAAGAGTAGCCATGTGGTTTCTGCGCCCCCTTCCTTCACCTGCCCCAGGCTGGTACCCAGAGACAAGACCTCCTCCTGCAGCAGTGGGACTTGTGGAGGGGGCGGATGCTGGCTGTTTGTTTGCTACTAGAAGACAGATCTCACCCTCCTGAGAGAAAGCACTTGCTGTGCTGGAGGAGGCTAACAGGAATTCCAGTTCAGTTCAAAAGTAATTTAAAAGAAGAAAGGCTCTGAGGCTGTTGTGCCTTTCCCAAGGCAGAGAAGCGCAAAGGATGTTTTTTCTTTGGAACTGGCACAAGGCAGAAAGTTTGCCTTTGCCTCTCTTGGCAGACAAGAAAGAAGACCCCCTTGCCTAAAACAATGTTCTGCTTAGTCTTTCGCTGGCCAGGACTCAGTGAGTGAGAGAAAAGGGGAGCAAGTGTGGAGGGCAAAAGAGATGCCTGCCTTCTGCTGCCTGGCTGAGTTCCTGGCAAATCAGTGCTCCTGACAGAGAAACCAGAGCTGCAGCCTCCTAAGGATTTATATGCTGTGCATGGTAAGCGGGGGCTGCAATAATTTTGAATGAGGGCAGTGCTGCACACAAAGCCAGCACAGTGGTATCAGGAACAGGATTTGAAATGGGAAGCACAGAGATGTTGTGTGCACTGATGCAAAAGAGGGGATTATTTTCCCCACTCTCATCAAGCATGGCATGTGAAATTTCCAAGCTTTCCAGAACCTGCTTTTGAGAGCTGTGCAATGAAATGCAGATGGAAGAGTTGGTTGAGAATAATCCCTGTGCTCCTCAGCTGGAGCTGTGCAGAACATGGAAAGTCTCAGGGAAGCTTTGTGCTGTGCTTGTTCCCAAAGAAAATATGGAAGAGCTGGAAGCATCTTTGGCAAACTGGTACTTGCCAATTTGAAAATTAAGGGGAAACTAATTTACAGGTGCTTTTGCTAGCCAAGGAGAAAGGCAGTACTCACTTAAAGAGTGTTCTTGGCAGAAAAAGTTAAATAGAGGTGGAAAACTAATATCAATTGCAAAGACATATATGTATGTATAGTATGTATATATGTATAAAATATTTAGCCTTATTTTTGCTCCAGTAAACATTTTGAAGAAATAACTTCTGACAGCAATGGATGAAGCAGGATGGGTCTGTCTGCTAAACTTCTGAAAAGACACCATGATTTTCCAATTTCTGATTCTGGCTCTACCTTGAACAGGCCTTGGGGCTCTGTTCAGAACATGCATTCAGCATCTCTGCATCTCCACACGGGCAGAGGAAGGAAAGAATTTTCCCCCCACATGCTCATGACCATTTGTAGACTGCTGGAGAAGGATCCCACAATAGAAGAGCCTTTGGTCTAACCCAATGTGGACAAGCTTATGTGCTTATGTTATGTTCTCTATGTATATGGCTAGAAAAGAAGCTGGAGTTACTAACTTCCTTCCCTGAACTCCAGAGGGGAGGAATAAGAAACACAAGGAGGCTGTTAGAAAACCACTTCATCATTCTCATCATTCTCGAGGAGACTGAAGCACATGGTAAACTTTACCAGAGCCCACTTGCCTCAATCCTGTCTGACCCGCTCCATCCCTGAGCTGGGTGGCAAAGGGGAGACAATTGGATCCCTGAAACATGTAGTTCCAGTTGGCCGTTGAGCTCAAAGATGATGGAGAGGAAAAGCAAAAACAAAGGGGCCAGTTGCAACACAGAGCAGCCATTCATGATGGAGCTTTATACAGCAAGGAACCCCAAGTATCCACTTGCTCTGTCTGTGTGTTTACGGGCTTGGGGAAGAGTGGCTGGAAAGCTGCCTGTCAGAAAAGGACCTGGGGGTGCTGGTTGACAGCCGGCTGAACATGA
>NW_008825167.1:6272537-6308424 GCF_000699105.1 Pygoscelis adeliae
AGGACAAGAGGAAATGGCCTCAAGTTGTGCCAGGGGAGGTTTAGATTGGACATGAGGAAAAATTTCTTTACTGAAAGAGTGGTTAAACATTGGGACAGGCTGCCCAGGGAAGTGGTTGAGTCACCATCCCTGGAAGTATTTAAAAGACGTGTAGATGAGGCGCTTAGGGACATGGTTTAGTGGGCATGGTGGTGTTGGGTTGACGGTTGGACTTGATGATCTTGGAGGTCTCTTCCAACCTTAATGATTCTATGACTCTATGATTCTATGTGTAAACACAGCCCTGTCCCTAGCAGATAAAAAAGAATTAACATTGATGATGTTCATTAATGTCCATGAGTAAAGCTTCAGTTCACTACATCCATCATTATGTTTTCCATGCAATAGCTCTTTGCAGAAAAGTCTCCAGTAAATGATGGACCTCTTGTTCAGCCTGGCTTGTTTGAATGCATTCTTTGAACTCCATATGTTTCGGGGTTTTTTTTTGGTATTTCATGCTGAAATCATTATCAAAGCTGTTTTCTCAACACTGTGGCCCAAATTCTACCCTTATATGCCTACATGGGATTCTTCATGAACTCACTGGGAACCACAAGAGGTGACTCAGGCCTGTTTCACACTAACACAGTGCTTTGTTTACTCTGTGTGTGTCTAAAATAACTGCCTTTTGGATTTCCTACAGTTCCCTTACTGTATTGTAAAAGGCTTTCCTGGGGAGAGCAAAGCCCCTGTGCCCTATCCCTAGAAACACAGAACAGGGGACTGAGAGCTAAAGAAATTTGATCCTGTAAATTGTGTTTCTCAAGCTGTTCACGAGTTGGCTTCAAGATTAAATGTTATCCATAGTTTAAGTACTGACCATATGAAATAACAAACAGAAGCCTAGCCTTTTTGTAGTGGTGCAGAAGGTATTTCATCACCTTAAAAGCACTAAGATACTAAAGATAGGTGGTGTCTGCAGCACCGATTACTGAATATATCTGTTTTTTCTAACTGTTGATACACCAACCTGCATTTACTCGTCTGTACATTATAGACGGGGACAGAATGACACTTCTCAAGAGGACAGATTCTCTTTACGTCAGATTTCATTCCATATAAATAAATGAAAAAGGTGAGGGAAAACTATGGATCTATACATTTTTCTCGCAAAGACACACAATAATGATATTATAACAAGTCTACCTTCTGTGATGTTTAATTCCTTTTCTTTTTAATTGCTTAAGAAACTGTGCCTGTATCTGTCTCACTACTCAGGTGTGTGTGGGAGTTGAATATATAGCAGACTGTAAAGCATGTAAAGCTCATCATTAGCAGTTAAGTATAGTATAAACCTGAAGAAGAATTTGGAAACCAGGCATTCTTGAGCTGTGATACAGCTTTGCCACTGAGGTGTTTTGGGGTACAGGCCATGTTTCCTTTGCCATCTCTGGCCTCCAAATTCATCAATGGAGGAATACTCTTTTCATAAGAAGAATGCAGACCACTGTGTCTCACTTGTGGATGTATTAAAAGCAAACATGTCATTTACATATGAAAATAGCAAAATCCTCAAGTTACAATTGTTTTAAGGTGAAATCTGTAGTCATCATAGCTCTGTATGACTTCTAGCGTCAAAGATACAAATAATTAGTGTCTATCTAACTATTGCCTGTTTAGCTAGCATTTGGATAATTTATACAGGAAGTAAAGAGGTGAGTGTTATACATTTAAATCATTTTATAAAATAATTGATTTTCCTACTTAGAAACTAATGAAAAAACTTTACTTCAAATTCTGGTCCACATTTCTAATGCATCTTCCTGAACTATGCTTCTTATATTTCCTTCCCTGAACAAACATATGAGTAAGTTTCGATACCAAGATGCGCAGCAGCAAGGAAATACCAAGGTTATTCTATGAACATTCACAAAGGAGGACTAAGGAGGAGGTTATAAATTTCTATTCAGAGACTAGATTTAATATGTGACTTGCAAGACCCATCATAACACGACCTGTATCTAAATAGACTGCTGTATGTTGCCTGCAACAGAAAAGTACTCCATGCCCAATAATGCATTGAATAATTGTGATTTTGAATTTGTGAAATAATTCTGAAGAATGGATTGTAGGGACTCCAAAATGCTTCATTGTTGTGCAAAAAAACCCCAACCCCAAACAAGGAGAAGTTGCAAAATTTTAAACCTTCTTCATTGCAAATAATTAGCTGTTTCCCATACATACAGTTATATAACAGAAACAAACAATTTTATTGTGATGGAGTTTGAGTTAATCTCATTTAAACATTTGTTGAGAGGATCTGGACCTGGAAGTAGATGAAGGCCCTCAATAGATTTAATGAGTATTGGACCTTGGCCAGCTCTCTAAGAACAAGTGCAAACATGCAACACTCGAGAAAAAAAATCAAACTAGTAGCTAAAGGCTGGGAAGACAAATACGGTAAACTTTGGAAAAATGCATTTAGCTGCTTTCCATTTGACATGAGGTCTGATTTATACCATGTCCATTTAAAATTTTCATTGTACATGGCATGTGAGCAAGTTTTTTCTATTGCCTCAAGATTAGTTGCCATTTAGACCTGCAGTTTATTCATGGAAGGCCACCAGATACCTCATGTACATTAGGCCAGGAACTTTATAATCAAATTCACAGTCTGGAATTAGCAAGTGTGAGGTTTTCTGGCTGAGACTGGCAAACAGTTGGCCATTTGGATGCCCATATACTCCTCCCAGCCACTGTCAACCTGGAGAAAGCATCCAGCCACTTCTGCCTGAGTGACTGACTGGCTCTGTGGAGAACAGCCCCACTGACAAAGTGCTCTTGCACACAAAGCCTGGGAGGATGAGCCACCAGCACCTCACTTGAGGAACCCAATGGCATGGATGCTTCTCATCCTTGCCAGGGAGAAGTTTTACAGGCTGACTAGCATGGCTTGGCTGAGCACTGAGCATGGAGAGCAGAATGCTGTACACTGCAAGTTGTGCTGCAGCCACTGTAGTGCACAGAAGCATGTCAAGGTATACATGAATTGGTTAAGAAAAACTGAGAAGCCAAAATCTCAGTTTTGTGTTTGATATCGATTGTATTCTGCACATCTTTGATACACATAAACATGCCTGAGATGTGGCATGCCCCAGAAGTTTCCTAAAGCACAAGATTAAAAGGGATACCCAGTGAAGAGAACCAGCCTTCCAAGGGGCTGTGTTTGGATGTCCAGAACTTACGGCACCGTTTTGTGTGCCCTAGACCAGGCGCCATTTTGTATGCCCTTAGAATGGCACCTGTGAGAAGGGTGGACTAAATGGCCACCAGCGGGCAGAGTCTCAGGGCAGAGGACAGCCCTGCTGCCACCACACTGAGGACCTGGCCTTCTACCCCAGAGAATGGGGTTGCTGGCACCAGTGAGAGCCTCTATTTCTTCCTCTGGGCATGAAAAGACTCACTCTGGAGCACTGACCCATGAGGGACATCTGGGAGCAGGGGGGCAAAATGGCGGATGTTTGTCACCAGCCATTTTCCTGGACGTGTCACTTCCCCAAGTATCCAGCAGGCTGTGCCTGGGGACTAGAACTGCCCTTGGGCCCATCCTTCCTAAAGCGAATGCAAAGCCAAAGCAGAAGGGCAGAGAGTTGTACGTACCTTAAGATATAGAAAGAAACCAACAACTCTGCCTGTCTCTTGGCTCTGTGAGCCAACACCAGTGTGTTAATAGGAGGAAAGCATATGCAGGCTTCATATTCTGTGGGAATGGAGACCTCCAATTGCTTTTTGCAAGGAGGCTTTCCAGCAGCCTTTGATAAAACCCCAGCCTTGTAATATTTGACAGTCATTGCTCAAAGCTGCCCCTTCATCTTGAGACAGCCATATTGCAGAATTTGGGATGCTTCCAGCATGATGCTGGTGTATTGTTTGTTTGCAAGAAAGGAGCAGACCTAAAATGCAGTTTGCTACTATATTATCTCAATAGCATGACTGTGATTAAATTACATGTGAACAACCATGTTACAACCTCACTGTCAGTCACAGAATCTGCCAGGTTATTTGCACTGCCAAATCCAGGAGTCCAGAATCACAAGCACTGCAGGAGAAATCATGGGATTTTTATAAAAAGCACAAGATGAAATTAATACATCCATTTTGGTTCTCTTTATTTTGCGCTGATTTTCAAACTTCAAGTCACAATAGCTGGAAATTACAGCAGGAAATAGTGCAGAAATTGTATTAAATCTGAAAAGCTGATAACTCCAGAGAGTTGAGATTTTTAATGTGTTGCCTTTGGTTGTTACAGTAGATAGAGCATGAAGAGTCCTATGCTACTGCAAAGACCCCTGCAGCCTGTAGTCAAAGAACTCGATCGACTTTCTGAGTTCAGCTACCCATGAATTTAGTCTGGTGAATCAGGCAAAGGTTGCTTCCACATCACGTCATTCATTACATTTTGATGTAGACTTGGATGTAGTTTGTTGTGCCTCATAAAGCAAAAGCAGATACTGGGTTTGCACACACAGATGGCTTCTCAAATGTTTCCTGAGGAAATGATTGTGGAGCTCAAGGGACCTAGGTGTGATCTTAGAATCAACTCAATTTTGAGATGCTTTAAGAAGTTTGCTTGAAAAGCAAGACAGGATAGCTGTGCATGGGATACTGATGAACAAAGGTCGAGAGATTGCATCGATGAACTGGATGGAACAGTGAGCCAAGATAAAATGCTCCCGATCTAATACTCAAGATATACTTTCTGTAACAACTGTTTCAGTTCTGCACATCCCAGGAATCAATATGTGCCTTCGGAGTATGAACAATAAATCTTGCAAGGTGCTACAGTAGCAGCTTGCTTAAAACAACATACATCCATGCTTAACAGCTTTGCAAAATTGGACCTTGAGGGCTCAGTACTCTTTGGGATTCATCGCTTAGTGAGCTTTGCTCTTTGCTCAATGGTGCCATTATTCAAGCCATGACAGTTTTTTCCATTATGTATCCATGTGTTTGGAACCGCTGAAAAAAAGATCTGCTCCAGATGGAAATGTAGCATGCAAACTATCCAAATGCTATTTTTGCAAACAGCATTTCAAGAACAATTGTTTGGGACTTCGTAATGTGGGCACTAACAAGAACAGGAAAGATGATTTGAATGTGGCTTCTAGCAGCTTTTTCCCACTTAAAGACAGTGTCGTGGGACACTTCATCTTACACTGTCATTGGGCTACAGAGTTAGGCCAGCTGAAGTCACAAAACAGCTCCAGTAGGTCCTCTTTTATGGGGTGCCCCACAGGACAAGAGCTAGAAGAACATAAAGGCTAGCTCAGCCCTCCTGTGCGGTGAGCTGGGAACCCCAGCAGGATTGTTTTAGGAAATGCCGCTTGCGAGTCAGAGGCATTTGTATTGATAGGCCCCTGTAGCTGTCCTCCAGGACCTGCTGAAAAAGGTAATGCTTTGGCTAGGAAAGTTCGAAGGAAACAGAAAGGCTCCAGCCCATTCCTTGGGGACAATTCTTTCAAAACATATTTAGAAAAGCACGGTTGGAGCTCCAACTTGGACAAATTTTGGGGTGAAGCATTTAAAGGTGAATTTTAATAAGTGAAGAGATAAGTGGATGCTACTATACTCAAGAGCCCGGATTTATGCATCAGGACTGCCTGAGGAAGTGTGAAGGGGCAGGGCTTCAGGCTGACTCCCATCAAACTCGGCATGTGGTGCTGGAAACTGAGGCTGGGAAAGTTGTGGTGAGAGTTGAACAAGCTGTCTCATCCTGCCTATTTCATAGATGGAAGGGGCATTCCTTAGGATCTCCTTAAGAGGGTCTGCTTCTAGGGCACTGAAAAGATTGTGGATGAGGAAGAAGGGTCCAAGCAGATCACAGTGGGATTTAAGCTGTGTTACATTGATGAATTTTCTTGGAAAACAAGTGCTCTTTGTATTATTGCAAGTTAAAATGGTGGCATTTGTACCTTTGCTAGACTTTAAACAATTTATTTTCTTTATTATCTGGAAAAGCATGACTAGGTTAAGGCCATTTTAGGCTCTGCTTTGGGATGCTGGGATGTCTTCTGGGATAGATTAAACTGTACTGTGAATCAATACCTTCACCTTGCTTTTAAGATAATTGTAAGGGAGTAAGCTCCTTAGCTTACTAGGTGCCTGAAACATTAGGAGCTTCTAGCCAAAGCATAGATATATGTGACTGCCCCAAACTAAAGCATGTGTAAGATCACTCAAGAGTTTGAACTGTGTGAGAAGGCTGTGAATGTATAAATTACACTGTCAGTCATAGACTGGTTTATTTTTGGCTTGCAATGGTGTGTTTTGTCAATGTCTTGAGTACATTTGGACCTCCAGGTCTTTCCAGTACCTGCTGGCTCTTTGCCTACCACATATGTGCAGATATTTCACATTTTCTGACAATTATTTTGTTTCCGTGCACCTGTTAACTTTATGCAGTTCCACATTTCCCTGTGAGTTTTTATGACAATAAAGTTAGAATTAGCTTCTCTCTTAGGGAGTTTGAAAACCCAGTTCTTACTAATTTCTAACAGAAAATAAGCAACCAAATCTTTCACCTGTCTTTCCTTTTCCCATCCATCCAACTGATTTACAGAGGCTCATCGCTGTGTGAAACCTGTTGTCTTTCATTGATTTCAGCTTCTTGATCAGTTCTCCGCACCAGATTTCAACAGAAATGTAAGCACTGAGGCTGGAAGTCTCTATCACAATTGTTCAAGCCTAGCTAGTTTTTCCCCTTTGGGTATTTTCTAGAATATGTTCTTATGCATAATGCATCTCTCTCTCCGTAGGCTTCTGTTTCATAGTCCTCCAAAGCCTTGGTGCTTCCTTGTCAATAAAGCCTGGCACACTTTCAATCACAGTGCTTAGGAGCTTTATTCTTTTGTGACTGAAAGAGTCACTGCTAGAAAATGCCTGAGGAAAGCATAGCTATATGTGATAATGAAGGTTTATCTCATTAGAAAGAGGAGCTTATCTTAAATAGTTTTTTCCACAATTCTAATAATTAGGTTGTATTAGGTTTTGACATTTCTTCCTAAGAAGAGTCTAACAGTGGTGGTAAGGACTGAGCTGGAGAGCACAAGTGGAAGTGCAGCAAGGAAGTGGCATGGGTCTGCTCAGCTTACTGGCAGGTGCATCAAGAACTTGAAAAAGAAAACTTGGTCAACGGTTTCAGCTTTAGCAACAACTTATGTTTTCATCTAGTAACACAATTTTCCAAGTTGACAGTGTTCTATTGAGTTTCTGCATAAATAATAGCTAATGATCTAAGTAACAGACTCATTAATGATCCAATGTGGTTGAGGGGGAATAGAAATGTCAGTGGAGGAATGTACTGCAAGCAATTACGTCCAAGTGACCCAGGTGCCAATCTATTCCTGGGATAGATAGGGAGAACCCAGTGTTCAGGGGACAAAATAACGAGAGGCAGTGAAAGTGCTAGAAATTACTAAGAACACGTGCTGTTGCTGGGGAGCGGAACAGCAGCAATGAGGCCAGTGAAGTCCAGTCCTTCAAGACATTAAACAGGCATGATTTATCAACCACATCACTTGTATAAGTAACCGTGGTATCTTAGAGGCCTCAGCTAAAATAGGATACCCACTGCACAGGGGACAGTGCCAGCCTGGGGCACATAAAATTCTAGGGCAGAGAGGTGGAAAATAAAGGATACAGAGACCACCAGCACACTGTCCCCATGCTGCCAGTGCTCCCAGCACTGGGAGGTCGGGGAGGCAGAGGGCCACTCCAAGAGCTGTGGGGCTGCCACCAGTGTACAGCAGCCAGCCAGTGCTACTCTGGATTCTCCATCCTGCCCCCTCCATGGCCAACACTGTCCCTACAGAAACAGAAGAAAGGAAAAGGAAGAGCTCAGCAATCCGGAGCATCTCTACCCCAAGCTGTTGCTTTGCAACAACCTGAGAAAGAGAAGGGACGAGCTTCTACCATTCTAGGAGAGGGAGTTGTCCCTACTGATGGTGGGGAGGGACTGCATCTTAAGTGCTAGTACATCTTAGCTGTTGGGAAATACGATGTTTATTTAGTCAGAAAGGTTGGGTTGTTAGAGTGCTTCCCTACTGTTCATTACCATTGCAGAAAACGCACATCAGTTAAGAATTGCTCCATCTGTTGCAGTCCAAGAACTGAACTACTGTTATGACATTGGCATCCAAAAATATGGAGCGCTGCAGACCCATAAGGCACAACTGCAGGGCTCAGTTCAGATCTTGGCATCTCAGTTCCTCTGAAGCAGGAGTGGCCAACAATCAGGTTCAGCCTCTCAAGGCAGAAGAGGGGATGGGAAGAGCAAAAAGTGGATCCCTTTTGTCAACAGTGACGTCTGTGGACTTTTGAGAAGCCAACTGCATTGGATTGTCTCTGTGCTCAGCCTCAGAGAGCCAGCAAGACCAAACTGGTGGATAGGAGGAGGTGACAGTAAGTACTCCTCCAGGTGCTTTTGGATCTGGCACGCATCTTTATATAAATATCACTCAGCTGGTGGAGATTTGCAGGGCGTTATTTTAAAACCTGTTATCTCCTTTGCTTTTAGTATCTGTTTATGTTTTTCTGCAGAAGGCATGGGTGCTTTCTCGTGAGCTTAGTCTCTGCTTCAGGGCCATTAGCATGCTTGATACAATTACAAATGCGCTGAGCCACAATTCAGACTTTACGATGAGCTGTTTATTTCTTTCACTCTGGGGACTTTTCAGACATGGAAGTGCAATATTCAGCCCCACATTTGAACTCCTGAAGTAATCACTTTTTTTTCTAGCTGGAATGACACTTTCAGCAGGCTCTCTCTGTGAGCAAAGCAAACAAATTAATGGGCCAATAGCTCTTAAATTTACAAATCTTACACTTTTGTGTTTGTTTTAAGGAAGAGAACTGCACAAACATGTATCTCAGCCAATTATTCACACCCCACTGTACTGGTATAGCGTGCTATCTCGAAGTCAGCAATGAAAGGTAATTAGATTTTGGCTTATAGGAAAATGTCTGATTTGGTCTCTGAATTTCTACTTCTGATTTGCCAGTATTTGAAGCCTTTAGGTTTTTTCCCCCCTGAAGTGGAAAAACGGATGGTCAAGGTCAGGCTTTTCTTGGATACAGTCCTGTTTACTTACAAAAACTGTATGTAATGTCCTTTCTCAGTGAGCACTGCAGCACTGTCATAATTCAAGACCTCTTCTCTACTGCTGTCTTTGAGCACCAGCTCCACAGCTGCCTGTTCCCCGGAAAAGGAGATCTGCTCATCTTTGAAGTCAGTGAGTAGTAGGAGCCATTCAGTGGGTTGCTGAACCCGTAGAAAAAAACACACTTCAAATCTGCTGTTTACATAACTTTAATTCTAGGAGGGTTACAGGAAGGCTGCAGCAGAAGGCAGGAATGGGAAAGATAACACTGTTGATGATTCAGAAGCAAAATTCACCACTACAAAAGATCTCTATGCATTATTTATAGGGCGGGCTGGCACTACTGCTTTGAAGTCACTCTGCTCTCATGTTTTGGCTGCTCTTCTGTGAGTCTGTGGAGAAGTGGGAGACAAGATGATGCAGCAGAGGGAATGTGTGAGGGCCTAGGCAGAAGGCCATTTAGATGGGTTACGTGAATCAAAAGAAATAAACCTTGAATATTTTTTGTGCACTTCACTGAGAGATGTTTCTCAAGGTCTAGGTGAGGTTAGTTAGAAACCTCCTGGTCCCTCCAAATGGGAATAGAGCAGAGCTGGAAACCTGCTTTCCTCTTTTGAGCAGTGAGGAGCTATGTCGGGCCTCACAGGCCTAGGTGTGTCTCATAAATTCTTTACACAAGAAGGCAAATGCTCTCACTTCCTAACTTAACTATGTAAAGCTCCCTTTCCATGCCATGAGTTAAATATATGCTGAACTCCCTGCTCATCAGTATTTTCACCGAGCTCAGTACATTTGCATGCTGGAGGTTATGTGAATGTGTTAGGAACTTGCTTTACAGTTCACTTGCTGAGAGATGCATAGCCTTTGGCTCTCTTGCTAGAAGTGTGTACCTGCCATGTACTGTCATTTAATTTGCCCCCATTTGATTTCTGTGTTGAACTCTTGGTGGTGTTGACTTGTAGCAATTATGGAGTTCTCCACCAATTAGACAGTGGAGATGAGCAGCAATGGGCTCCCAAACCGGCACTCAGATGCTCTGGCTGCTCAGTGCACTGCTGAGCTGCCACAGGCTATCACAGAGCTGTTGGCACTAGCCTTTTTCTTCTGCTTGCTGAGGGCTTTTGGGTCAGCCTGCAGCCTCACAAAATCTATTCAAGGAAAAATTAGAGTTGAAGTGAAGTTCTTGCATAAGAGTAACAGAGAGAAAGAGGCCAAAAAAAATTCTCTCTGTAGCAATTGTTAGGAAACAAAAATTTTCACTCTGCATTAAAATGACCATCATAGTTCACTGGGGAATACCACCTGATGTTCTTCACTAACGTAAGGCTCACAGATACAGCTTCAAGGCTCATCAGAAGCCAACTCAGCTTCCAGAGCAGTTTGGGGAACCCCTGTAATCCCTTTGTGCCCCACTTCCCAGTTGAATGAAACTCACATTCCCTTTTTCTAGAGCCTGCTCTGTTTTACTTGGAACCAATTTGGGTTAATAGCTGTTAATATGCAGCGGTCTGCAGGAGGAGGACACCTGATTTCAGCTGGTGGTCGAGATTCCTGTTTTTCAATAATAATACAAAGATCACTCTTGTGCAAAACCCAGTATAGACCAGTTGCCCCCTGTCTAAATGCTTGCAGCAGCATTCAGCACACAGCCAGGAACAGAGTACAAGGACTTAACAGCAGCTCTAGCAGATACTATCAGTATTTCGTCCAGAGCCCTGTGCCATCCTGTCTGCTTTAGAAAGTGGATGTTTATGGTGCATATTTATGCTGCCTTCTTGTGATTTGTAGTTCTGTAGAGTTGTCTCCTCTCTTTAACCTGACTTCTTGGTCATGCTTTTTTTTTGCTTTTCTTCTTGCTTTTTCTTCCTTTTGGCCAGCTGTTGGCAATTCTTCTGGTAGAGTAAAGCAGATTTTTCACCATTCTTCATATTGTTCTGCCATTTCCTGCAGGAGGTCTCTCTCCTAGATATTAACTGGGGGTTGTGTTACAATAAAATACTCATTTACCCATGCTTGCTGAACTGCAATGAAATCTGTAGAGAAGCCTTTTATCTACTGATAACTTCTGTCTTGAGACTTCCCTGTAGGATTCCTGTGAATTATAGGTACAAATGGGGGCTGGATTTACTAGAGAACAGCTCCTCTCATGTAGCTGGCCTTGTATTGCACTACGGTTATGCCCATGATGACTTTTATCAACACATGCCTAAATAAACAGATGTGTCAGTCACCACATATCAAAACTGCTAACTTCCTAACAATGCAGATAAAACAGAAATTCTCCCCAGTATCAGGATGTGGGGAGAGGAATAGAAGCTATAGAGCAAAAGAAGGTACGATGAGCATTGCAAACCTTGTGATGCATAACCAAAGTTGACAAATGTTACTGAACAAGCTGGCAGCTAAACTGTTTCTGGACAGGCTAGGCATAGACTAGATAGCCCTGTGGTATCTAACCTCACCATTGCATATCCTTCACTCAGAGCAGGGGCTCAGACTTCCCGCTGGCATCATCTGGGCCGCTGAACTGTGCCCTCAGTTGGCAAACTCCATCAACAAATGGCTGAGCTCAAAATCATCCCAAATGCTTCTTCTGGATGTTTTCCCCAGCCAGGCAGCATCACTCCAGTCTTACCGGGTGCCATCTCAGCCACCTTGTCCTCGCTGATCAGACTCTGTGGTCCTGAGTAACCCAATGAGCCAAGCCAGGGAGGCCAGAGAAAATGGAACGATAAAACTTTGTGTTGGGGCACGGTGAAAAAGGCCTCCTCACAAATGAGTTTGCCTCAGGTGTGTGCTTAGCATGGTGAGAACCTTCTAACACTGTTAGAACCACTAATGTGAGGGCTTAAGGAAAAATAACATGTAACTGGCATCATCCTCCGGGAGATCAGTGATATAAAAATGAGAAGAAATAAAAATAATGTCTCTGTCACTTCATGGCCTCCTCTAGTTTGATCCCTTTGAAACTGGGAAGGAGAAAGTCCCTCCTAAAATTTCCCTTCATCCTGTAGGCCATTTGCTGGTTGATCCTGAACAAGAAGCAAATGGAAAGACCTTGATTTCAGTGCTCCCTTGTGGATTTTTGTCACTGACATGAATTTTGGTGGCATTGCACCTCCTGAGGACATATGCTCCACGATACAGGATGTATCTGCTAGATCTTCTCCTGGAGAAGACCTGCTCTGATCAAGGCTGGTCCTTCATTTTGTTTAGCTCCATACAAAGTCACACTACCTTTGATCAGTTAAGGCGAAAGTCAGGAAAGTTGGTCCAGATGATCCACATCTAATGACACTTCTATGATTTTTTTTTTCTAGTTCAGTTGGTACTTTTCTAATCTGTACCAAAGCCTCCCAAAGGATCAGTACACTCTACAGGCAAACTTTTCTCATGCGGACACACTTCAATTTAGCACGGGTTTCTTTGCTAGAAGTGTTTGTACCTTGTTCCATGTTTAAATGATGACTGAGCTCTCCTGGACCCAAACATGGCCAATTATCAAGGATAAAGCACATTCGTCAGATGTAAACACTCCATGCCAATAAATGTTCCTGTTTACAAGAGCTCTTTGCTTTCTTCCTTACACAGATAGCTTAATTCCACTCCTTAAGAGACAACAGTGAAACATGATACCATTTTTTTAAGCTTTTTTTCATTTTAATTTTCCACAAATGGTTTTCACTGTAACAATCTCAACAGGAACCAATAACACACATAATCACAAGGCCCTTGATAATGATGAAAGTAGATCTGCTGCCAGCAACTATTATGTTCCTCCTGGGACTGTGAAAAACATTACACACGCTTTTATTTGGGTGAAATAAAGGGCAGTTTTACCCTGAAAAAGGGCTGTCAGGATGGCATTTTCTTATTCAGTGGCTTTGCTCCCTGCTCATGTCAGATCTGCTGATGTTAGGGGAGACAAGCAAAATTGTACTACCTCAGGGCTTTAACTGCTCACTACCTACCAGTGTCGGATATGCTCAGTGGTTCATTATCATCCAAATTGATTCATTATCACTCTCTGCATGGCTCCTTAGACCAGCATCTCAGCCCCCCAGGAGAAATGCGGTGGATCAGAGGAGCCGTGAAACTACGAAGCAACTTGGGGTCCAGTCAGGCAGCTTTTCCGTGCAACCAGCAGCCTGCAGGACTAGTACTGCTCGCAAGGGTTAACTGGGTTGTCCCATCTCTGCACTGTCACCAGAATGAGTGACTGTCCCCATGCATGTGAGAGGTGAAGAGGTGGCAGCCAGGACAAGGAAGGGCAGCATTGCTCCCCTGAGAAGCAGTAAATGTGACCCCCTCCACCCTCGCATGCCATTTGGACAAAGTGACTTCTCAGTTCATTAATTGATGGTTCTTACTATTTATCTAAGTACTAACATGGCCCTTGTCATCCCCACCATTAAGCAGCTCTCTGAGCATAAAACTTCCAGCATCCCAGAGCGACCAGGGGGAGCAGCTATTCCATCATATAGGTGCTGTCTGGCTCAGAGAATTGAGAGGTGAAATGTGAAGTGCACTGTGACTTCTAGCTCCAGGCAAGAGATACATGGGATGAGTCAGATGTACAAGACTGGGGAAGAGGTGAGTGCTGAGCCTGGGATTTACAATGGCTCCTAAACCTGCCAGTGTGCCAGTGCCAGGGATGTGTCTGAACTCTTTTGGCACTCACCTGGATTTGAAGGCTTTTCCCAAGGCTGCCATTAAGCACCCTGGTGAAGCTGGGATTCAGTCTGAAACCTTTCCCTAAGCTGTGCTGGGTTTCAGAGCCACCTGCTATTTTTTCTCCTAAAACATGGACAGTGGTGGAAGCACTGGTACTTATGTGAGGAGATTCATCAAAGGTGGTCGGCAGCAGAACTGAAAAGTGATCACAGTCCCAACTTTCTGTCTTTATCATGAAGTCCATCCCTTGTAGGCCTTTAAAATCCAGCTGGAATGTAAATACAGCTTTACCATATTTACTTGTCCGTAGCGCTCACGGGGCAAAGACATGTTAGGAATAAGATGTAAAATGGAATGTCAAAACAATAAAAATCTTAACAAATCACCTCCTTTCAAGTAAGTTTTTCAGATCTTCATGAATACATCCAAACAACATTAATTTTATCATCAGGCACAAACAAATGTATTTATTAGCCGCAAACTAATCCCTAGCCATCCATGGTCTGATTTTTCACACTTGATTTCTACTGAATTTACTGGGAGTTTAGAAAACTCAGAGCTTTAGAAAATTCAGAATATCAGATGCTAAACATCTTTACATGTGTTTATTTTCTTTTATTCTAACTTTCATTATATAAGAAGCTGAGCCTATTAATTCAAAATCCTTTCAAGACTGGAACATCGGATGTACAGTAAGGACAAAGTTACATATAAAACTATGTCATTTTAAAAAACTGTTAATTTGAAAATTAAAACTTCAGTGAATATACAGTTCTTAAACACTGTATAACTTCAACCAAGAAGGCAGGCAAAATACCACTGTATTTTTGATGCAGAGAAATTCCCCAAAATTAAGAAAGAAAAAAAGAAACAAACAACATTGTATAAAACCTTTTCCCCTTCCTCCACGTATTCATAGAATCATAGAATGGTTTGAGTTGGAAGGGTCTTTTAAAGGTCATCTAGTCCAACCCCTATGCAATGAGCAGGGACATCTTCAACTGGATCAGGTTGCTCAGAGCCCCGTCCAACCTGACCTTGAATGTTTCCAGGGATGGGGCATCCACCACCTCTCTGGGCAACCTGTGCCAGTGTTTCACCACTCTCATTGTAAAAAATTTTTTCCTTATATCTAGTCTGAATCTACCCTCTTTTAGTTTAAAACCATTACTCCTTGTCCTATCAATGCATTCCTGAAAATCAATTTACCTTAGTGACATAAGGGATCATAGTCAGATAAAATTGACAGAGGCAGTTACTTAATAATGTAATAGAAAAGCAGACATTTAAAAAAATAAATCATCAGCATACAAATGCTGTATATGTGTTTGTTTCAATAAACTTCACCCTGTTATTTCACATGAGATGACCTAGAAGCAGTGCCCACTTCCATGTATGTCTGCCAAGCCCTTATGTTCAGGAGAGCCTTAAAATGATCCTCAGTTGTAAAGACATGAGAGCTCTGAAAAACATCCCAGCGCACAGTATTTTAGAATCTAAGTTCAGGGTCAGTAGCATTCCTTTTTGAATTCTGGAATGGAAAACAGATATTTGCTTGAAATATATCATCTTGAATGATACTGCAGCCAGAGGGGCCCAACTTATCCAAACAGCTTTGGATCAGGAAGACCCCAAAAAACACTTTCCAGAGTGCTTGAAATCCTGTGGCTCCTGATATGACAACTCTTGTAGCAACATTTTGTCTGAGCTCCTGGAAATGTGGCTGTTCACTCTGGTGTCTAAAGGAGCGCAGAGAGCACGTTTAAGAGAATGTGACCCCAGGCTGTAGGTCTGGAGGTCTCAGGATTCTGGATGGAGGGTGGATTTATGATGAGTTTGGGAGCAAGACCTGAACAGGCTGTGAAATGCTTTCCAACACATATGTGGCAGCAGAGATACAGCTAAGCAAGACTAGAGCAAGCTCCTGGGTATTAGGAGTCTGTGTGACCAGCTAGGATAGGGTACAAGCGCAGAAGCAGGCAGGAGTCCCCGTAAGAGGCAAAGCATGCTACTCCTCTGCAAAGATAAGGAGCCCCTAGAGGTCATGTTTTGAGATACATGCCCAAGTAAGGGCAGAAAGACATGAAAAACTAAGTCCATTTACCCCAGGTTCTCCCCAGCACTGCACACACTGTCCAAGCCAGGGCAAAAGACCCAGAGCGTTGACTTTGCAACCTCCTGCCCCACAATTCTGGAACTTATCCTACACTGCGTGTCCTGGTTAGCAGCAACTGCAAATCACTATTGACAGCTGTAGTACATGAATAAAACATCTTGGTAGTGATCTGGGAAATCTGTCTGTACAACTTACAAATTCTGTTTGATATCAAGGACTTGCTATATGTGCATCTTGTTTGAATTACAAGCTCTCTTTTGAATGTAGGGCTGATCTTACTCTTCTGTCTCTTTACATCTGTTTTGGGACAAAATCCAGAGGGCATGACATAGTGCCAGAATTTGATAGTCACCGAACCTTGGCAATTTTCTGTTTGTATGGCAGCACGCTTTGGTCAGAAAAGAGGCCAGACCAAGCAATGTAGTCAGTGCAGGCAGGTTCGTAACTCAGCAGTTTATTGCCTGGTCCTGAGTTCTTGTTGGCTCACGGGCCTGTTAGTGGGTTTGCTGACAAAGGAGCAGTGGAGGTGCAGGAAGAGAGAAGACCTGGAATCACCCAACCCCAGCCCAAGGAGTAATTCAGTCTGTCAGGGAAGCATTGCAAGGAAGGATGTTTAGGTCTGCCCCTTTGGATCCTTGTTCTTCCTACAGTAATGAGTGATCTTTGACCAGTCTGTGTGTTATGTGTTTTTACATGCCATCTGCCTTGAAAGCATAAAATCTTAACCAGAATGCCAACAGGGGAGCTTGTCAGCATTTGCAGGAGCTGGGCAAGCTGCCCGTAATCTCAGGGCCCAAGGTAACAGAGACAGAGGATACACATTCACTGTGGGGAGTGCAAGTAGGAGCACGAGGATGGGCTATATGCTTCAGCTTTGCTCAGGTCTGAGGCCAAATACACAGGTCCAGCACAGAAGTCTGGTGCATGTGTGGCAGCAGGAGCTTTATCAGGGCACTGACAGGCAGCTACAAAATAAATGAGACACCAGAACCATCAGTCCAGTTGCAACTGGCCCACACGTTTGAGACATCTCAGCTTTGTGCTTTTGTTTCAGCTAACAGCACCAGGCTGTTGTGTAGCTGGAGGCACAGACTGTTCAAGGCAGGTCACCAAGACCTCTCTGAGCTATCATGCCCATGCAATATTAGGTAGCACTTTCTGCTGATGGCAGAAAATTGCCATGAATTCCAAGCTAGTACACCCATGCACAGGGCTCAGTGCAGCATGGAGCCCCTCTTTTCTTCCTATAATCATAAGCAACAACAAAAAGCAGCTGCTTTGCTTCAGAGGTGGCTCCAAGTATCCAGCTTCAGACAGCTCCAGAAATGTAAGAAGATTTGGGATCAGCTTCCCAGTGTGAACATGCCTCACTCAGTGATGCCAAGAATCAAACCAGCACATCAGCAATAAAACAGATCTAACAAAGACCGCTCCTGGTGATGCTCTGCTGTCACACCAACACCAAATTTCTCTTTCATTATGTTCAGATCAGTCTCATTAGTTCAGTCAGACTTCATTTTTTCAATGTTTGGGGCCTCTTGAAGTAAGACACGTTAACTTCATCTTGATTTATAGCCCATGGGTTGGTTTCACTGGTTTGTAAACTGAACTCCTACACATTTTTCTTTCCTTATGGCTCTATTTTCTGTCCTTTTCCCTCCCAGAGCTGCATGTCTGATCAGCCCATGTGCTGTGTAGGCTAGTTGAAGATTAACACAGCCAAATTGTGGCAGTGCAAATCTTGAACATGCACGGAAACACAGAAAACAATTTTGCAAAACAAGTTACACAAGCACTTCATGAAAAAGGTTTGCTCATACTATTTCTTTTTTGTTTGGTTTTATTGTCAGTCAGTGCACAAAATTTAGGGCTGGTTGCAGTTCTACCTTTTTGTAATGAGTGTTAAACCTAAAACTCATGTTGAGAGACAAGAATTCAGTAATTTTGCAGGAGATTAAGGGTCTGGAAGCTTGAGTTACTGCCCAGGCTCCCAGATGACCTTGGTAATTCAATTAACTTTGTTCTCTTTCAGAAGTGATGGAGATTCTTGGGGTTTTCATGTTTTGTGATAGCAGCGTGGGAGTTCCCAGGTGCAGTCATCTCATTAAATGAATATATGGCCAGACTCTGGTGGAGAGAGGTCTGTGGACAGGCTCATAGGTGGAGTTCCCTGTGGGCTGTGCTCCTTGTGGCCACACTGCTGCCCTTGACCGTTTCTCCCTTGTGTGCATGGATCCAGCACCACCCTCAGAGCTGGCCAAACTCCAGAAGACTACCTATCCCATAATCTCTTGCTGCAGCTGACTTGGGGCTTGGAAGGATGCTGTGGCCTCATGATGTAGGAGCAGTGATGCTTCAGTATGAGGTTAGAGACAGAGTGTGTATATGAGTGTTTATAAATATGGATTCAGGCTGAAGAAATAAAAACAAAATAGAGTTTAATAATTCAGAGCCTAATAGAGTGGTCAGACAGCTGACTGGTCCCACTTTCTCCAGTCATGCCCTGTACAGGGAGGGGAATAGTTGAATATCTGTTGGAACTTGCTTTCCCTGTTTGCCTTCCTAAAGCCAAGCCCCAGCACTTATCATTTAATAACCCCAGTTCTCAGCACAGTTTTTGCATCCCACAGGAGGATGGTCAGCATTTGTTCCTCTGGGTATTAGAGAATCAATCATAAGTGCTTAGAGCAAAATTACCCTGGGAAAAGCCTATGCTAAGACAAGGTACTTGACGAGGCTCCCACATTTTCTGGTGGGATACAAGCCTGTAATGATTGTTAACCACAGCACTTGGGCAGCACTTTTGCACAGTCTGGGAAAAATCTATGCCTTCTCTGTGTTAAACCTGTACAGCAGGATATACTTGCATCTGCCTCAGCAGGGATCCCTGTTTTATACCAGTACAGACATTAGAAAGCTTGGCTGGAAGTGTCAAAGATGTTTAAAATCTTTTTTTAGGTATTCTGTGTTTTATCATCCTGCCATAATAACATGCCTCAGTTTTTTCCTCTGTGATTTTCTTTTCCAATTATGAATATTTTTCATAGGCATTCCTAGACTAAAATGATATTATTGGAATAATATCTTTGTGCTACTAACCTCAGAGCAAACATGGCCTGGTAGGATGTCATGTTGAGTCATAAGAGTCTTTTTCAAGACAGCCTCATAAGTATTCAGTCTGTATTTGTTTTACTTCTGTCTGCCTGCTCAAATATCTGTGTCAAGAATTCCCACTGATACCAGCATCCAAATCCCCATTTTTTCTCCACACTGGTGATTTGTCTAAAGAGCACTTGCACTTCTGTGGGGCTGGGCTTTCTGCTCATAACCATTATGCTAAAACCCTTTCTTCCTTCCCCACAGAGAGACTGGAGCACCTGGGGACAAGATGAGTCTGATGGCTTTATGTCCTATGATGGCACTGCCAAAGCTGGGAGGAGCACCCTTGGGAGGAGAGTTGGTACCCTATTGCCTTTCACAGTCAGGGTTGGGAGGATGGAGGGAGCTAGGTCAAGGGAAGTGAGGGGGAAAATGACTGCCCAGCATGAAAGGCATCTGCTACGGTGATGGGCATGGTTCAGACTGGGTTTGCACTGTGGTGTTAGTTAGCTTCAACTACTCCAATAAACGTAGGAAAATTGCATAACTGCAGATCCAACATAAGAGTCACTGCAGTTTCTACCTTTCACCCAGAGGTGCCCCATGCTGGACAGGACACTGAACCACAGTATCTCCAACAGTGCTTCAGCTTCTTTGGCAGAGGTTGTGGTGGTCACAAATCAAAAGAGAAGGCAGGAAAAAGGAGTGAACCAACCTCTTTCCCCTCCCAGATCTGGGGTGCTACTTACTCTGGATGCACTTGCCCTTCTGGTCATTTTGCCCCCCATGGGACCTTCACTGTAGTCTCTCTGGGATCCCACCTGGATATCTGCTGCAAAGCTGGGCAGTTTTACTGGTGACGTGTGTTCAATTTAGGAATCTTCTGCAAATTCCCAGTCTATTATACCAGATGGGAGGATGACAGAAAATCTCATCTTCATTGCAGTGGGGATGGGCAGTGCACTGCCATACAGTGCAGAAAAAGGGGGAGAGACCAGGCAGGAATTTCAGATCTCAAGGGCATGGACCGCCATGAGGCAAGGGTAAAACAGCGACGTACAGAGATGCTAAGTCTCTTCAGCACCCAGTTGGGGATCTGGTGAATTGATTTTTCATCATTTTGGGCACTGTCAGCTACAAACAAAAAGGCACAAATGTCAAAATGCTGGTGCAGACCTGCAGCTTTCGAAAAAAAGCCCACAGCCGTTTCTCTGTTAGTGGCAGCACAAATACAAGTAGTTTTATTGCATGCCAATTTCTTCTTAAATCTCTTCCCTCAGGGAGCCAAGTGCTTAGAAAATATTTAGGGAGACTGGAAGCTTGCCGGCTGCTCAGCTAATGTAGGTCTCAAAATCTCTCATGATGCTCCAAAGAATGTCGGGCTGCATTGATGGGCCAAGTTCCTTTAGATCAGGCAGAAGATGATGTTTTGGCAAGAAAAATAGAAATCCAACCAGGTGCCTCTAGAGAAGGAGGGTTTTATATTTATACTGCGTGTCACACAAATCCTGATAGGGCCATCTCCAGGACTGTGTAAATACTAAATTCAGCCTAAAAGCTGAGACAAGCGGTAAGTGCCTGCAGAGTGGGCGACTCTCCAGGAGGAGACAATGGCTGGCTTCTAGCACATCCCGCTTTTTTATTTCCTTAAACAACTTGACTTGTGCAACCCTGCAGTGTGCTGCCAGTTGCTCATACTCAGCTCCCTGCTTATATCCATGCATCCACTGAGATTTTCCATTCCCATGGGTGGGATGTAGACGAGGTGGTTTTCCTGTTGCTCCTGCTGTGCTGCATATGTGGGTAAATGGAGACAGTTAACGATGTTGAATCTTTTCAGTTGATACTGAGGGCCTTTCCCTTCACAAAGCTACTCTTGCTTT
Organism: Pygoscelis adeliae; assembly: GCF_000699105.1. Lineage (NCBI taxonomy): Eukaryota > Metazoa > Chordata > Aves > Sphenisciformes > Spheniscidae > Pygoscelis > Pygoscelis adeliae. Next base: position 6,293,447 of record NW_008825167.1, read on the forward strand.
TCAGTGCAAAATTTAGGCAGGATTGGTTTGATTTTTACTTTGCAGCTTGCTAAGACATAGGAAGGAGTGAGCTTCAGCAAGGGTGTGATGCCCTGGTGTGGGAGAAAAATTTATTTCCAGTGTTTCATACTTGATAAGACTTGTTGTCCCCATCATATGGCAGAGGTCTGTACCCTTTGACCCCGCACGGCTTTTACACAGGAAGTTTGCTCTTGACTTGTAAATATGAGAGATTGTTTCCATGGTTATTCCCAACAGTTCCGTCCAAAATATTCTCTGGTTGTTTTGCAGAAGCAATAGAGACTTGGTGGTGAGAGATGATCCAACTGCCACTGTCCTGAGACAAAGAGCTGCACTGATTACAGGAACAAATAGGTACACAGGTTGGGTTGCGTTTCCATCTTTGTGTCAGGGTATTTGTCATTTTCATTGCTGAGAGTGCTGTGGTGGACAAGCCTGGTAGTAGGTGACAAGCAGCTTTTAGAGAGTGAAATTTGGTCTTCTCAGTAAGGAAAACATGAGATTTTGGTGCCATCCAAGAAAACTAAAGAGCTGCCTTTCTGTTAGCACTCACCCTCTGCACAAGGTGGATTTTGTCAGAGTGAGAACACTTTTACTTATCTGACTGGTGACAGACAAATCAATAAACCTACTTTGTGGACTGTCCTTTGCAGGTATCTGTATGGCCCCCGTCCCTGTGTTATCTGTCAACATTTTCCTGCTTCCAGTGGGCAAGGTGTGTTGTTTTTCTCTTTTTGCAGTTAGAGAACCAAAGCACAAAGACCTCAGAGTCTAAATCCACAAAGTCACTGAGATGTCTGATTTTTTTTTGTGTGGCTGGAGCTCTGAGTGCCTTACCTGTAGATACGAAAGAAATACGTTGTACATGGAGCAAGTGCAGCACTTACTTCCATGAGCATCCCTCTTCCCTAGCCACGAGGGTTCCCATTCCCTGCCCGCTCCAGAGAAAGTATCACAGAGTCTCTGCAGCTCCCAGCACAAGTACAATACCAATACAAACAAAATTGAGTCCAAGCATTTTCTGAGCGGGGTTTTGCTCTTTCCACTGCCTCCTATAGCTCTGAAGTTCAAGGACACCTTGTAGTTTATGCACCAATATCCATTTTAAACTATCTATCTACTCTTTTGACACACTTAGCACTTTACCCACTTAGTGCTGTCAGCCTGCAATCACTGCACATGGCTTCCCTCTCCTTGTTACCACTTTTGATAAGGGAAACCATTTTCAGTGTTTCAGCACTGCTGCTTACCTCTGAAAGGACAGTGTCACCTTAGATTTAAAGGGATTGCATAACCACAAATGATTTCTACAGTTAACAACAAAAAGAGAAATACCTGTTTTCAAATAAACGCCCCGCTGCTGTATTGTGTTGTTGAGGATCTGAAAGAGAGATGGGCTAGAATCACAAATGAACCTGACTCATTGATTTTTATTCTCTAAATAAAGAGAAAATCAAAACCCAGTCTAGAATGTAAACATCTGCCGTCCCTACTGTATTTGGAAATTTAAATGGGACTGTAGAAAATCTGGGCTGGGAAGTGCTTCCAGTGGTACACGGTAGCCCTAAGTCTGGGGTTTAAGGATAAGCATGTTTTTGCCAGGGTCCTTTCAATGGCCGGGCGGCCCTCTACCTCTCCTAATACAATCTCATAAATTATTGCTCGGGATAGTTAAATAAAAATAAACAACTGCTGCTGCGCCCTGAATACTGCTTTGAAGCACTGCCACCTGGTGGCACTTCGCAGAGAGTGTCACAGTGCCACCCGCCCGCGCGCAGGACCCAAACCCTCGTCGCAGGAGGGCCAGTGCCACCGATGGGCTGGGCAAGTCTGGTCCTCAGCTCTGCTGTGGCAACCGAGCATCGCCCACTGAGCTCAAGGGGTATTTATTCACCCTCCATTCACTGTTTCTAAGCGGATTTTCTGTTGCTCTTAGGTGGGATTTTGCCTTCAATGCCGCCCTAAATTTCATCCCTTTGCAAGGGCATCCCTTCCACAAAGACCTGCTGGGCTTCAATTATCAACCTCACAGTGAATTTTTAATCTCATGGCCATTTTACAGCGAGTCAGCTTAATTAGTCCTAACAGTCAGTCTCATCCCTAGACTGTGGTGGTTGTATTAGTAAGAGTCCCAGGGACCGGATCACGTAGTTAGTGCTTCCTGATGTCATCCAAAGTCTTTGCTTCATACATTTCTGATGAGCCTTGAAACCTGCTGGCTCCTCTTTGTTCTGATCTATTTTTAATTAGCAGTTTGGGACCTTTGCTGTTACAACCATGGAAGGTGATCTCCGTGGCACAGTCTCATTTGTCTATATGTATGGGTGTTGATGCCTGTGCAGAGAGCTGTAACATGTTGTCCAGGCAACAGTATGCTTGAGAGCAAGGAGGGGGAAGCATACGGACAGCTTTTGGGAAGAGGTTTGCTGGATGCTCCAGGACAAGATGCCAGGATATCTAACTAGAATGGCAGCATGCCTACAGAAAGAGGACAGGGAGCCAGTGATGGAAAACTTGCTATTTTTTGATGAATTAGCTCCAGATCGTGCCAGAAGGACAGTTGTTTTCACTGTCCACAAAATCTGCGCGAAGCAGTCAGGAGAACTGCAAGCTATCAGAATAAGCCCTCTCAAAATGAACTGCTTCATGGCATGATATGTACAATGTCCCATTTTTCTTACTACAGGGACAATTCAGTATCCGTGACTTGGGAACAGATTTATCCTTCTTGATCATGATACAGTTGCAATGCGTCAGGGCCAAATCCTGCAAGGGACTGAGTATCTTTTGAAACCTGCTGAGTGCCTTTGGCTATACCCTTGTCATTAAGAGGAGACAGGCAGGCTCAGCACTTCCCGCCAGCATTTTAGCAAGGGCTGGGACAAAGTCGTGGAGTCCTTTGGCACCGTGCAGCCCAGAAGGGCACAGAAGAGGACTACAGGGACTGTTCAACTAGCCAAAATCTGTGCAAAGTCTGACACTTTTGCTTACAGTGTTTACAAGGGATGTTGTCATTATTTATTGATTGGGTATTTATGTTACAGTAGCATTTTGGCCGGGAACCCTTAGGCCACATGCATCAGGGACTGTACAAAAACAGAACAGAAAGACAGTCCTTGCTCCAAAGGAGCTCACAGTCAGAAAGTGAGACAAGAGACAACAAATGAGTACTACGAACAGTGGCATGGGAAGGGAACAAGGGGCCAATATTATTAAGTATGAAAAAGAATGAATACAGAGTCAGCTATTGTTGCTAAAAAATCACAAAAATTGTCAACTCTCCTGCCTGTTTTCCCTTCCTAGCTAGGTTTTCTGCAAAGCCAGAAATGTGTCCGTTGCTTTCGATGTGCTAGATTTGTTATACATTTTCCTCAGAAAGTTCCTGACCTAAAACACATGGAAAAAGATGGAAGTGTTTTTGCTGGCTTCTGTGGACCTTGGATGAGCCAAAAGTCTTAAACACAGAATACTTTAGTGGAAATGAGATATTATGTTTTCAGTCGAACTTTTATCAGCCTAAAGCCCCGTGCCTCAAAAGATTTATTCAGGGACTTCCTTGCTTACTAGTACTGCTAGTTTACTAGTTCCTCTCATTTTTTTCCCCTTTAATTAAATGTATTCCAAAACCAACCCCTGCATCCTAATATTTGGATTGTTTTCTGCTTGAATCAAAATATTTTGGTCTCAGATCCAGCTTGTGCATTTTCACAAATCTTAGTTAAAATGCAAATCATTTCCTCTTAATAATGCTACCAGTCCGACAGATATTTCACATGAGGAACTTCTAAGAATCTTTTTCTCCAGCAATTGTACAGCCTGAGCAAGTATCTGGATACTTCCTTAGATGATGTGGGTTTGTGCAACAGCTGTACCTGAGGAGACAGTAGGTATTTGGACACCTGTACCTTATTTCTGTTTACAGTCATAAAGGTAGAAACGGAAATTTTTGTGGATCTTATGTCTTTTTCTTCCAAAATCTGTCCCCATATATTTTGCTGCAGAACTACTCTGTGCTCTGAGATTAAAGATAGTCAGAGCTGCTTTACACATGTTCTTCCCCTTCTTTGCTCTTGCTGACCCAGAATTTTGAAGGAACGGTGACTTTAATTGAAAGAGCAGGTATCCCACCAGTAACTATCTTTATTTGCCTGTCCCCTCCATTGCTTACTCAAGCTCATTACAGTTAGAAAAGCAGCTTTGATGGTGATAAGAATTAGCAGTAATCCTGCTCACTACTGCCACTGCTCATGCAGGGAGTCTGAACAGACCACGCACCTAGGAGCAAAGCTGCCATTGTGCCATCAAAAGAATAAAAAAGCAGTGGCACAAAACCCCACTCATTTAGAGAAAAAGGCCCATCTTCAACTATCTTATACAAGTGGAATAACCTATAAGAGAAAGGGCTGAATCTAACAGGTACCTTCAATGAGCATCAGACCAGTTGAGGGCAAGAAGATAAATAAGCAAAGTGAGAAAAGTGAAACTCAGAGCAGTATAAGCCTTTAGCAAGTGCTGCATCTCCTTGGAAGAAGAAAAGATCTTTCTTCTGGTTACAACAAAGAGGCAGAAAGTCACTCTGCCAGCAGTTTGGTACTGATAAGCCCAGCAGATGATTGTAATCACTGAACATGTCTTAAGTAACAGGGCAAATCAACTGGGAGGTTTTATTTAATATTTTACTGGCTCCAACTAAAGGTCTGATTTACCTTGCTCACGGAGTCATTAGAAAAAGCATCTTCCCAGGCACTCAGCATTCAGTTAACTCTGTGAAGAAGAGGAAAAAATAATTCCAAAGCCAGAAGATTGTGACACTTGGCAGGAGAGGCTGTTTAAGTAGTGATATGAATATCTGGAAAAAAAGAACAGGATGGGAGATGGAAGCTCATGGTCCAGAGAGAGGGACAACACCTTCCCATACCTGTAGGAGTTATGCCCATTTCTTTTGAAGGTGAGGCACCGGCCATGCCAATGAGAGGGCAGTGGGCATAGATCTGTCCCAGCAGGATTGTTTTTATATTCCTCACACTACAGATGAGACCCTCAGCTGGGGGGAGATTCATCTGTGAAGTTAGATAACTTGATTTAGGCATCCAGGGGTAAATTAGTGGAGCTCTACTCCATATGGTGAGTGGAGTTCAAAGCACCATTCAGCTATCCATCAGCATTGATTACATCTTCATGGACTGAAATGGAAACTTCGATGCACACCTGGAGATACCTAAATGTAGGTGTCTCATTCTGTAAGCTGAATGTCAGCTGCGCAGCTGAAGCAAAACCATCAGAGCTACACCAGTTGGCAGTAGCTATAAATCTGATCCTATTATTTTCCTGGCTTCAGGCATATATATGTCCTTCTTTACATTAACCAGAGTTAATGGACACAATTTGCTAACAAATTCACTACTGGCAGCAGGACAGAAGTGAAGGTGTTTTATGGATCTTTATAAAATAGATTGCTAACTATTTGTGAAATATTAAATTCAGAGGCTTATGCCTGGAATATTTGATGTAGTTAACGATGCATCTTTGACCTCCTTTGTGCTTTTCTGGTTTGGTCAAAGCGTTCGTACATCTGGAATTTGGCTTTTTCATAAAATGTTAAATGCAAAGTTGTCATCACATATATGAGAAAATACAGAGCTTTGTATGTTGCCTTTGAAAATTCACCTTCACTGTGTCTGTTCTTTTGGGTAAAAGGCCACCTTTTATATGTGGATGTAACAGAACTTTTTCCGGTTTCAAAGCATGTAATGCTTTACTTGCTGCAAGTTGGGGCAAGGATTTTCCTCTCGCGCTGTAGTGCAATGCACATGCTCACACCACCTTAAATGAGCTCTGTTTGCCTGCAAAGACTTCCTGCAGGGCTGTGCAATAGCATGGCTAGTAATGGCTTAAACCTGCTTATAGCAGCATCTTTTAAAAAAAAAATTTGCAGCCAGTGTCACATTTAGTCAGCAGAAGCGATGCTGTCAGTGCTCTAGCTGAGACTGCCAAATTTTAGCCTTGAAAGATGGTAACTCAGCCTTCCTCTTGTGTCCTGCTCTCCCCACTTCTTGGGGTGAACAGGCAGGCTGTGGATTCACACACAACCTACGTGTGCCATGGCACGCTGTGAAACAGTGAACTGCAGGCAGTGCTTTGAGGAAGAGGAGCTCTGGAGGGGAAGCATATGCTAAAAAACGTGCTAAAACCTGCCTTTTGAAGAAGGTACCTCAGAGTCTGAAGAAATAAAGAAAAATTGCAATTATGTCTCACATCTTTTTCTCTCTTTCCACAACAAAACAAACAGTTTTAAGTAATTTCCTGAGGTAATGGATTGATCTGGTTTTCTAAAAGGGCTTTTATAGTCCTTTCCCTGTGTTTTCTGGAGCATGGTTATATGACTTGAAAATTTATTCACCTGGGCTTTTACACAAGTCATTTCAGAGTTCATCTCCATTATTTCTTTCCTTGCATGTATCATGGATTTGTCTCCTTTCCTGATTCATTATATAGTATGGTTTTGATGTACTTATACAAAAGATTTGCTAGTGGACATTTTCTCTTTCCACCTCTTCTTTCTATCAGAGGTTTTGCTCAGTGACTCAGGATTTATATCAGCTATAACAGTTCATTTCAGTTCTTGGAGGAATTTGGGGGCAATTGTGCTTGACACTTTGTAGGTTAGTTGCTTAGCTACCTAGCTTGGTCTAGGAACATCTCATCTTTTCTTCCCTCTATATTTAGCATGTCCACTGTAGTCTGAACTTTCTTCTGTGTCTCCTTTCATCCAATACGTTAGCAGGCTTTTATAAGGTTTTTCTAGCTAGCTCTGTGGTAGACTGTGACAGCACATTTTCTTAGTTAGTGCTTTATTGTTCCAGTTGCTGCTTTTCAGCGGTCATCCTTTTGAATGGACTTCTATGATTTTGTAGTACCATTGTGTGGTTATATTTCCTTAAGGAGCTGTCAAGATTTCTAGTTACAGTGGCCAATTTAGACTTGGTAGGTCAATTCAAATCTGGCCTGAGTAGAAACAACTCAATTGACTTCCCACATAAACACAGAGCGAGTTTTAACAGTTTCTGAAATAGCTGATCTTCTGTATTTGTCACTAAATGCTATTTTGTTTTAGGAAACAAATGTCATCATTCAAAGGGCACAAGCATCCTGGGTTCACTGTGTAATCTCTCACTGAATTAGAAGGTAATCAACAGGGAAGGTCCCTTTGAAAATGACAAAACAGATCCAAAATACCTGGCCTGCCTTCAGCCCGCACATTCCCTAGTCCTGCTCCCGCGGCTGCCTTCACATAGACAAAGATTCGGAAATATGCTCTGCGGCTTCGCGGGTCTTCTCAGTGTGGAAGTGTGACCTTCCCCTGGGCCGTGGATGGGCTGGCTCCCTCCTGTAGGGCTCCATCCTCAACCCCATGTAGACCTGGCCGCATCCCCGCTGAGAAGGTGAGTGGGACAGAGAATGAGACAGCTCATCTTCCCTCCACACAACTGAACAAAGGGGCCTGCCAAAAGGCTGTTTTATTGGAGTGGGAGTGGCAAAGTGGGGGTAGGAGAGAGAAGGAGAAATAGCTACTGCAGCTAGCCCCTCTTTGTGAGTGGCTCCAACACAGCAGCCCCTCACTGGAGAGGACAAGCAGTGAATTGACTTTGTTGGCTCAAGAAGACTGAGACTTTCCAGGCTTTACCACCCATCCCAGGGTAGGCTGTGGGACAGAGATGTCCTACCCATCCCGCTGACCTTTACCAGAGCCACTCACTCAGGGGCCGCTCCTTCCCTAGCCAAGTCTGCTGGACGTTTTCTTCTTGCTGCTCCCTCTGGCTTTCCCTTTCCACTGCTGGCTGCTCGTACTTGTCATCATTTAGTGATTTCAACTCCACCCTCCACCACAGAGGGGCCACATCTTCTCTGCTGTGCTCGCCTGGGCTGGCAGCTCCAGCAGTTTTCCTTCCAGTCCTCCCCATTTAAGATCTCCCTCATGGTCTCAGCTATTTATTCCAAGCATATTCAGACCTGCTCTTCTGGTCTGCTCTGGTTTCACACAGCCCAGCTCTCTGAAAGGTCACCAGAGGAAAACTCATTTTTCTCATCACAAAAAGTCAGAAATATAGTCGAAGTCCAGTGAATTAAAAAGACTGTTTCTTGCCTCATTCTTTCAGACTGATGAGGTTTCAGAGCAAAACAGTGGCAGCCAGTGTGGACACTGCAGATTCTCAAAAGCAAAAGGGAAGGGGAGGGAATTGATCCAAACTGATGGGCGTAACGACTGTCAGTGGTGAAAAATACCACCACGCCACCAACTGCAGTTGGCCAACTTCACTGCCAGCAGTGGAGGGTCTAGCCCTCAGCTAGGTTTATTCCAACCAGATCTGTGTCTGTCGTAGTGCTGGATCCAAATCTGGGTGCGGGAGTGATGGCTACGCGGGGAAAAATGGAGTGGGTGGAAGAACGCTGTGATGTGCCTTGAGGCTGTGCCCAACATTAGATTTTGCTCAGAGGCAGTTTCTGGTATTAGCTCATGAATAAAAAAAAATGCCATGCACAGTCAACTGCCAGCCACTGGGAGCTGTGGGGACAAGACAAACAAATTTTTATGTAAAAAAGATTCCTCTCATATAAATCTTAGCTGATCCATAACATGAAATGCTTCTGTTTCTCAGGTCCCCATGCACAGCATAGTTCTGAAGCTGCTAAGATTCTTTGCTGGGACTCAGACTTTCATTAAACAAAGGAAAAAAAAGATAAAATGTCTGGCCTTATAAAACCTTCCAAGCATGAAAAGAATGTCAAGTCTTGCCTATGCACAGAAGTCTATTGCTTTAACTACTTTAAAAGGCAGAATGGAGCAAATTAGCCTGGTATAAAGCTGTTTTATACCAGTGTAGCTAATCCCATATGGCAGGGAAACATGGGCACAGCTCTCAGACGCTTTTATCCTAATAGAGGACTAAGCACACAAGGGGAGGCGTTTGGGCCCAGGTTGGCAGTTAGGGACAACCTGGTTTAGCACAAGTGATGCAGTTCCTGCACCTGATGCATGGATGTCGCAGCTGCTCACCCCTTGGCTCACACAGAGCCTCCTCTTGCACAGCAATTACACCAACCCAAAACCCGGCTGTGACCTTGCTCAGAGCAAGGCTGCCATGCCCGTATCAGAACAGATCAACTTCAGAAATGTCTGGCAGTATCACAGCATTGGTAGGGCTTTGCTTTTCCTTTTTAATAACAGAAGCCTTCATGCAGACATACCTAGGGTGGCAGACAAGTCATCTTGCTGGCAGAGCTTACTGTGCTTGGGAACTGTTCTAACCTTTCAGCAAAAAAAGGATCATTATGTCTGTAGAAACTGAGTTTCCCCTAAAAAGGATGGTTGGCAGAGCGGGAGCAAAGTACATCTTTGCAAGAGAGCCCAAGTCTGAATCTGGAGCTGCCCTGAAATGTTTGTTCTGAGACCAGTTCGTGCTGTGGTCCTTTTTCTAGGGGACACTGACCCTAATGAAGATATCATTCCCTTGATAAGCTGTTTCTCAGGAGTGTAACTCCAACAGGCTTGTGCCAATGCTTTCTCCTGTTCCTCCTGTGACCCTCAAAGACACACTGTCCCTTTTCAGGCATCCCTGTAACAAAATGAGCTTCAGATGGTTTCTGCAGCTTACGTGAGCTCCTCGGGCCTGCAGAAGAAAGTCCTTCTGGTCTCTTCCTCCCTTGTCCTCCAGCTCAGCTCTGCAGCTTTCTGTGGCAGATGGCAGAGCCTGATTTGTCCCAGGTAACCGCCCTGTGCCAGCACCTGGAGCTCTGCCCGGAGGCCCTGGGCCCCCAGGACTCTGCCCTTGGATCTGTGCTTCCTTTGCATAGTCATCTTCTCAAATGGTCTCAAGCCTCAAGCACAGATAGCTCGTGTTAGTGCTCTAACAGCCAGCCAGTGCACATGGGTTATGGTATAGATTGTGTATACTGTTTCTATGTTTAATTCAACAAAGAGATATCATTACAAAACACCCAGGTTTGCTTCCAGATTTCTTGCCTGAGCTTTGAGGTTCTGCATTTGGCTTTTGTCTGCCACCAGTGTGACACCAAAATTATTAAGAGAGCTGGGAGGCAGAAGTACATTTGCAAGGACACTCAAAAAGTTCCTTACCACTTGGTTGTGAATAACTTTCCAAAATGGGGATGTTCATTTTACAATGGGCCTTTTCAAGTGAAATAGCTCTGGCATGCCTCATTCCAGCAAAGTGGCTCCTTTTGTAGCATCCTGCAAGGAATTTTGAAGAGAGAAAACCTCCAGACTGCCTGATGGGGAGCTCCCAACAGCTTTTCATTGCCTGAGAGGGAACTTCCAAAAACCCATGCTCAGCTACTTAGCGATGTTTCCCTTCCATCTTCATTCCTGTGGGTGTTATGTGTGTTTATTTGCACATATATAGTTCATGTTTGCATGTGCCAATCTCTGGAAAGCCACTTTTTCTACACTATTGTATGGTTAAACATGCAGCAAGAGTCCTGACTCTCTAACAAGGTCCTAGTGTGCTGCTGATTGTACAGATGCAGCCAGAGACAATCCTCAACCCCTCAAATTTACTGAATAAAAAGGCAGCTGGAAAAACTGAAATGACAAAGTAATACAAGCAAGATCATAGACCGTGTCAGTGGCAGAGCCAGGAGGGAACTCACATCACCCATCACATCACCCAAATCTTGCTCCTGTTCCTCTTGCTGTGTGTTACAGGCTTTGTGCAGCTGCGCGCTGAGTCCCAGGATGGCAGCTCTGAAAAAGAGATCTTGAGACCTGCTGCTGCCTAGAGCCACGCTGTCCTTAAGAAGTGGAGGGGACTTGTTCGCACAGTGCTGGGAGATGACTCTGGCTTTGTCTGTGATAAGAACAGGTCTAAAGATAATGGTGAAAAGTCACTTTCTGAGGGAAGGGGACATTTATACCCCTAAACAGCATCCAACGGGCTTCTCAACTCCGAGGAAGCAGGCAGAGGCCATTGGTGGGGGAGTAAAAGACAAGAAAGCAGGGAACAAATGCTTTCCTGAGATTTTTTTTTGATCGTTTGCTACCTGAATGCAAACACACCAGTGTTTCCTGGCTCCTGACAGGTTCACCACTAGCTTCTGTTTTTTTTCCCTGCTATACTGCCAAGGAAAGTCTGCAGGCTTCGCCATGAGGCTGTTGGCACATCGCTCGAGAGATCAACCTTCCCAGTTAATACCAAGTTACTCAGGCACATTTCCCAGGTGCCACGCTTGGCACTGCTGGGGCAGATGGGCCTTTCCCAATTACTCACCCCATCCTGGGCCAGCCGGGACCGGCCTCTCCTCCCCCAGCCCCTCCACCTCCTGCAAAACCTCGCACAACCAGGGCTGAAACCCATCAGCGGTCCCAGCCCTGTGGCTGTGGCAAACCCGAAGGAAGAGCATGGGGCTGGGTACGCCAGCAGTGAGGGATTCCCCTTGCCGCGGCAAACCTCAGCAGGCTGAGCAGCTGATTTCCCACTTCCTTCTAGTATTACCACCTCGAGCCCAGGGCATTCGGCAGCACAGCTGGGGACACAGACAGTCCTTCCTTTCTCAGGGCTTTGCTGCTCTTAAACCTGCGGCATGTGCGTCCGCTCAGCAGTGGGTGAGAAACACAGAGGCAAGTGCCAACAAAAACAGGCCTGAAAGGACCCATTTCTACAGGAAATGCCAAAAGACTGAAATGTATGTACTGCAGTTCATGAACTTTGGTGGGGAGGGGTAGCAATACACTGCCAGGCGTAGGAATTGGAGAGGTTTGGCAGTCAGAGCGGGCTGTGGAAATATGCAGAGCAGCATCAGAAGAATTAGAGATAGGCGTAGGCTGTACAATGTGGAGGTGAGCTCTGAGCACAGAGTTAGGGCAGCCGGAGGATCAGCCTCTCCAGGAAAAATGGAGGTGCTGAGAGGGCTTGAGGTGTCCAAAGCCAGCCTGGCAGTGCCCTGGAGAGGCCCGGTAGCTTGGCAGCCACGCTACTCTGCTTTGAGCTCCAGGAGGAGTGAGTGATTTAGTTCAGAGCTGGTATTTGCTCTGGGGTGCTGCCCCTAAAAGCACTTTTTTCCTTCCCTGTTTCATTTGGCTGACTTGTCGTTTTTCCTCTGTTTTCTTTCTCAGCCCTGCAGTGGTGGCTCTGCTTCCTTCTCACTTCCAGGACTGTATGCTAGGCAGGAGAGCTGTCAGGTACATACAGGTGGGATGCGAGCCCAGAACAGGGCCTGGATTTGGGAAAGCCACTTTCCAGTTTGTTCTAGGTATAGAGGCCTTTCTGTGTGGGATCCCTGGAATGTCTCTCTGTGGGTGCTTTCAAATTAATCCAGGTGTTATGCTGTACCACGGAAAATGCGATTGAACACAAGGAAGGAAACCCCCACAGACCCACATGTTTGCCTTTGAATAAAGGAGGACTCCAAAAAGATGGAAATGTCAGTGATGTGTTGCGTGCAGGCAGTGGGAAGCATTAGAAACCATGTGGGTAATCTGCACGGCTCCGGTATTACTTTGCAAATCCTTTTTCAAAGCAGAAGCAGCAGGACACAGCCACATCAGAGACATATCATTTTTCTGTTCACAAATGCTTTTAGACACTTAATCACAGCCTGTGGCATGTTCACAAGACGATGTGCATCGGAGCACACACTTGGTCCATATGCTCTGGAGCAATCCCCAGTTCCTCCTCAGTTACAGCCAAAAGTGGCATGAATTTTGGGAAAATCATCTGTCTTGTTATCATTAAGAGGATGGATGTATTCCCTCCCATATATTATAACTAATGCTTTCTTCATTATTAATCTTATAAATGAGACAGTTACTCCCAAATGCACCATCTTCCTTTAATAATATCAGATCTTCAGAGCTTCTGATCTCTGTACCCAGGCAGCTTTTTTTTCAGTCTGTCCTTATCTGCAGCATGAAATTTGTTTTCTATTTCTCTTGCTTGGTAAGTCACAATTTTTCACATGCTGTCACAGATGCTCTGCGTGGCCAGACTTCATTCTATTAATGTTCACCTTCAGCCAAGCACTGCCTGCGTGAGAATTTTGGCTTTTATTTTTTATGGGGACTTAGCAAGGAGAGACATATGTCTGCCACCAGCTCATGCCACTTCTTTTGGGGCTTTAATTTTTCCTCTGTGCACCTTTTTGTAAAGCACCATTGAGTAAGAGCCTGGCAGGACTGCAATGTGCTCGAGGGTGTCTGGGAGCACAGACACAATTTCTCCTGCACAAGTGATCCCACCAGAATCCAGCCCTGCTGCCCTGTGATAGAGGGAAGGAAAAAGCAAGGGGTCAGAGGAAAAGAGTAATTTATTTCTATGCAAGAGAGAGATCACTGAACAAGAAACTTAAGTCCCGCAACCCAGTGAGCAAACATGAACTATGTCAGAGAGCAAGCTGCAAAGGGGAGGAGGAAAAGCCAGTCTCTGGGGACAGGATAATGCAAGTCTGACATCCTAACCTGGTTTTCCAACAGAAGGCTAGAGGAACACAGCAGCAGGTTGCTCAGGGAGGCTGCCACCTCCCCAGCACTGGATTTTTTGAGCAAAAGCCATCTATTAGGAACAGTTGAAGGTACTGCCTGTATACAGATATGACTGCAGGACTTTTTGAGGACTTCCTTGTATTATCCTGTCACCCTCCAGATCTCTCCCATAGAGGGCACTGGCAAAATATTCACTCTCTCCAAGGGCAGGTAGCCAGTTTTGGGGACAGATACTTATTCAAAAAGTTATTACTCTCCTCTGGGTTACCAGCCCTGGCTCTTCTAGCCAGAGGTTTACACTGTGTCTTGTAATGCAAGCACCATCTCCCTCTGCCAGCAGAGGAAGAAGCTGACTTGGAGCCAAGAGAAATGAATTGTTCTCTGCTCATTGCCCAAGCTGAGTAAAACACTGAAGGTAAACAGATAACATATGTGCCTAAAACCACTTGGATTTACCATTTCTACATCCCAGGTTACCCTGGTTCAGTGATGCCCCTTAGGGGCTTTTTAACCTTGGCACCCTGAAAGGGAAAGGATCATGGCACCTAACACCCTTCAGGGGAAGGGAAATCTTAAAAGCTGTCCATGATCGACAGCCCAGCTTCACAATCAGCACTACGTCTTTTCCAGCAGATTGTGGCCTTTGGGAAGTTCAGATCCAAACTCTGCCTGCTGGGCCCAGGTGTAGATAAAACTACCTTTACCCACTTTGTACGCTGCAGCTGTATTGCAGGCAGGTAGCGGGGAGCACAGCCTACACTTGGGGAAAAGTTCTTGCTGGCTTTAAATAATTTTGCACGTTTGGTAGCATGTCAAACCATTTATGTCTTTACGATGCTGCACACCACTCAAGCAGGAAAGTGCTTTAAAATCCTAAACCTTCTTGTAAAGAAAATCAAAACCTTCCTGTACTCAGAGTACGGGACTCTCAGCTGGAGATTCCCCTATCAGCTTTCTTAGGTTCCGAACATATTAAAGAGAAACCTGCAAGCCAAGATGATCTTGCTGCAATCTAGGAAGAGGCGATCCTATTAATTGAGGTAAGAACGTAGGTCTCCTCGCTGTGCAGACTTGTCTGTCAAGGTGTAGTGGGTTGACCCTGGCTGGAGGCCAGGTCCCCACCAAAGTCACTCTATCACTCCCCTCCTCAGCTGGACAGGGGAGAGAAAATATAACAAAAGTCTCGTGGGTAAAGATAAGGACAGGGAGAGGTCACTCACCAATTACCATCATGGGCAAAACAGACTCGACTTGGGGAAAATTAGTTTAATTTATTACCAATCAAATCACAGCAGGATATGAGAAATAAAAACTAAATCCTAAAACATCTTCCCCCCACCCCTCCCTTCTTCCCCAGCTCAAATTTGCTCCTGATTTTCTCTACCTCCTCCCCCCCAGCAGCGCAGGGGGACGGGGAACGGGGGTTGTGGTCAGTTCATCACACGTTGTCTCTGCCGCTCCT
>NW_008825167.1:6308866-6310891 GCF_000699105.1 Pygoscelis adeliae
GCAGGGGAATCTCTGGTCCGGCACATGGAGCACCTCCTCCCCCTCCTTCTTCACTGACCGTGGTGTCTGCAGAGTTCTTTCTCTCACATATTCTCACTCCTCTCTTCGGCTGCAGTTGTGCAGTTTTTCCCCCTTCTTAAATATGTTATCCCAGAGGTGCTACCACCGTCGCTGATGGGCTCGGCCTTGGCCGGTGGCGGGTCTGTCTTGGAACCGGCTGGAACTGGCTCTGTCAGACATGGGGGAAGCTTCTAGCAGCTTCTGACAGAAGCCACCCCTGTAGCCCCTCCACTACCAAAACCTTGCCACAGGTTTTGCAAATCCAATACACAAGTCAAATGCAGGAAGGAGAGCTCTGTCCTGGCAGCACGTGTGAGCACTGCTTAAGCTTGGTGCACCATGATGGGCATCAGTGGGAATCAGAATTTAATGCAGTGCGATGTAATACAGTGTGGAGCAGAAATAACCGCTGTTAGGCAGGTGGTTCCTAAGGTGCCCTTCCAGGATCAGTCACCACCACGGCTTTATCCAGGTAGGAGTGGCAGCGGTCTCGGGTGCATGGTGCAGAACAGGGCTGGCAAGGAAACGCAAGAGGGAGCACAGGACAGTGTTTAATAATGAACATCTGGCTCTCAAAGCACAGGCTGCGAGATGCTGATTTATAGGCACCAGGACAATAGACTATTGTGCTGTATCACAGGGACTATTTGACTGGGTCTATTCACTCTTACAAATATATGAACTGCCCATCTCTTATAAATTATATCCTCCTTTCTTAGGTTGTTGCTTTCTCACTTCTTTTCTCTCCTGCTCTTCCTGGAGGGTATTTTTGAGCTGAAATATATAAATATCTGACACAGGTGCATTAATTTTTTTCCCTTGATTGTGGTCAATGGCAGCATGTAAGAGTGTTATCTAAGGGGGATTTTCCTACTCGTAGCAAAACCAGATCCTCTCGCTATGACATGTTCTGCCCTTTCATATTCTGGCATGTGTGTACGGGGCTGCATGCACTGGGGGTAATGTGACCAGTCAATCAATGGTAATTATGATTGAGTGAGGACTAAGAAATCAGGTGTTCAGCTGCAAACTGCAAAGCTGCTCTTCCAGGTTCTTAATGAATGGTGTCACCAAACATTAGTGAGGCCTTGAAAATCCCCTGAGAAAATTGATTTTGCATTGTTATTGTGTAACTAGGAAAACAAAGACACAGTCAAGTCCCAACCCAAATTACGAACCGTGATTCTGGGACACCCCAGTTCCTGGCTTCCCAGTGTTGATGCCAAGGGCCCCATTCTCATGTGTTTGTTGCTGTATTTCCCACCAGTGTAAAGTGGAGGAGAATTGCTATTTGAGAATAGAAGAAAGCATTTGCTATCTCCGTTATGTTTCTATTCCCTTTGGTCTGAATAATGCTCTGGAGTACAAGACTAGAAGAGAGAAACTGCTGTCTAACAAAGTATGTTAGAAAAGTAGTTGGAAACTTAGCATTCAACATCCAGGAAATGTCAGCACTAATATTGTTTGTGCAACGTTAAGTCAGGCCCCTCCATGCATATGCATTTGAAGACAGACTATAATTGCACACATTGTTTCCTCTAGTCCCCTGCCTCATTTAGTACCCAGAAAGGATGATGCTCAATTAGTGAGCAGCTAGTCAATAATCTCTTCTATCCTTATTGTTCAGCGGAAGGCCCCTGTGTCTTATTTAATGCCCATCTTTAAACCCTGCTCTGAATGCAGAATAACTCACTTTCTCCTGGGCATGTCTCTGGAACTCTTTGGTATTTGGGTACTTCACAAATATCAGTGCTTTTTGTTGCAGCCTGTGAGTTTATTAGTGAGACCAACTCCCTTGTACCAGTGAGGGAACTGAGACACAGACCAAGGTTGGAAACCGTCTTTAAATTTGGATGTCCAGTTTATGATACCAATGACTGGTTATTTTGTTTTTAACCACTTGATATGACCAAAGCCTACAGCAGAATGACCTCAGTTTAGGAATACCACCGTTCAGGTCTTTCC
>NW_008825167.1:6310975-6316592 GCF_000699105.1 Pygoscelis adeliae
TACAAACTAACCATGTTGGACCCCTTGCTATTGCACATATATGAGCTGGGGACATCCTGCGCTGGAGCTCTGAGCCTTGGCACTCAGCAGTGTCAGGTGGATCAGGCTAGTTAAACATGGAGTAGAACCAACAGATCTGTTTTGACAGGTCCAGCCAGACAGAGCAGGAGTATGTCTAAACCCTCCTGGCAGAACTGCCTGGGCAGGCTGTCAGCAGGCAGCCTGGACTCAGCCACGTGGTTCGTGGTGGGCAGGAGGCTGGGCACGCCACACCGAAGCCCTCTCTGGAGACTGATCTTTCAGAGCAGTACAGGCAAAGCTAATACAGCCTTGGCCTCAGGTTTTCAAGATTAAAGACAGCACTGGTGCCTCTGCAGCCAAGAGGAAGTGTCAGTCTTCAGAAAGTGTCACCAAAAAATTACAGGTCAGTTTTAAAAATATGCTGCAAGTGATTTGTCTACAGTCACATGGGAAATCCGTGGCAGGCTGGAAATACAATGCGGACATCCATCTCCCAGCCCTGTGTTTTAATAACAAGGCTGTACTTCCCAGATACTCAGCTACTTAGTTATTTTTTCCTCTCTCAGAAACATTCTTTACACATGTCTATTTTTTTTTTTCCTGTAACAGCTTTACAAGGGTGGATCTCTGTTATAGGCCATTTCTTTACACAGAATACTGAGGGTATTTTAATGAATATTGTTTGTAGAGCCCTGTGAAAATATTTTTGACGATTAACTTTCAAGCACTTCAAATACATTTGCTGGCCTGCAGGACCATAATGTGGTGTTAATTTAATTCATCAGTGAGATGCAATGTAAAGTGACCTGCAGCTTGTCTAAAAGGTATTAGCATTTTAGGAACCACATCAGAAGGGGCAAAATGGTACAGTATGTTGCATTCAAAAATACTGGTGAGTTAGGGTAAACAGAAATGCTGTTCTATGAAGTAACACCTGGGGAATAGCTAGTCAAACCTTTTTGCTTTGTACAATTTATACTCAATACTTCCAGGCACAAGATGGTCTAACGAATTGCATCTTTTAACTCTCCTTGTTAGTGTTCTTCTGTGCAAGTTTAAGCAAGGCTAAACAGCTAATTTCAATGGGTACTTAATTTTTACAGAAACTCTGAATACCTGGTGACTCAGGCTCTGAGCTCAATAAAGGCATCAGTCCAAGCCATTGGCCAGGAGATGGTAAAGCCAGAGCATCGTGGTTGTTCTTAACCAAGTTAGTCAAAGTGTCGTGGTTTAACCCCAGCCGGCAACTAAGCACCACACAGCCGCTCGCTCACTCCCCCTCAGTGGGATGGGGGAGAGAATCGGAAGAATAAAAGTGAGAAAACTCGTGGGTTGAGATAAAGACAGTTTAACAGGTAAAGCAAAAGCTGCATGCACAAGCAAAGCAGAACAAGGAATTCATTCACTCCTTCCCATGGGCAGGCAGGTGTTCAGCCATCTCCAGGAAAGCAGGGCTCCACCACCGCTTAACGGTGACTTCGGAAGACAAACGCCATCACTCCAAACGTCCCCCCCTCCTTCTTCTTCCCCCAGCTTTATGTGCTGAGCATGACACCATATGGTGTGGAATATCCCTTTGGTCAGTTGGGGTCAGCTGTCCCAGCTGTGTCCCCTCCCAACTTCTTGTGCCCCCCCAGCCTACTCGCTGGTGGGGTGGGGTGAGAAGCAGAAAAGGCCTTGACTCTGTGTAAGCACTGCTCAGCAATAATGAAAACACCCCTGTGTTATCAATCAACACTGCCTCCAGCACAAATCCAAAACATAGCCCCATACTAGCTGCTATGAAGAAAAACAACTCTATCCCAGCCAAAACCAGCACACAAAGCTTGATATATATATATCAAAGAGGAGCACACTTACCTCCACACCACCATAACCCAAAAAGAAATACAGTAACCTGAAAAAGTTATTGTGAGAACTCCTATTTAGACACTCGTTACTGTATTTCTTTACCTGCATGCTATGGAAATACTTTAAGAGCAAAGTCATCCTCTCTGCAGGGTGCAGAGCCCTACTGGCTATTTTAAGACATAGAGGCAGCAGGAGAGGAAGGACTACTGATGGTTTGAGAAATCATAATCACTGTGCAAGGGCAAGAAGCACAAGTGCCAGTGACTCAGAAAATTGTGTGCCAGCCAACGGGCTGCGAGGTGAAGGGGTGCTGGAGCAACAACCGCTGTACAACCCAGGCTCGGGAGGCTGCTGTTCATTTCAGACACGAGCATGCAGTCGTGGCTGAGTTTCAAAGCCACATCAGCCAATTGTGAGATATTTCTGAGCAGTGAATTGTGAACAACCTCTTCCGAAGCCTGCATCTTCCTCTTTGAAATCACATTGCAGAGATTTTTGTGGTGGCAGAGTTATGATTTAAGGACAGGTTCTGTTTTTGTGGCAGGGGATGAGCCAGATGATCTTGGAGAGCTGTTTGTATAAGCTGCAGCAGTGACTTAACGATTAGAAGAGAGGGGGAGAGCAAACTAAAAGACCAAGTAGTAAAACCTGTGGATATATTTAGGGCCAGATTCTTCCTAGATTAACTTTTGGTAACAAGCATCTAAACTAGCAGGAGACAAATCAGGTGAAATAACTACCCATGAGGAGGCTCCAATGATTATAGAGGGAACATAGGGTAAGTATCTAACTTGGACATCTAAGGTTTGGTGGGATGTATCTGACCCATGCCATGAGATGGAGAATGTGAGGTCAAGAGGACTCACTGTCGTTCCGTGCTGAGGTGAAGGTGGGTCTCTGCAGCTTTGCTAAAAATGGTTGAGAAAATACAGGAATTCAGATAAACCGCTGCAGAGATGTTTGGGAAGTGCAGTAATACTTACAATAATTCATGAAAAAGTTATTGCTGAAATATAGAGGCAGAGATAAAGATGATGAGAAACAAACCCACAGACTGAAAGATGTTTTCCAGCAATTACAGCTATATTAACTCTTAATAGACTATGAAACACAATGTCCTTATAGCAGCAGAGCATGGGCCACTTCAATACTACCCAAAAAAGTAAATTGCCTAATTGTCCTGTGCAGTTACTTCTCATCCAAATGGATGCCTTGCCCTAGGTTCTTTGCATCTTCCAGGTCCTGTCATTATTAGCAGTATTTGTGGCTTCTGGATCTCATGATGAATTCGTAGGCTGGTGAGACCCCATTGCTTCTTCATCAACTTTCCAGGGACCAACTGGCCTTGGTACGAGCCTGTATCATTTTATACAGAGCAAAATGCAATGGTAAAAAATGAAGGGCTTTCAAAAAGAGTACTTTTTTTTTTGACATATTGTCCAGAGGGAAGTGAGAGAGAGAGATTTGGAAGAAATGTTAGAAGAGTGTTAAGAAGCTGTCAGTGTAATGCTGTCATGTGTTAATTAATGCAGAGGAGAAAATGATTATACTGAAATTATACAAATAGCCCTATCTCAGGTTAGCAGTGATTGACTGGAGTTTAAATCACTCACCACAATTAATTAAACATTGCATCCAGATGCCTTGGAAATTATTGCGGTGCAAATCATCCCAGAACAATAGCAGGCCTCATCATTAGTTGATATGAATTGGTTTACTCCATTGATTTCAATATACCTTATCAAACCAGTGCCTTCAAACAATAGGAAACAATAATCAAAGGACTTATTTCAACCACTGAACAATTCCAGAAGCAGCTCAGAAGAGGAGGATATTGTTATCAATTTTCCCAGCACAAAGTCTTAATGCTAACTCATGTTACCAGACCAAAAGCTATTACAAAAAGAAAAGACAGCAGCCTCAGGGGCCACCTCCCCGCTCCTGAAGAGATACCCAGAAATGGGCCAAATTTACTGCTTTGTGCGAAGGCAAACTTAGCCACCATCTCCCCATCCACAGTAGGCCTGTGGCTATTTCCCCATGGATGCCATCCACTCTTGTGTTTATACCGGCCAGAGAAAATCAACATCACCCACTCCAGGGATAGGTGGGTGGGCTTAGGTTGAGATGGGGCTGTCCTCAGATCACTAAGAGAGCATGAGGTACAAAGTCTTTGGAGACATCTGGGCTTCAGTGAGCTTTGGGGATCCCCCAGCTTCAGAGGTAACATAAAAGCTCCTCCAAAGTCAGTGGGATTGCTCAAGATTGAGAGCTGTATGTGTGGGAATGAGGAGGACAGTCCAGGAAAGGAGTACCTCTTTCACCCTGCTGCGCACCTCCCTTCTTAATACCCAGGAAGGTTTCTGAGCAGAAAATCCTTAATCTTCCAAATTGCAGGTAACACTAATCTGAAAAGCCTCCTGTAGCTGTAAAAGTAATTCAAAACTACAGATGTTCACAGCTTGTAAATCTCCTTATGACTGCGTGCAAACCCAAGTAAATACACAGGAAACCCACGTACCCATCACCAGTGAACAAATTAAATTAGTAGCCAGACTGTTACTAGTGCCCTTGTGTTACAAACTTGTCAAACACTCATCCCAGTTAGACACGGCAGTGCCTTTTGTAGTGCACTTCAACTCAGCCTGCAGAGCCACCAGCTGAGCTAGTCACCCCAAATAAGCAAAGCCTTCAATCCTCTGCCCACCACATCACAAGCATGCCCTTCTCAGCTCTTTTTTTTGCTCTTGCTGGGCTTTTTGACACAGGCTGCCTCCCTCCAGCTACGTTTTCTTCAACAGTGCCTGGGGACTCTCCTGTGACAACTGATGACAAGGTGAATTTGCTGTACACGACTTACAGTTGCTGCTTCTCCCTTTGCCCAGGGAGAGTAGTGATTATTTCCCTCTCAGGAGTTATGCCTGGTTTCTGGCACTGGCACCGCCTGGCATGTCACTAGGAGATGATGCCAACCCTCGTGACTTCCAGTGTGTCTCTTGGCTGCTGGACTCCCAGGCACTGGCCCCCAGTCCTTGTGGGTCTGGTCCTTGCGATATTGCAGGGTAACCAGCAACCGTCAGTCAACTGCAGAGTTTCGCTGTGCCCCCTCCATCTCTCCCAACTCACTTCTCCCTATTGTTCATTCCCCCTGTCCCTTTTTTTGCATTAAAAATATCCTGTTTATGATATGTGAGAAAGGTGTCTTCCTCAACATTGTTCATCTGTTTATACAAAACACTTTTCCCTTCCCAGCACTCATTTTCGCTGCTTCTGTACTTCCTATAGCTTCCCTCTATTTATTAGCTCCCACTAGATCATGTCATGGGATATAATGAGGTGGGGGGTTAACAAAATCTTTGAGGTGGCCTCCTCCAAGGTGTCCTGTCAAGCCTGTGGCCGCCATGCACAGGTCCCCATCCCCATTCCCACTCCAACCTCTCTCCCCTGCAATAGGTTTCCCCTTATTCCTCCATCTCCCTCCTGCCTCGGTTCAGCGTATCCGGCACCTGGCGTGGAGAAGTGCAGACCGGCCACCAGCCCAGAAGACACTATGTCTCTGCTTCTCTTCTCCTCCCATGGCACTAGGGACAGCCTGTGTGCCCGGTGACCAGGCTGGGGAGGAGAAGCCTGCGTGCAGCCCAGCAAGACAGGGCAGTGCAGTTGGAAGGCAACCCCCCGAGGCACGGGAGGCTCAGGAAGCGGCCTGAGGAGGTTTGCTGGCCAGTGGGCAGATGCTGCCATCTCA
>NW_008825167.1:6316645-6317859 GCF_000699105.1 Pygoscelis adeliae
GTGATGGTCCCCAGCCACGACGCTGGACTTTGGTCAGTGGTGAATGGCTCAGAGCCTCTTGAATTATTTCTTTCTTCATTACTCTGTAAACAGTGTATTAGAGACAATTTGCATCAAGAGGGAAAGTCAGGATCACTCTGACTTATTTTTTGATACAGGGCATATCCATGGTTGTCATCTGGACAGGTTGTTTCTCTCTGAAGGTGCTTTGTAGTTTCCTTCTGTTACTGCAAAATGCTTGTGCTGGGCAGCATTTCAGCATCATGGTTTATACCCTGTGTAGGGCCCATGGTTTGTTTGTAAGCCGAGAGGTTTTCCACCACCTGCAGCGGCATCTCCAAGGCACCTCTCACCCACTCCAAACCACCCCATTGGGGGCTGCCTGGGGAGGCCAGGCCACTTTGTGGTGCTACGGATGTCTACAATGCAACAGGAGACAACAAAAGGCCAGGGACTGTGACTTCCTACCACCCATGGCTCTGAGATGCCTTTATTAGGGCCATGTGTAGAGCCCTCCAGTGCATGCAGAACCAGAGTCACAGCCCCAGGGTCTGCCCCGCGGGCAGTCAGGCAGAGCAGCAGGGCAGTGTGCTGGCACACCGCCGCATTTCGGAGAGGCACTGTAAGCAGCCAGGGCTCAGTCATCCCATGTGTGCATGTGAAAGTCAACACAGGAAGGCAGCCCTATGGGAAAAACAACTTTCCTCTCCACCGCTCACCTTTGTCACCTCTTCTGTGAGTGATCAAACTCCCAGCTTTGCTCTGGAAACCTTCCAGAGCTCTGCTAATCTCTGCAAGTTTTCTGTCTACCTTTTCCTATCTTTGTGGTGCTTGGCAATTTTCTCTTCTCATCCAGTTATTAAAAAATGATCCTAATATGCAAGGGGCACTTACAAAAACAACAAAAAAAAGATGTTTTGTCCAAGATAGAAATGAGTACCGTCATCTGGCTGGAAGAAAACTGCAAAATTTTAATTACTATGTGAGTGGCACATGCAGAAGGACATGATTTCCACACGTGTTCAAGGAACCAGCACATTTCTGATGTAATTACTGTGCAGCTGACAGCATTAGGCATGAACAGGAGCAGTAAGCAGTGTCAGGAGGTTTAGAAAAAGGAAATGTGACGTCTAGAAGGCTACGATTCAGAATAATGCACCAGACAACAGATTATTTAAAAAATAAGCATATGTACCAAAAAAGGAATAGAGAAA
>NW_008825167.1:6317881-6320290 GCF_000699105.1 Pygoscelis adeliae
GGGAAAGCCACAAAATCATCAGAAATGGAACCAGGAAGGAAAACTGATGGGGACAAATCACCCTGTAAATGTTTTTATTTTGGTGCAAGCAAGTTACCTGCTGGAAGGACAGGATTTGTGCGGCAGCCACTGCCCAGGATGCCCAGGAGCCTCTCTAAACACCTAAAACATGGCAGAGCACAAGCCCTTCCTGTATCAGCGAGGTGAGCAGTGCCTCTTGTGCTGCTTACACTGGGGACTGCTGTAATTCCTTCCATCAGTTGTCAGCCCTTGGTATCTCTTTTTTTGGGTTTGGGGTTTTTTTTGTAGCTGAAAAACTGGAAGGAAATTGGATTTTGTGTTTGCTCTGAAAGCTTTCCAAATGTTCATGTAAATGAAAAATCTTTGTCCTCTACTCTTCTTTTGTGGCAAATGAAATTCATTATTTTTAAATCTATGATAGTGCAAGCCTCTAGGACAAAGGAACAAAGCTACAGTAAATCTTGTTTCCAACGGTTTTGGTTAAAAAGAGATGCTGGGATGCCAATTGCATTGCTTGTGCCCTGCAAGGTCTGCTGGTTTGCACCAGTGTGAGTGGGGCTGAATAATGTGGAGAGCACGTGGATGGTGCTTTGTGTCTTCTCTGGGATTTACTTCCAACAACTATTAACAGCGTCTTGGATTCAGCCTTCCTTGGTTTGCCTTCCTCGCATCGTTCCAATGCGCTGCCCAACATGTCTTGCATTTTCCATGGTTTTAGGCAGAGGCATGCCTTGGTGGAAGGTGTTTTAAGAACAGCTTCACTGTTTTTTATATCCATCGTAATAAATTGTGTTCACAGGATAATACGGTGCCCACTAAGTATAGCCCATTCTGGAACAGCAGTTTGCTGCAGCCTATGAATGAGATAGATAGATTACTTTAGTTATTTAAGGGTATTTCCAGTTGCAGTCGCTCCTGGATAACATGGATGGATATTTTTCCAAACTGGGCCAAGGCTGGTTTATATTATAGCTGCACTCACAGCACCGGAGGACTCGGTGTGTACTCAGATGAGTCATCCCAAGAATCTTTCAGGTGTGGGATGGGAAATCTATTCATGTGTTATCGGGAGCTCATCCCATGTCCAACGGCCTGTTACACAGAGCAGATAAGCAATGCATCTGGTATGGAAATCTCTGTCTCCGACACCCTTTCTGTTTCTTTCAGGAGAGAGAGAGAAAGAAAATAAAATAGAGCCGAGCTTGACTGTTCACAGAGGAGTCCTTTGGCATGTTGCAGGGAGGACACATGTGTCACTACAAAGTTAAATCAAACTCCTAGCAAAACCAACAATAGGCTTTAAAATCATGTTTGTGGGGGTCAGAAGGTTAGCGTGAACGCTGGTGGTGCGGGGTGCTGTCGGGATGTCTGTGTCGCACCTTGCGGGGTCCCGCCGAGCCGCCTGCATGGGGTTGGGCACCGGGAACCTGCTGGGCAGGAGGAAGTGCGAGACCACCAGGACCGGGGCTGTTGTGGGACTCAGCCTCCAGCGAAGGGGGAGATGCGTTGGCCACAAATGAGTACTGGAGACCTGGCTGGTGACTTCGGCTCACGTTTGAAGGCCGTCGGGGAATGTCACTATCATGATAATTCGTGCACCAAACCTGTAACTAAGAAATCCCTTATCCTGCCCTTATCCTTCACACAGGGAGGTGATTTCTGCAGGCATGGGCCTGTCACTGACTGTCTGCAAAACCTTGGGGGAAGAGCTGCTGAGAGCTTGTTAGTGGGCAGTGCCTCCTACAGGAGATGGAGGTTTTGAAAATGCCTGCCTGGGTGTTTGATTTTTAAATGCATAATTGCCCGTAGCCCTGCTGTGCCTTGTTTCTGCACACACACAGTTGATACGGGACTAACACATATGGGGCGAACGACAGAGCCCTTCAGCCCGCTGTCAAATTAAAAGCGTATAATGGAGAAGGGAAGCTGGTTTAGGCACATTCTGTGCAGTACTATGACATGGGGAGCAAAAGGGAAGCAAAAGCCGTATTTCAAATAAATTACTTTAATAGCCATCCATGTTTTGGCAGGCTTAGACTCTGTGACAGTGCTCAAAAGCATTTCATGAGCGGTTGAGTGGGATATACACTGTAAAGGCAGCCAGCCATGCAGATGAATGTCTCGATGCTCCTTATGTCTTACAGCTATTGTCCCCTGCCTGTATTAATGTGGTTGGTAGACAAAGGGCTTGGCAGACTAGCACATAAAATGCCACACTGTAAAAACACAGTGAATCAAGACCTCAGCTTGCCTGTGTTCAAAGGAGAACAGGTCTCTCGCAGAGGATGTAAATGGCAAGCTCCCATCCCTCGGGGGGACCGAGCGTGCCTCTCTGTGGGAAATTTGTTGTTCTCTGCTGGCCCAGGTGAAAAACAGCAGGAAGAGTTC
>NW_008825167.1:6320344-6329785 GCF_000699105.1 Pygoscelis adeliae
CCCATGGTTCACGTGTGCAGCAGGACCAGAGAATGGAAAATCTCCTACGCGGGGTTGCAGCATGACGGGAGTGGAGGTAGTCCGGCATGTCTTCCCTTCCAGCTCCCCTGGAGACTGCGGGGGAAGAAGGACTGGAGGAATTGCCTTCCTGCTGCTGTCTACTTCTGCATCATGGGATCTCTATCCTCTGGTCCAGTAGAAGAAGGTCTTTTTTCTTGGCATATTTGTTAAAAGTCCTTGTTTTCCCTGATATTTTTATCATATGTTACCGATTTTCTAGACTTTAGAACTTTGCATTTTTTATCAGCTCTGATCTGCTTCCCCTCTCCCTCTTTGTCATATGGCGGGCTTTTATTTCTGATTGGAGTCTTCACTTTGCCACAGAGTCTGGAAGGGATTTTAGCCAATGTTATCTTCTTTATTGATTGTGGCACTGTGATTATTTTGGCTTGAAAAATCATTGCTTTCCATTAGCCTTCTGTCTTTGCCTTTCCTCCTGTTTGCTTATAATTTGCTTATCATTTTCCTAGTCTGGAGGAATTAGCCCTTCTGAATCACCATACTTGTGTGCATGCATATCTGTGTGATTTATTAAGTGGGATTGTCCTCCGTTTCCCCTATTAAGCAAAAAGACTGTCACTCAGTGCCTGAGCATTTGTAGTGTGAGATGTATGCAAAAAACCAGAACATAAATCCCTCCCCAAATGTCAGCAGCGCCTTGCTGTTCCCCTCTTAATTGCGGTCAGACCTACCTGTAACTCAAGTCCCGTGGTTTTCATGCCTAGGGATATGTCTATGCTAACGTGAATGTCTGCACTCTTGCACAAACACTTCTTAGCTTGAAACTACCTAAGAAGGGTCATGACCGTGGGGAAAATGTAGATTTACTAACTTCAGCCCTAGGGAGCAGTTCAGCCCATGGTGCCAGCTCTCAGGTGTGTTCTCCGGATGCTGCAGCTCCCGGGGATGAGGAAGAGGATGTCCTTTGGACTGCGCTGGTGCTACATAAGCAGAGGTTGCCTGCTGCCCCATTTCACAAGCACCGGGTTTCAAACCTCCCGTACCTGCAGGGGCAGAGTTTCTCAGCGTTCAAAGTCTGTAATATGGTCTGTGGGCAGACCAGAGCAACTGGCCCAAGACAGAAATGTGTAGCTGGAGCGAGGAAGCTTTGTCGGGACTCTGCAGACCTTCTCCCTTGACCTTGTGCCTGGGCACACAGTGCTACCCCCACCCTCCTCATCCAGGACAGCCCAGGGGCATGCAAAAGCTCTAAATATATCTGCAGTTTACACATAAGAAAACCCTAAATGTATCTGCAGACAGCAACGCTGAAGGTCAAGCATAAGAACAAGGGCAGCCTTGTTCACAGATGGCCTTGTTTTGCCCTGGGAGAGACTCTCCGGCACTTTGTTTGCCCATCCGCAAGCACCAAAGGGTCTTTCTGCTCCAGCAGGACTGGGAGGTCGGGTGAAGTTTTACTGCCTGCCCCTTGTGTGCTGGTGAGATCCAGCATGCTCAGTACAGGCGCGGAGCTTGCCCAGGCTGGAGGTGGGGGTTTGCTTTGTCGCTCCCTGATGCACAGCACCTGATCCAGCCCTTGCTTGTGTGCATAACCACAGGAGACAACAGCTGAAACCACTGCACCTCGTACTTTTAAAATGTACCTGTGGGCACTGAGAGAGGATTGGCAACACGGGAGGCCCTCTACAAGACAAAATGGACATGAAGGGGGCACTGATTCTGCAAACAGGCTGAGGCTGCCTGTAGCAGCCAGGTCTGAGTTTGACCCAAGGCTGATGGAAGTGGGAAAGGTTCCGCTCACGCCACCACTGACAGCACGCTGGGGCTGGCAGAGGTATCGCAATCCTCCCCTTGACTGTAAACAAGGCAGGCAGGGAGGCCGGGCAGAGCAGGCACAGGAACAACCAAGGTCTCACCGGCTCTTATTATTCTCCCAAAATGTCGTGCGAAATGCCGGCTTTGCAGCCCAGGCCAGCTTTGGCTGTAGGGCCGTGGTGCCGGTGGCACGCAGGAGAAGGGGGTTTGTGCATCCCGGAGTTCAGGAAAGACAGGGGGTGAAGGCCAGTCATATCCTGGCTGTGAGCGCTTGGTTAGACTTCAGACAAGCTGCAAATCAGGCTGAAGTTATTAGGAAATGAACTGAAGGGTAAAATCCCGACATATTGCGAATGTCTTGACATATAATGCCTGCAAGCTCTTGATACAACCCTTGCTAAGGAGATGACGAGGAGTGGAGAGGGCGTGGGCTTTGCTGTTCAGCTCATTACTTAGACACATATATGCCTCGTGCTGCCATTGACTGTGTTTATACAGTCGTGTATTTTGAAGTAATTGTTGGATTAAACACAAGTCAACTGTGATCCCTCTCAATAGGAGAGGGAGGGAAGGTCTTTGCATTGGCCAGAGAAAGCAGGACTGAGCAGGAACGCAGGAGACGTGCTGTCAGCAGGGCAGACCCGCTGGAAAAATTAATATTTCAGAGACGAGACTGAAATATCATATTTGTCTTCCTTTTGGGAAGATATGAAGCATACCAAGCTTTGCAACAGCCTTGAACTATTTCTGTGGATACTTTCATCAAAAAAATTACTGCAAAGTCTGATTTACTAGATACTTAACGTGTCAATAGACAAATTTGTGGCTGAATAAACATATTTTTCTGCAAATAAAAAAAAATAAATCTCAGTAACACTTAATTTGTGTTACAAATCTTTTCTTTCCCCAAGAAAAATAATTAAATTCCCCAAACGCTGGCCAGCTCCACCTGGGCAGGACTGTGGAAGGCTGAGACTGGAAGCTGCAAAAATGTCACCTGCTAAATATCACTGCTAGGCAGGCATCACTCCAAGGAGAGGGTGCACATGAATAAATACCGTTATATACTGAATAGCAAAGCACTCAACAGCAGTCACTGGAAGGAGAACTGGAGACTGCTTCTTTTGGAAAGGATGTGAGCTTTCTGTTACGGGAGCAAAGGACATAGAAAACGCAGTTAAATGCCTGATATCTGAATCACAGTCGCGTTTGTAAGTGCTTTTGTTCATAGGCTCTGGAGTGGAGCGAAACTGAGCTAGATCCAAGGATGATAAAAAGAGTATGTAAGGTCCTGTGCCAGGAGCC
Source organism: Pygoscelis adeliae (assembly GCF_000699105.1). Lineage (NCBI taxonomy): Eukaryota > Metazoa > Chordata > Aves > Sphenisciformes > Spheniscidae > Pygoscelis > Pygoscelis adeliae. The sequence continues at coordinate 6,323,486 of NW_008825167.1, forward strand.
AGCTCTCCATTTTCCACACGCATCAATAGCTCTTTCGTCAGCAAAAGGTATGTGCAGCGAGATAAGGAAGATGTCTCAGTTAAAATTACAAGGCTGATATGCGTGGATCCGTTCAGACTCCTGCAGTGCCATCGTGTTTCTGCCACCAGTGTAGAAGAGGCGAAGGGACACTGGCATAGTTGTCCCCCATCCCACTGGGCCGTGGACCTCGGGACCTCACAGCAAACAGGTCCTTGGCGGCCAGCTGGCACCAGAGGATGGGACACAGGGTGCATTGCCCATAAGGGTTGCTGTCGGCTTGGCTTTGTCCCCAGCTGCCCTAACGTCGCTCTTCAGTAACATCACCTCCTTCATCCTCTTCCCAGAAGAAGACGTCTCTCTCGGATATCACTTGCCACTAAAAGCAAAGTTATGCTTTCAGGGTGGCCTCCTTTCCAAGGGTCCAGAATGCCCGGCCACAGCATTTTTAAGTGTTGACACTGTCAAATTGCTTTAGAAAAAAGGGTCTGATAGTGATCGTATCTCAGCTTATCTCTGCCGGTGACACTGTTATAGTCAATTCGCTATCCCTGCTGCAAAGCTACTTGTGTTTGTCAAGTGGAAGACACCATTGTGTCCTCTTACCACACGGATTAGCATCAGGTCGGGGAGTTTGGTGAGTAAAGAAAGAAATGATTTGTAAATGTTTGTTTTGTGTTATTATTCTTCAACTCATTATCTGGGCAACGGAGGTTGAACCTTGTATATCTTTGAAGGTCAGTTCTGAGGATCAGTCTGCTAATTACATCAAAACACAACTTTATCATTATTGCAGCAACCGAGGGGACTGTACACTGTTACATTCAGCAGAGAGGGGCTTCAGCTTCATCTTTTCCTACATGGAGCTACATTGCAGATGTAAAAGGTGATATTCCCAGCCTGGGAGTTGACTAGGGGTTATGTGACGGTGGCAGCTCTGTGGTTGCGATCTGGGTCTTCTTCCAAAATGTAATTAAATCAGGTTTTGTAAGCTCCACTGTGCTGCACAAAACCATGACAAGCAAAGGGAAAGTTGACTAGGCAGAGCAACTAGAGAAATAATGAGATTTCAAAGCTCAATTTGAATAGAACAATGAATCAGAAAGGTGTCTCAAAACGTAAAGAATTAGTTAGCTTTCTTGGTTCTCTTAAAATAAAGTAAAAAATGTGTTCTCTTCCCCAGACAGATTATTTAAATCCAGTATAATGCCAAATGGCATTAGCAACATGCTGTTTCATTTCATTTCATTTTGATGCCATGAATTATATACAGGAGGGTGCCCTCTTCACAGCATGTATCCCTACAATGCTCCAGTCTGATATAATGGGCTCAAAACCCACCCGCACTGTGACTGAGGAGTGCTGGTGTGCCCAGATTATTTCCAAGGGTGTTGCATGGTACAAGATGACAACAAACCTTACCTACTAGTCGTTACTTTTGTCATCATCTGAAACAAGATACTGAAACAAAAAGAAGGATTTTGTCATAGTGCGGCATTGCCTGGACGAGCCCAAGGAGATTGATGGAAGATGTAGTTGAGCTGATTTTCTGATCCTCTGGGTTTTCTCACATGCCAATACAAGCTGGAGGGATGAGATCAGTAAAGGCATTTAAGGCACATGAAGAGAAAACCTGGAAACATAGAAAATCAACTGAACCCCATTTTCAGTCAGTCACAGTTTGGGACAGGAAATAAGCCAGGAAAACGATTACAAGAGCATGACCGGGGAAGGACGATGGCGTATACTAAGGATTTGGATGTCAGCCCTCAAATAGGCAGAGAAGCTTACAGTCTGCACCATCTACAAATGACAAGACCTAAGTGTGGGATCAATACGAGGCTGACATGCTAAATCAATGTAAAAGATTGTATCTAAACTGAATGTCACAAATCACATCTAACTACAGGCACTGAAAAATGGAGAGGCAAGTCATAGTGGTTGAACAATTACATTTCAATCTGATCTGTGTTTGCTTATAAAAACATTTGTGCACGTTCCTACCTGCTATCTCAAGTGACAAGTGTGAAGATGAGGGATTTGAAGGCACAGAAAATTAAGTGGAGCAATATAAGCCTGACACAGGGCTGACCCAGTAGGTCTGTCCTCTTCATGACCAGCATGGCAATTGCAGCCATCTCAAATGTCCCGGCTCCTGGAGATTGGATGGGGGCAGAAAGTGACTGAAAAGAGTATGCCAAGAGCAGTTTTTTTCCTGAGAAAAATCCAGAGGTTATGGAGAAGTGCATGGCCCTGGGCGCTAAGGGACAGGCTGTGGGATCTGAGTACTGTGGCTAACTAGACTGTGGGAAAAACCTTGGTCAGAAAAGGCCAGGATCTGCCAATTTACCTCCCTGAAGAGGGTTTTTGAAGCAAGGATATGGCAACCATTGTCTTGGTATTGGGGCAGCCGAATGCCTGAGCCAACGCTGAGCCAGGGCCCATCAGCCCAGCACAAACAGTGTATGAACATAAACAACTTTTTACATCATCCTGAAGATACTGTCCCCCGTGATGGGTTCCTGCCCCGTCTGAGCAAGGATGCAGCTCTTCATTAGCAATTCCTGTCCAGTGGTTAACAACATCCTGAAGGAAGGGTTAAGCTTAATGACATGTTGGTCCAACAATACAAACATAAACAATTTTAATAATTAGAAAAGGAAAGCTGGGTCAGGACAATACCTTTGGCCCGGACTGCACCCAGAGACATTTTCTCCACATCTCTTATGGTCTTCTGTGTCCAAGTCCGCACAATTTCAGCCTTGTAAATAGTGTCATTAAATGTTATCTAATATCTCCTGAGTGCATGGCTCATGGGTCTGAGCTTCTTCTGAAGTTGTGATAGCTCAGGGAGAGCCATGCCATGGAGAGCTGCTCTGAGAAGACATTCATAGGGCAGATAAATTCCTATCTGAGAGACAGACCAAGGAGCATAAGACATCTATTGTCTCACCCACCGAGGGAGGCCAGGCCAGCTGCTCTGCATAAAACCTTCAACATCCTAGGGGGATAAACACTGGCTCCTCTCAACAAACACCCACACTTTGCATCCTCTCCATTTTGCATAATATCTGCTAAAATCAGTGTTTACTGGTTCAGGCAGGGAAATGTGCACCCATAAAGAAGGGAGCTAGAACAGAATTTATTTGCAAGCTGCCAAGGAGGGTTTGCATCCACTTTCATTTAGCAAAGTAAATATCCTGAGCTCTTGTGGGCAAATACCCTTTCTCGTTCTAGAGAAATAACAGGTTGCAGGGACTCCAGCTCTCCTTCAGAGCTTAGCTGTACCATCAAGCTTGCTCAGTCCGGTGGTGCTCTGTTTTCTTTGGGTGTGTTTCACTGCCAGCTGTAACTGATACAAGCCTGTGGAAGAATGTGCCGTTTATTTTGAGATCGATTCTGAAAGGAATTGTTGGCTCAGTGTTATCGGCTCGAAGGAAATATCTTCTCCAGAGAACGTACTTCCTCAAACCGGGCATCTTGGCAAGTGACCATCAAGAGACTGGCGTTTCATTTTGTGGTAACTAAACACTCAAAAGAAGCCGTGACTGGGGATCTGAATTATTTCTTTATTCGTTTCAGAGCAGAACCTGGCCATGTCCCGGCTTTTAAGGAGTCCCAATTTTACATGCGCACTGTGCATTTTAGGAGTATCTATTTCAGCCACACGCTGTGAACGAGGAGAGCAGTGTGCCTCAATGCCAAAGGTCCGAAAATGGAAATGCAATCCTATAGAAAAATGTATACAAAGGCACAAACAATGTGGAATGGTACTTTCAGAGGAGCAGATAGCCAACAACGTCAAGCTTCACCACGTCAGAAACAGGGAGCCTCGAAGAGACTCCCTAGAGTGCCAAGGTGACAATGAAGTATTTAGGAGCGTAAAGACCTTTACAGTAGAGATAAAGGATTTATTAATATCAGTCTGCACCACAGAGAATGCTGGGAAATATTGGCCCCAGATGTATTTTTTCAGGCTCAAATCGTAGACAGTGAGATGTTAAAACATGAGGTGTTGAACAAGCTAAAGAGCCACAAACTGTTAGGAGTGAAAGGTATATATCCCAAGAGAACTAGAGGAATTAAAAAAAAAGGAGCTGAGTTGCTAACAAAAATACACTGCCTCTCATTATGTCGTATCTGTGTTTTAGAAAGAGCTGATCCTAGGATGGGGGACCAGCGAGTCCTTCTCCGGTGCCAGCTGCATTGGTTGAAACTAATCAAAACCAGAAGCTTAGTTGGATGAACATGACAGAATGGGGACGACTCGGTCTGGATTCACTGAAGGGAAATTGTCTCTCTAATCTACTAGAGTTTTTTTAATACATTGCCAGAAGAGTGGATGTGACTTTCTTGGACTTGCAAGAGGCATAGGACAAAGTCCTTCACAGGAGGCAATCTGGGAAACAAATACCCTAATATATGAGACTGAATATTGTCACAGACTAGAAATTGGCTAAGAGAAAACAAAATAAAGGATCAGTTGCAACAGGGCAAAGAATGAACATGAACCTTCCCTTACCATATCCTGAAGAATAAAATTTTCTTATCAGGACTGATGCTTAATATTTTTAATAAGGAATTAAAGAACTGACAGAACCATGAGATGCGTTGGAAGTACTGAAGGCTGTGAGGAAGCTCCGGCAGCTGGGGTGTGGCCTGTCTCCTGCTCAGTGGGGTTTTGAAATGCTCTACACAGAATAGTGCTGCTAAGCAGTTACTTGCAGGTTTAAGTGACCCATGTTGCAGAGACAAGATGCCAGCACAGGAGTTTTTGAATCCTTGTTTTTACTTGCTTTGTAACCGAAGCTGGTTTAAATTAGTTTTGTCACTTTTCTAGGAGTAAATACATCTTGCAGCCCTTTCTCAGAACTACTGCTCTGTTAAAATCTCCACGCCAAATTCACCTTTCTTGCGATCCCATTGGCATATGCACAATTACTCCATAAAGGATTGCAGCCCACTGGGATGACAGGTTCAAGCTGTGATTCAGCTCTTACCTCTTCTGAACTACTATGCAGCATAGCTAGCATTACATTTTCTCAAGCTCACTGTATCCTGCTAGACATTGCATGATTCCCCATCAGCAGCTCAGCACAGTGGTCCTTCCTCTAAAGGCTTTTGTATTTCTTCCATCTGAAAGATCTTGAGAACCAAGTATAAATGGAGCTGTTGTTTATGAAAAGGAGTCACAAGTTAAAATGATTGGAAAGCCTCCGAGATGTGTATCTTCTTATTCAAGATGTTTTATTTTCCCATCAAGTCATCTTGAGTTGTGTATCAGGTTCAATTTTTTGATAACGATTTTGCAATCTTATTTCCTGTTTCCAGAGACTTTCCTCTACACCGCATTATGTGTTTAAAGGCCTTTTTCCAGAAAAGGAGTAGTTGCTTATAGTACAGAAACAGCCACAATAAATGGATTTCAGGTACTGCTTCTGTTACCGGCTAAGTTTGCCAGTACTTACTATTCAGACATACTTATTATTCCCTCTGTTATCTGCCCTTCATCCAGAGATATTGGTAAATTAAAAAATGACAGAGAAGTGCCAGTAGTAAAACAGATGACTACTTTTACCATGGTTATAAATGCATTATTTTAGCAGCTAAACTGCTCTGGAAACTTTTCCTGAGAAGGCAATCTCAGCTTCCTGGTCCATTAAGCAACCATGTATCTTTGTGAAAAAGTAGCCAGTTTCCAAGAAGTTCTTTATCTGTGAGCTTTGACATGTCAATTTGTATTCCCACTGCAAAAAAAAATAATGCTGGAGCAACCCAAGTTCTTTAAGCCAAAAGACCAGTTTCATGTCTAAAATACAACTTTACTGACGAACAGTATATTCAGAGAGATCATATAATCATAGAATAGTTTGGGATGGAAGGGACCTCTAAAGGTCATCTAGTCCAACCCCCCTGCCGTGGGCAGGGGCATCTTCAACTAGATCAGGTTGCTCAGGGCCCCGTCCAACCTGACCTGGAATGTTTCCAGGGATGGGGCATCCACCACCTCTCTGGGCAACCTGTGCCAGTGTTTCACCACCCTCAGCATCAAAAATTTCTTCCTTATATCTAGTCTAAGTCTAAAGTTAGCCCCTTTAGTTTATCACCATTCCCCCTTGTTCTGTCACAACAGGCTCTGCTAAAAAGTTTGTCCCCATCTTTTTTATAAGTCCCCTTTAAGTGTTGAAAGGCTGCAATAAGGTCTCCCCGAAGCCTTCTCTTCTCTAGGTTGAACAACCCCAACTCTCTCAGCCTTTCTTCATAGGAGAGGTGTTCCATCCC
>NW_008825167.1:6330334-6371035 GCF_000699105.1 Pygoscelis adeliae
GACCCAGGTGCAGGACCTTGCACTTGGCCTTGTTAAACCTCATGAGGTTCACACACAGGCCCACTTCTTGAATTTGTCCAGGTACTTCTGGATGGTATCCCATCCCTCAGGCGTGTCGACCGCACCGTTTGGTTTGGTGTCATCTGCAAACTTGCTGAGGGTGCACTCGATCCCACTGTCTATGTTATTGATGAAGATACTAAACAGTACTGGTCCCAATATGGACCCCTGCAGGACACTACTTGTCACCAATCTCCATCTGGACCCAATCTCCATCCCATCCCTTAGGCATGTCAACCACTCTCTGTAATAGCAGCACTGGAGCTAAAATAACCTTCGGTCGAGATGTAGCAGTGATCACTAGAATTACTAAATTCTTTGTAGAGCAGTAACAGCACTTGAAATGTTCAAACAGTTTTTCGGTCAATGGGTGGCCTTGTGCTGGGAACCCATTTTAGCTTATTAGGTTGATACAATATCAGAAGAGTGGAGGAATGAGGATGAGGCAAAGAGGGGATTGTTCATTATAAAATGCTTCTGATAAGTGTTTTTAAATGGACCAGTGGGGAGCGTTCTCAGCACCTCATCAGCACCAGCACTGAGACTAGTCAGAAAAGGACCTTAATATTTGTAAGATACTTTTATTTTCCCTGAAAATCTTCAGTGAGCTCTGCTAACCACCACTCACCGGCTGACTTCTCACATATGTATAAACTAAGTAGGTTCAAGAAGAGATTTGATTTTATTTTGCCTAATGTACACACACACACACACACATGCATATCTGCAAGTCTTGGGCATATACATGTTTAAATTGAGTAAAGCCAGGTCAATTCCTGTTGTAGTCCTTCCACATTTATTCCCCACTCTTTGTCTACAATTTTCAGGGTACCTTTCTTCTTCTTTTTTAAGACTGAGTCATTGGCAAAATCCTAAACTTACTGAAGTCAAAAGGAGTATTGTTATCAGCATCCATAGGCTTAGGGTGTCACTCCTATTTTTCTAAGCCTCCTGCAAAAAGCTAGACAGTTTTGGGCAATGGAAATAACACTAAGTACAGAGAATTAGAAGAGAGCATCTCCTTTAATCTGGATTTGACAAAATTTAACATGACAAACCCTATGCGGTTTGCTTTTTAGTCCTCTTTTGCAATAGCAGTATTGTACAAGAGCATTGTGCTCTGTTCCTGTAACGGGGGTGGAGGTGAATGGTAGGACTATAATTTTAAAATGTGTTTATCTCATTACAAAGGGTCACCTACAGTGCAGAAGTGCAAAAGTTTACACATCAAACATCACTCCCTAGTTAACCGAAAGCTCATGTTCTTGCTTATGCTGTCAAACACAAATCATCATGAGGGGGCACTAAAGAGCTGTCAATAGCAAAGTTACTTTGAGGCAAGGTTTGTGGGGAGAGGTAATTATCTTTTTTTAGATCACCAAATATTTTGACTGAGATCTGAGATAGTCTGATTTCAGAATGTCTTCAAACTATGAGGAAGCTGAAGTTTTCCATGAGCCTTTCAAGACCCTCTTCTAAAAACTGAGCCTTTAAAATATTTGGTTTGTAAGGCTGAGAAAGGGTTTGTGAAAGATGGACAAGCCCTTTTAATGATGAATTTCAAATACTTCCTGTTTTAAAAAATATTCTGTGTGGGAGACTAGAGATATCACCAGGCCTTACAACACCTGACACCACGAATGAAAATGAATGAATGAAATGCAAATTGGACATCTTGCCTAGTAAAGATGGACTATTTCCTTCTAAAGACTGGGTTATGGATGGAGTGCCAAAGCTGGTGCAGTTGGATTCAGCAGAGTCAACCCTGACAAATTGTAAAGAAAATCCCCTATCTCTTAGACAAAGCAGAGGATTTTCAAAACTAAAATGGGCCATTTCACAGGCGACTTGTGAGCGTTCCTGTGGGACTGCGCTGCTAACAGATGTCCTCAAAATTGTTCTCGCAGGCCCCCTTGAAATGGAATGCACATATGGCACAAACTGCAACCAGACACTCTCAGCGCAGTGCAGGCTGATCACTAATTTTGCTCTCCTGATAAAATCTGAGCAACTGACTCAATGGAGCAAGGTCACTTGCCATGTCTCAAACCCCAGGGAAACCAGTGAGAATGGAATTGGGATTCAGATTAATCACAACAAAAATAATTAATATCTGCTTACTTGCAATTAATTTTCCTTCTTAGACATTTCTTTACATAGAACATTTGATGGAATAATACCAAGGTGTTTCCAAGCCAGGGGCATACAAAGATGTGTTTGATTACAATCCAGACTCCAAATTTGTGGCTGATATGGCCAGAACTTTATGATCCTACCTATCCAATACCTTCCCAAGGGTGGAGTGTGAGCCTTCCCAGAGTTCTGTTCCAACAAGACTACCTCCTTGAAAAAATATCTTAGTCTTGATTTAAAGACTTTAAAGACAAGAAGGAATGAAAAAGTGAGCATCATTTTTTGTAAACTATCCCAGTTGCCAGTTTCCATCACTGGTAGAAAGTTCACACTCAGCTTCTATTCTGAAGTTACTTGACCTCAGCTCCCCATGGTTGGACTCCTGTACCTTTGTCCACCAAACTGAGCTCCTTCAGTGTCAGACTTCTGCTAGACAGTGATCAAACAACTCAGTCACCTTCCATGTTTTTCATAAGCCACATAGACATTTTTTCTTGTGACTGTTTTTCCAAGGCATCTTTACCAGTCCTTCAGGCACGTGCTAATCAAGTATTCCTGCCCAAAGTTATCGACACCTGGTTGGATTCTGGACCCTGAACAGGAAGACCCCAAGGCAATCAACATCCAATATGGACATTCAGTCCCATTTAGCCTTTCTAATCACTGCATCGTCATGGTAAGCCATGGACAGCTAAATATCTACTAGTGCTTGCTAGTGCTTTTCCAAGTCAGTTTTCCAGAGACTTGTGCCCTGGCCTGTGAGAATGTCTTACAGCCTCTGCCTCTAAATATAGCATTTGTATTCAGTTGTGATAAAAGGCATCTTGTCCATCCACGTTCATCTAGCAATGCAATCACGCTTGCTCAATATCACCGCTCTGTCTTCCTCCTGTTAACCTGCCCTTCAGTCTTTGTAGCACATAATAACTTTGTGAGGACTTGGTTTATTTTTTTCCCTTGACAGAATCATAGAATCCATAGAATGGTTTGGGTTGGAATGGACCTTTAAAGATCATCTACTTCCAATCCCACCGCTATGGGCAGGGACATCTTTCAGTAGATCAGTTTGCACAAAGCCCCATCCAACCTGGCCTTGAACGCTTCCAGGGATGGGGCATCCACAGCTTCTCTGGGCAACCTGTTCCAGTGTCTCACCATCCAATGCATAATACAAATGCGTAATAACATGGGGACAATCCCTGTGCAGCCCTGGTAGAAGTTTACTTCATTAATTATGATTCTTGTAATTCTGAGATTGGCTAGCTTAGCCAGTTTTCCTCCCTTTTAGTGTATGCTGAGTTGATTTTTTTTATCTTTTGCTCAAAACTTCTAAAGTGATCTTTTGTTTCTTTTGTCAATAGAAACTGTGTGGATATTTGAACATGAATGTATTATTTGATTTTGCTTCTAAGTAAGGTTTTCAGAAGTTTTGACTCTTCCTTGACTGCGGAATTATGGATTTTTTTGGGCTATTTTAAGATAAATCTTTAAAAAAACTGAGCTAGCAATCATATTTTCACATGCTTCTTTCCAAGTTATTTGGATTATGGTTGTTTCTGTTTGTAAAACGTTTTTCTAAGAGATTGAGTATATGTATCAGTTCATTACAATAATCATCTGGACTTCATTTTCCCTGTACACAAGAAATCCAATCAAGAAAGACCATTTGTATCAAAGTCATCACTAAAATTAATTCTGTGGTCAGTTCTTCTTTGACTGTCAAGATGAGGTTTAATACTGAATTTCCCGGATTCAATGGAACATTTTGAGTAAGGAGATTAACTTCTATAATTTTTAGAACTTCTAAGGCTGTTTAGTTTTGGCAGCATAATGCCTCCAGCATATATTAGAATAAGGAACCCCTCCCCCTTCCCTTCACCTACCTTTTACACTTGTGAATTCTGTGTATCTACAAACAGATAACTGTAGTGTGAATTGGTAGTGTGTAGAAGATACCAACTGGTATCTGCTTTACTGGTTAGGACACTAATCACTACTGTCAGAGGACTTGTTTCTGAGCTGTCAGACAGATCCCAGCAGTTCTGATAATGTGATTGCCTCTCCTTCTTCTGGCCACTTGATCTTTTTTCAGTATGATTCTTCCCTTTGTATCTTTGATAATTTATCTAATTCCATTCTCCGTATTTTGATTTTGTACTAAATGACTGCCGACTGTTTCCTCACTTCACACTCTGCTTTTGGATATGAGTTTAATAGTTAGTGTAGTCAGATCAGTTCTTAGAAAACCACTTGTCTTCCTCCTTCTGTGGGGCACAGTCTGCTCCTTGGATGAGGGACTCGCTGCTACAGCCCTTGGCTTTCTACCATTGACCTGGCCACTGACTCACTGCCAGTTCTTTTGCATCTTGCATTGTTTGCAGGAGAGAGAGGTTTTATGAGATCTCCAGGTGTTCCTTCCTGTTAAGACCCTTTCAAGTTCCCTAAAATCTTGAGAAATTTTTCTCCATGTTCCATTCTGAGGACCTGGGAGTTTGGGGGAGTTTTCAAATCCCACTGCTGCCACCGTTCTGCAGGCTGCTCTCTGGCTCCCATTGTGTAGCATAATATCTGATCCTTTTGCTTATGCTCACTGCAAGCTGCCGCACTGCCTTTTGCTCTCATCCCCGTGTTGCTCGATCCATTCTTTGTGGAGTCTGAGGCAGCGATGCTTCTGGTATGGGGTTATCCAGGAGCTCCAACCTGTGGTGTTCCCAGCCCTGTCCCTCCTGTGCCAGAGCGGTTTCTTCTGTGTGCACCGTATGTACTTGATGTCCTTTTCTTTGAGTCCATCAGAGCAGACACCTTGCAGTTCACAGTGCTTGTCATTTGTAGTGCTGAGACTAAAGCTGTACTTACAAATCACATACTTAAAATTCTCCAGCCAGCCCCTGAAACTCCATGAATGCTGGTTCTGTTTGCCCACCATGTAAATGAAAAGGTAGCTAAATCTGTTTTCTTCAAACTGTCCATAAACAGCCTCCATTGTCCTAAGAGCCCAAACCTACAGACAATGTGAAATTAAGGTTTTAAAATACAAGCTAGTTGCAACCGTAGCTACATTGCCCTCATTTCCATGTTATTGAAGTTACGCCAGTTTATCTTTCTAGTGGGGTGAAGAGCTGGGGGTCTACAGAGGGTGGCAATGTTAGAGCCACCATGCTGGGTTCCCCCAGGCTCATCATCCAGTGCCCCGGGTCTTCATGGAGGGAGTCCAAAACACAGGTGGGAAATGAGTGGTCTACCACAAGGTTAGAGGCCTGTCCCTATAACCATAGCATAGAGAAGCAAAGTTCAGTTCTACATTTTTCTGTCATCAGGAGTGCCCTCACTCAACATCCACGGACATTTCCTCCACAGCACACTCATCTGTTGGTATTAGCTAAGCACCAAACCACCAAGGGTTTTGTTCTTTAGCTCTTTAGTCTTCTCATTCACAGAGCTTAAATTACAGTTTTACTACTATGGAAAAGTCCCATGAGGCAGATTTCCAATGATTTATGGACATCAAATGAGTGAATTCAAATGCCTTCACCAAAGTAGCCAAACCAGGTGTAGCCCTGAAGATACAATTCTGATTTCTCTGAATTTTCCAGCCTGCTTCCACACAGCCGTGGTCTGTGCTTACTTCACCCATCTAAGACTTGTCTGCTGCCATGTCCTACCTTAATAACTATCATGACCTCACTTTTCCTTATTCAGTCTTCCTGTTATTTCATAGGGATATAACCTAGAGCAGCTGCTCCCAAGGACATTCTGGTTTTTCTCTAACTCATTAGAAAATTATATTTGTCCTATTTTTTCTTCTTCTTCATACTCAATATAGAAACTAGTAGAAGAACCTTACACTTAGCAAGGTGATATGGCTTTGTTGGTTTTGGTTACAATAACCTATTATTTTGGTGATGGTTGAGTGAAGCATTATTGTAGGTGAGGGATATAATATTTTTCCAAGCCAGGTGGAAGAAGTGGTTAAGCTTTTTTTGTAATGAGCAAAGCAATACAGCCTTTGGGCAGTCGCCCCCTAAAACCAAAGTCATCTGTCATTGAATTATGTTGTGTTATATGGTTACAAGACTTAGACTCCAGATTGAAAGTAAATGCAGAGAGTTTGGCATTTTTTTGGTATGTGAGTGAATGAGGAAAAGAACTAGAGGTATAAGCCACAGAAACTGATAGAAAAAGCAGCAAAAGGAATATTTTTTTTTTTAAAAAGAACAGTCAGAGAGGCTTTAGGAGGAAACCCAGGAGATGTTAGTGGCAGACTCAAAATCATAGCTTGGGATACTGGCAGCTGGTACCCCATGGCCAGGGTATTTTGTATGTTCATGTGCATTGTCAAGATTATATCAAAGAAGGTCTGGGTTACCCCATGGAAAACAGCACTTAGGATCCCAATTATAAGGTAACAGCTCACGTCACTGGTGTCATACTCAAGGAATAATATACTTTAAAATATTACCTGTAATTTTGTCTGGATACCTATTTTTTCCCTCTTGTCCTACATTGTTTCAGTTGTTGTTAGACAGTTGCTGTTTTTCAACCCAAATTACTCCAGTGTCATGGTGAATAATTCCCATAAGCAATACATAAAGTGTATTAGAAGCTTTCCAGACAATGCTCCCTGACTCCTCCCAGGCATACACGGCTCCCAGGTTTCAGAGTAAGGTGCAAAAATGACTGAATGCCTGCATACTGCTCCCATAGAGAAGTAACCCATACACAAAGTGTGCATTCGTCTGGATGTTTAGGTAACTCACATTCCAACTTACGTCTTCAGTACACACTTCAAATTGCTTCATGAACCCCATGCAGGTCATGGACACTGGGTGGTTCTCACCTGCTCCAGATTAAAAAAAAAAAACCACTATAAATCAGAAGATTACTATTATTAGCAACAAGACTAATTAGTAGCGTATGTCACTTCCTTAGTGAGCCTCTCCAAGCAGGTTATAAATGTCCACAGAAGATGGCATACTATCAACCTACATGGTTTCACATATTTTGTCTATACATATATGATTATCACCATGCCTTCAGCATGACGATGGTTCTAAAAATGTCCAGGCAGTAAGGGGTATAAGGCATGGTAAGATGCAATCAGAGGGACCAGCGCAGGGGTAGTGGGAGACAGGGCAGGCAAGGAGAGCAGAGAACATACTTCACATATCAGCATTCACTTGATCCAATTTAGGAATGAGCATCACCCTGCCACGGTCATGGTCATGCAGTATTTATAGAATGCCATCTCCTGTCTCACAGACATCTAATGGCAACTAAGCATTTACTCCAAGTGTGAATCGGAACCAGCTGGCCTTTGGGACCAATGCAATATTTTATAGAAAATCAAAAGAACTTGTTTACTTATGTGATTCCCCCCCAAACCAAGTGTTTAATCTTTCAGTGTGATTAATGGAAAATTCATCAAAATCAATATTCTTCCCTGGCCCAGGTCCAAAAAGGTACTTAAATGAACGCCGAACTTCACGCATGGAAATAATCCCACTGATGAGTGTTCCTGATGAATTGGGACTTTACTTTAAAATACTTACCGCTTTTTCACTCTATGCTGCTTGTCATAGAGTTATTTAAGTCTCAATTTAAACTAGTGTATACATTAAAAATATTGTGCTCTCTATTGCATCTACTCTGTATGATCTTTACAAAAAAGGGAATTGTGATTGCATACAGGTATCGCTGAAAAAGGATCTGGTGTGCATGTTAAAAATGAATCTTCATCAGCATTTGGAAACATAAGCCTGTCAGATCTGCTAGGCAGCCTCAGGGTCCAAGGAGTACATTTTCTTTTCAAGCATCACATCACATTGTTTCTGAAGTGCCATTTTCTTAGAATTTTCAGTTTGTGAGAAGCTTCAGACAGTTATGGGTTCAGTACACTTCAAACCACAATCAAATTTCAAACAAGAACAGCGAGGACATTTCCCATATGCTAGAAATTCTGCTTTCTCGTCTGGTCTATTATTCCAGGAGCAGCCCAAAGTCTCTGTTAGGGTCAGAGACACCCAACATGGGACTAGGCATTTTTTGCACCTTCTACAACTAAGTTTAGCTTTTGGGATCATATTCAGGGGACATCTTAGGTAGAATTAACTGGGCAGTCTCCACCAGCATTGCTCTGCTTCCTTAGGAGGTGGATACCCAGCCCTGTGCCATTCAATGGGGCGACCTTGGCAGGACAGTGATGTTTGCCCATCAGCCGCTCACTTCTGCGCTCTGTAGAGGAGGACTGAACACCGCCCTATGAAGATGCTGAGGATGCAGCTCTCGTATTTTTGCATTCCCATTTTAAAGGTACACATCTTGTCTAACCCAGCCATTCCCTTCCTGTCTTTCATCTCCCTCACTGCTGAGCTGCTGCTGGTCTCCATTCCCCTCCTGTGAGGCATGAAGGCCGGCTGAAACACAGCCCCCAGCCTGGCTCGCCCTTGCTTTGGAGCTTCGCCTGGCCCTGAGCACGCCCTGGGAGCTGCTGTAGGAATCAACACCAGCGCAGACCTGAAAAATGGCTTCATTCTGCCAGAGCCCTGCATTTTCCAGCAGCGGCACTTCCCTGGGAAGGCTTTGGGACTTGCAGCATAGCTCCACACAGGCAACAGAGAGCGCATTTAGACAAATGCCTTTGGAGAGACTGTGATTTTGGTCTGCAAAGGAAAACAGGAACTGAGGTCTTATGGGCCTCAGTTCACAGAAGTTATCTCTGCCTTCTGTTAATATGTGTTATGTAGTTGTTGGATAAAAATATATTGCACTGTAAATATGGTGTGATACCTTCAACCGAAGCCACAAATTTACAGAATAGTCATTATGGTTACAGATATGATAATAGATTTGGACTCCACAGAGAGAAAAGCAACAAAGCTACAAAACATAAAATACTAGAAATGCCTGTGAACCAGTGCAGAACACCCAGGGCAAGTCAGGATGCCCAGTAATGCCTTTGAGTGAAAGAGGGAATTGATACGATGGGGTTTTTTAAATCTGGTGGAATTACATTGTCTATGCAATATCTGTGCGTACTATTTAGGAAGCTGGCTGGGAGGAGCGTAAATATAAATGCACACTAAAGATTTCATACTGTCACATAAAATGTACAATATCTGAATAGGGAAAGCCAAGCACTGAAATGTTCATGGTTCCAGATTTCAAGATACAGCAATGCCAATTTCAAATATTCTGAAATCATGAATCAGGCTCCTCTAAAGCTTGTCCCAGTGTGACACTGAGCAATTTCTATGGAGGAAATCACCCATAATTGCCATTTTACAAGATTTACAAGAGTCTACCATTTTAAGACTGACTTGAAAATAATGAGCTACAGAAAGAAACCCTCTTTCAATTTATCTTCTGGTTTGCAAGCCACTAGGATATGAAAGATCTGTGTTTTAAATTTGCTTTGTAACCTGGAGGACTAGAAACTTATTCTTTTAAATAAAATGTGACATTCTTATGTAATCAGTTGCCCTGAGAGCAAGATCTTTAAGATAAGCTCCAAATTCTATGAAACTTCTGATAAGCTCCTAATAATTGGAATGACAAAATCAAAGAACAAAAATGTAATGACAGGGTCATACTATAGGGCCTGTGAAAAAGAACTGAATGGTGTTAGGAAATCAAATAAGCAACTTCATCTTGTAAAATGACAATTATGTGTGCTTTCATCCCTATAAATTGTTCAAGTGCCTTGTTGAGACAAGCTTTAGAGATGTTAAATGAGTACCTTGAAATGTCTTTCTCTAAAAATATTCTAGAGGAGCAATTCCCCCTTAGAAAGAGTGGGTTCAAGTGACTAGCTACAGAAAGCTACAGACTTTCCAAGCCATTTGGGTGATTAAATTATGGATAATCATCATCCATATATTCATACTGAGGCTGTCCTTCAGTACAAATATAGGATTCCTTCTGCCGTGCCATGGTCTACACCTTTACTGAGAATTGCACCAGTGTTGGCTGATGTTTTGTGTTGCAAGTCTGGCGACTGTGTCGTTCTCCATTATTCTGCCCAAGAACGAGAAATCAAGATGGCGCAATAATTGGAGACGTTTTCAGAAATCAGTTCTGGAGTATGAACGATGACTGGGTGAGCTACTATGTGTTTCGGTGCCACTTACAAAGGAATGTTGACTATTTCAATTTGCACCAGACAGACTTATTCTTCCTCCTAATGTATTTCCCAGGCTTCTTGAGGTTTGGCATGACTGGAGAGGCTAAATTCAGGCAGGCATTACTGAGCAGAAAATGTATTCTGGTCAGGTACCACTTTCTTTCCCAGTTAGTTCTATACATACTTAGCTGGTTTCATCATTGTAGTGTGCTGACAGCTCCTCACAGGAGTGAAATCATTTGTCTGATCTGGTGCCTGGGCTGATTAATTGGTTCACTATGCAAAATGGCCCTACTGAGATCTAACTTTATTTTGTTGACTAAGAAAGAATAGGAGGCTCATTTTGTCCCCGTTTCTGCAGCGACAGATTTCTGTGAATGCTATTTGTGGTGTTAGGAGAGAGATTCAGAATGGTTTTTGTATTATCCTTGTTGGAACTATTTCCCTGGATGTTTCATGCACCAAAGTGAATCTGTGCAGCATACTCCTAGGGTCATCAACTCTGTATTTGCGTACTTCACTGTCTCTGGCATTATCCTCTTCCCTAGAATGGCAATAAGTGATCACTGCCTAATGTATGTAGGCACTGCCTCAATGAGGCTTTAGACACTTGGCCTGGGAGGTCAAATCCAACCCATCGAATGCTGAATTTCCCTTTGCAATCAGTTGAGTTTGGCACTTCAGAAGATCTATGAGGGGAAGCAAGTTCTCCCTAAAATAGTCTTTTCCCTTTTTATATTTATTCAATAGGAAATTAGGCACCTCCAGAACATAATCCAGTCCATACATATTAGACATGCACATCTTTTTAGAGCAGGAGTGTCATGAAGATCAGTAGCTCTGAGAGTGCTCTCCTGTGGATGTACCAAGGTGGATCAGAGCTGCAGATTCCCAGCAACGTGCTGGGGAGACTTTCTGGTGCCGGGGCCAGGGTCTTCTGGCTATCATTTGCCAAGGAGGTTCCGAAGAGTCTGGAGAAGACCAAAGCCCTGCTGGTCTCAACAGGGTGAGCCCATCACACAGAGCTGATGGAGGAGGGATTGTCTCCGTGAGATGAATTGAATGTACTCAGGATCAAGGATAATTTGGGCTGAAAGGGACCTCAGGAGGTCTCTAGTCCAACCTCCTGCTCAAAGCAGGGCCAGCTTTGAGGTCAACCTGTTCCTGTGCTGTCCTCATGATGAAAGAGTTTTGCCTTTTATCTGGTCTGAACCTCTCTTATTCCAACTTGTACCTGCTGCCTCTCGTCCTCCTAACATGCATGGCAAAAAGCATGGATATAGTTGCTTAGCTGAAAGCTGGCTTTGAAATGTACACAGAGCATAGGAAGAACAAGTAAATGTAATGCCTAAAGAAGATATTCAGATATTCAGTATTTCTACCACTGTTTGCATGTTACTAGTAATTGTTTTGTTGGCTAAGGAATGATAAGGTGCTCTCTGCCAGAGACTCATACTAGGCTGAGGTGCAAACACTGAGCAAAAGAGGCATTTTCAAGAAATCTATTTGCCAAATACAGAAATGTGCAAAAGTCAAAACTGACATTTTAGAAACTATTACGAATGCTGTTTGGAAGCAAAATGTGACTTTTAACATTGCAAATAAGTAAGTGCTTTTCCTAAGCATATAATTTTTTTTCCTACTTGAATGAAACCTAATAACTATAACAATAATTATTCCTGGGAGGACCTCAGACCTAGCTCATTATTTTGCCATGTCTGTTGGTCACTGAACTGTCAACAGGACCTCTCTCTCTCTCCAACCTTGTCTTGGTGAGTGATGTCCCTGCCTGCGTTGTGGTTGCTTTCTGCCCCTCATGTGGCAGCCCTGCTCTTGCTGCTCCCTAAAAAGATCTGAAATGGCAAAGTTTGATTTTTATGTGCAAACGTCATATTTTTTTTAAAAATCACCTGTTTGCATCTAGTGAACCCAACCTGACTGGTCTCATGCTGAGCAAATGACATGGCAAGCTTGGACAGAGTCCAGGCAGGTAGCCATGCCACAGGCTTGAGCAGAAGGACCATGTGTTTGGCAGCGTTTCCAGGGATGCTCATGCTGTGCCACTTCAGCCGCACTAGCCAGAGCCCACCATCACCGCTGGCATTCAGCTCTGGGTGATCCACGTCACACGGAGACGTCCCAGAGTCCCCGCACAGCCCACGGCCAGTGAGGACTGGGAATCCTTGGGATGGCCAAGGTGTTTCCTTCAGCAGCTGCCTGCCCTGGCCCAAGCACCAGCCAGAGTAAAGTGCCCTGTCCCCAGCTACAAGGAAGGTCAGGCAAATCATGCCCGTCCAGGCGCTGCAGTCGTGGAGGCATGCACCCTCCACAGACCTGGAGTGCTTCTTTTTGGGGGAGGCAGGGGGGAGAGAGCAAGTGCTCCAACAAGATGCAATTGCATTTATCTACCGTGGCTCTGAAAGCCTGGTTGCATGGTGGCAGCACAGGGTTTGTGGTGATACCACAGATACTGCTTCGGCTCCTGGCTTGGAGAATCTGTCCCCTAACTGTTGGGCAGGAAATCTTGGGTTGGACTTGGGGAGATTTAGACTGGCTGTTTGAAAACACCTTTTTTTCTAAAAATGGGAACAGACCATCTAAGGATGAAATCTCCATCACTGGAGGGTTTGAGGAGCAGGTTTGACAGTCAGCTGTCAGGAATGCATTAGGTGGTTTTCATCTGGGCTTTGGAAGAGGGGATGGAGCCTTCTGGCATGTTTCCTTTTGATTCTCCAGTTACCACAAGGCAGTGCCTACCTTTCCTTTGACTACGAAGGGAGCCAAGGAGTGAGACTCCTAACTTGGGACTA
This sequence comes from Pygoscelis adeliae, assembly GCF_000699105.1. Lineage (NCBI taxonomy): Eukaryota > Metazoa > Chordata > Aves > Sphenisciformes > Spheniscidae > Pygoscelis > Pygoscelis adeliae. The sequence continues at coordinate 6,343,457 of NW_008825167.1, forward strand.
CAGTTCAGTGCCTGGAATTAGATGGGATGAGCTCAGGTTTTAGCTGCTCATCCTGAGCTCATTAGGTAGCGAGTTACTAAATCTGCCACTTGAATTATTTCTGATAGGAATGAGACAGCTGGTGTCTGGTGGTGCCCATTCATATTCAGCTCATGTTTGAACTTTTCTGGCTGCATCTTTGGATGATCCAGTTCACCAGCCTGTTTTATGCATGCTGATCCTGCTCATCAGGATGCCCACGTGGACCCCAGGCTGTAATTATTCAGTTCTATTATATGAACATGTTGGAGAGTGGGTGAAGGCGGGGGAGGAAGAGGACATGATCAGCAGCCTTAGGTTCTGGCTTAACTTCATTCTCCTTTAATTCTATAGTTTTCCAATTGACCTCGGAGAGAGCAGGGAGAGACCGTGTTTAAGAAAAACTCCTTTTGCTGATGTTGACGATAAAGTGAAGCCTCTGGTGGTTATTTGTACCCAACCTAAGTAATTCATCTCTCCACTTCAGGGTAAGTCTCAGCCATTTGCAAAGGACATTTTCACCATTCCCTTGTGATAAGGGAATGACAGGAAGGTTCCTGATGTCAGAAAGCAAGCCCAGCTCCTCTGACAATACCTGATCTTCAGAACACCATATTAATGCTACATGAATAAGTATCATTGCTATTTATCAAATATCTGCAGCTTGCGTAATACAAACTGCTGGCAGATTTTAATACATGAAGAAATCCATCTGATCTAATAGGCAACCCATTTGTTTGAGATTTCTTGCAACAGGGAAGCTCTCAATTTTTGCCCCTTTGCATTCACCTAATTACCTGACTTTGTGCACCTAATTAACTTGCAATGCTGTCGTCAAGGGAATCCATGATCTTTCCAAACAATTTTGTGGCAGCCGGAGATGAGCCCTCTGTAGGAAATACACAATCTGGTTTTTGATTGCTGTATCCATTTTGCTCTATTCCCTTTCTGTATACCCTTTCAAAAGAATTAGAAGTGAGGAGAAACAAAACTGAAGGAAGGGCAGAAGAAATACCATGTACTCCTGAGACAGCATTGTGTAACAGTGAATCCTAAAGAGATCATATGTAGATGAAACATAGATTGAAATTCCCTTCACCTTTCATCGCAACAAACAACTCCTGACTATTTAGTTTCCCTTTACATCTGGTGGATTTAATCAGGGCTTATTAATTTCCACATCCTTTTTCCATCCTGCCAAGAGTGGTTCTGTACTTGAGATTATGTTTTCTTACCTGGCTGAGACATTTCAAGAATTTGTCCAAAGAACAAGCTCCACCTGGCATCTTCAAGGACACTTATGGACTCTTGTACTTGAATATAACTGGAAGTTGGGAGTTTTGGGGACTATTTCTGTCTCTGGCACTAATCACTAGAGGAGGGACTCAACAAAAAGGCTCTGACCTTTTAAAAGATAAAGTTAGACACACGTATTCACCAAGATCTCTGCTGAGAGATGGAAGAGAGATCCACTTGTGGATGTGTCATTCCACACCAAATAAATATGTTTAAGCAAAGTAACTCACCTCCAAGGTTAATACTGACTGTAGAAATGCCTCTATACTGCGGTGATGCTCCATGTCGAATGGAGACAATAAGGTTTCTTAGGTATGACATGAGGGCAGCCATGAAATTTTAGCTGCTAATATATGTCAAGTGTTCTAAAATCCCTGCGTAAGGAAGTAAAATTGAATTTGTTGCCATTTTTATCCAATATCAGAAAAAGCAATGATCTCTGCAAAACTTATATCCAATGAGAGATATTTGCAGAAGAAAGCTGTAACTGCATTAGTACCTCTTCTGAGTCCAGACAGTGATTATTCTTGTAGCAGGGAGCAGCAGGATGGAGAGCTCTTGTAATTTATGTGCAACTGTGTAGGCTGTTCGTGTTCACTTAAAGGTCTCAATCTTGCCTCGCTCCTATCTTTTGGTGTGCATCAGGTTACGTGGGTAGTGGTGTAGTTAGTCAAAGTGCAGTGCCACGTGGTGCCCTCAGGACTTTCCTTTTCCCATTTTAACTTCTTTAGATTTTTAATTCTGGTGCATTAATTATGCTGCCCATAACAACGGGCAAACACACAAGTGTGTGTTGTGTCTTCTCAGCATTAGCCTGTATTTGCCTGTCTCTATCAAGTCTTTGCCTCTCACGCCAACTTGCCTTTTTACTCTCTTCATGCCTCTTAAGACATGCTGAGTGATACTAATTCCTGGCAGAACTAGACTCTTAAGTTAGATTTTCCTTGGGGTTGTATTAAATCTCCCTAGTCTTGGCTATCCTGAATATTTTGAGCCAACAGTGCATTTTACCTCCTGGCTGGCCAGTAAGTAAACACAGCACCAGTCCTAATCGTGGGTCCTTGCAGCTACCCACAATTAATCTCTTTCCACGCTAAGAATTGGCCATTTGTTCCTACTCTTCGCTCCTTATCTCTTCTCCAGTTTTTAATCCATGACAGGACTTTACCTTTCACCCCTGGATTGCCAAGTTTCTCAATAGCCTCTTGTGCAGGACTTTATCAAAAGCCTTTTGAGAGCTGTTGGAGTCCTCCCTGCTCCGCGGTTTCATTAACCCTTTCAAGGGATTCAAGCTGAAAAGCGAGAGCCTGAGAGAGGGAGGAAGATTATAGTTCACAGGAGGTTTGCTGGTTGGCACGTGTCATAATTTTTGTGTTTTCTTGGCCAAATGGCTTCCAGTTGCAGGAGTGATGTGTGGTTTATATTAACCTGCTTTTCTTGGGGGTGGTCTGGCTGTTTGTTGCTTCACTGCATTTTGGGAGGGAGCAGGGGAAGGTCGCTCAGGTCTGTATTTTAAGGCATGAACTTATTTTGGTCTCTAGGTCTTTAAGTCAAACTCCAAAGTGACTGCTCCAGAACCCCAACCTTGGAGACAGACCTACATGTATCCCGTTATGCCAATTATGCGTCCCGCTTGAGAGGCACAATTCAGTTGCTTGATTGTGGGCCCGGTGCCATTTGAGATGGCCACAAGTATGTGTTTATGTGCGTTATGGTATGGTTACGTAGGTAGGTACCACACAGGCGTTACGGGAGATCTGGGCTATGCTGGATAGACAGCTGGAGGTGGGCGTGAGGGTTGTCTCCAACATCTAGAGTCAGCACTAGACAGTTTGCAGCATGAAGTTGGGCAAGAGGCCTCCAGAGGTCCCTTCCAACTCTGGTTTCCTTGCATATGCTCTAATACAGTCTTAGCAACACTTGGCACTTACTGGCATTGTGCCTTCCCTCCAAATCCCACTGCAAAGCGTTAGGGCAGCAAGCTCCTGGGCACTGCAGGGCACTCACTTCTCATTGTGCAGCCTCAGCAGGTCACTGAGCAGGGCTGGGAAAAACCAGGCTCTTTGCTCTGCTCGGAACCTTCTGTGTGCAGTGACTAGCCTTTGCAATTTTGCGTAATCACACTGAGCCCCCTCCTGAGCCCTATTCCACCACTTGAGCACGTCTCCTTCATTGTCACCATGTCAATTCTCCACTGATAATGTCCCATTTATTGTCGTTGTCATTTCTTTGCTTCCACAGAAGCAGGTCCCTGGTGAAAGGTTCCAAACCCCGCATGAGCTAAACCTGATCACGTCAGTGCCCTGTCCTCAGCAAGCCCTGAATGGACTTCCCTTCCTGCATGTTTGTCCTGCCGACTGTGGCTGGGCCTTTTCAATCTTCTCCATGCAAGATGTCTCTTAAAAAGTGCTGAAAACCCTCAAATCTACCATGCCTTCATTTCAAAGTAAGCTGGATTAATTCAGTATTTCTCAGGGCATACCTGACTGGTGTCTCTGGTTTTTTCTCTCCTTTTTACCTGCCATTTCACCTGTATTAACATCATCATGGCTGGACTTCTGTTTTCACTTGGTTTTGTTATCACCATAAAACTGGCAGAGAAGAGTACAGGCAGTAAGTGAATCCTGGTACATCTCCCTTTGCTTGTGAGAACCACGACCATTTCCTTTTCTCCCCGCAGCCCTGACTCTTTGCTGCACTTGCTGCACATGCTCCTGGGGGCTCAGTCATACATGCTCCAGCACTATTTATTATGTAAAGAAAATACAGCAATTGTAAGTGTATCTGGACAGGAGCTCTCTGGGTCTTTGGGGCAGGCAATGGGAATTTCACCACTGGCTTTTTAATTTTTTTATTTATCTACCCCTGGTTGAAATATATACATATATTAATTATATAGAAAGTACTTTGGGCATAGATAAATATACAGTGTTGTTTTTCATAGCACAGTCACTATACAACGAATAGAGCAGGAGTTGCAGAGCGTGGACTGAAATCTGTAGCTCTCACAAGGAGTCCCAGAATTCCCAGAAGTAGTAAAAAATTTAAGGAGAAAGATAATCGCATATTTCAGTCATTACCTGTAATCCTTATCAATAGGCTCTGGAGGTCTTTATACATAGTGAGGATTCTGAAGAAATTCCGCCACGAAGAAATCAATTCCCAGCTCATAGACAAACAGTTAGCAGTTTGCAGAGAAACACATTCAACCAGGATATATGACTATATATATATACATACATATATATATGACAATACAAATACAGCTACCTCTCCCAAGACAGCTGCATTACAAAAGCTTTAACCCTTCAGGCCGTGATCAGAAAACCAGCCAGTTCTGGGAGATGTCTTATTTAAGCATTAACCATTTAATTTAACCATTAAATGGTTAAATTTAACCATTTAACCATTTTGCCTCCTTAGGAAGCAAACACCATAAACATGTTTCCTGGGCGAGAGCCAAGGGCTCACTGAGGACGATGGTTTTATCCCAAAGCTCTTGTTCAGGAGTCAAGGCAACAGTCATGTTGTGTAAATACCATTAAAAGTTGCCAAAACAACAAACCTGACAACAATGGATAATATAATATAGCTGTTTGAAAAGGAGGACAGACGTTCAAATCAACGACATCACTGTTCATGCCAGATAGAGACCCTGAAGGAGAGCAAATCTGTTATCGCCAGAGCGCAGGGAAGTGCCCTCTGCAATGTGACCTCCTCATTTCTTCACCTTTTTACGAAGTTTGACAGCTTTTCATTAAATTCTGGCATTTATTTATATTAGTATTCCAACTGCCTTGCCTTTCTGAAATACTGCTGCTGACCGGGGGATACCCTCAGTTTATCGATTTTGCAAAATACCTGTATTTTTGGTAGGACTTTTTCCAGGAAGTTTTCTGACAGTCATAAAAACAAGTTGTTCCGCCTGTGTTCTGTTTGAACTTTTATAACAGGATAAAAAGTGTTAATCTGAAGGAGAAAACTGCAAAGATAAGAAATTCAATTGCATTCCCCACCTTCTTGCAGCCAAAAAGTGTTGACCAACAAGGTATGAAACCTGGTGTGACGCAGTACTACCCTGGCCAGTGGAGGATTAGGAAAAAAGTAGGTAACATTTGCTGGAAAGGGAAAGGTTTTATACACAATGGGGAAACTGAACTTCATTTCCTTAAATGTCAGCGGAGTGAATAATCATGTAAAATAAAATTTAAAAAATTCTTTTCTGCACCTGAAAAAATAGAATACTGCTGTGGGATTACTGCAGGAAGTGTATGACTTAGACTTAAATCTGAGTAAATCAGATTTTGCTCAGCTCAGCTTGAGAGCATCCAAAGAAAAAACGAGCTGCTCTTCTGTTCCGTAAAAACACAGCTTTTCCTCTATTTAATTTTGGGACTAACAAAAGGGGAAGATTGTTATGAGTCAGAAGTAAATTGCTTTAGTATGAAATAATTTTTATTAAACTCACTGACCTCAACTGTTTTAATTTAGCTTTCTTAAGTGCATTACAGAGAAACTTTATCCAACCTTGATGCTCTGGTGTCTCGGGGATTATATATCAAGCTCATTTTAAATCACAGATTTAACACATCATGTGTTAGCTTTCAGCACCTGATAAATGTTATGGGTTTCCTAATGCTCTTGCAGAATTGGAACCACCAGTCATTTGGCTCTCCAACTGTTGTTTGACTATGTGGCATTAAAGGCTGAATATTTTATTAACAAAAGGAAAATAACACTTAAATTAAAATAAAATACTCCACCCAATAGCCCAACTGATAATGCTCAGATCCAATTTGTGCTCTTAGCTGTCTCCAGAATACACAAATTGGATAGTTTTGACAATTAAAAATGTTTTCTGGTAACATGCTAAAGGTGGATGAGATTCAATAACCTGCCAGAAGTCCCACCTGCTACAATCTAAGGACGTCTTTTTAAAAGGAAAATCAAAGCAAAAGTTTCGTGAGCTGAAACAGTAAAATGCTGCAGTTTTCTAAGAGCAAGCAGCATCATTTTGGGCACTTTGCACAGCAAGACTGAACCAAACAAACTTTCAGACATAAATGCTGAAATTGAGTGGAAATAGCCCCAGAATCACAGACACAGTGGTTGGAAGGGACCTCTGGAGGCCTCTTGCCCAGCCTCCTGCTCAAAGCCAGACTACTGCCAGCTCTAGATTAGGTCAGATCTGGCTTTGCTAGCCCAAACCTACGAAAGACAAAGACTGTTTGAAAACCTCCAAAGACAAGACTGAGCAGCCTCTGTACAACCTGTTCCAGTGCTGTGCTACGTTCCTCGTGAAATTATGTTTTCCCCACTATACCTCCCAAGCTGCAGACTGTGGCCGTTGCCCTCTCTTACACTGCCCTGTGCTCCTCAGAAGAGTTTGGCTCCATCATTTTATCATTGTCCGTCAAGGAGTTGTAGGCAGCTGCTCAATTTCTCCTTTAACTCCCTTTTGCCAGACTAAACAAGCCCAGCTACCTCAGCCTCCCTTTCTAGAAGTGCAGGAGGTCCCTGACCATGTTAGTAGAAATGTATTATGAAGTTGGGGGTCCAAAGAAGCCCAGGCATGGCATTCCTATACTGAATGCAGCAGGCAAATGTCATTTTTAATGCATGGTCAGAAGTAGGTCCCACAGTCCTTTGGAGACCTGCCCGGTGATGGAAACATCCAACTGTCTGAAATAAAGAGCACAGCCTTTTTGGCAGAGCAGGGATGAGGTTGGTTCATGGAGAAGGGGAAGGGGAGGGTTTGACATGGCCATCATCTCTGGAGAAATTGCCTCCTGCCAAAACTTTCATTCCTCTGAAAGCATCTCAACCCAATGAGCTTGTAATTTAATCCCCTGTGTTTCTTCTCAGGGTGATTCAGTTTGCTGTGGGTTTTACTTGCACATACGTGGTTTGTAGTTAGAGGGATGTCGGCTCTCTGTCTACAAGGACTAAGGGAACCGGCTGAACGTTAGACTGGTGTGGGCAAACACCTGCTGCACAAAAAATGCATCCCCTGCTTTTCCAAATCTCCCTCTTTCATTCCCTGCTTTTTCCTCTTCCCTCATTAATTTTTCCCCATTTCTTAATTTTCTTTTTCTGGCTTTCTACTCCTCTTTTAAAACCAAACACCTCTTTTTCCCCATTCTTTGTTTCTTTCCCCATCCTGCCTGCTCCCTGCCCTTCACAGCCAGGCATCAGCCTTGATGCTAACTTTTGAGCCAAACTTGCGAACCCATGCAGCTCACATCCCAACTGCATTTATAAACTAATGGAAAAACTCCCACTTTCTGCTGTAGGTCTGTTAAGCTGAGGTGGCTTTGTAAGGGAGATATATTAGAGCCAATGACAGAAAGCGTTTCCTATGTGTTCAGAGAATGTCGCCAACAGGGGAAGGGTGGCCAGCTCTCTGGGTTTCTGCGGACATGCTCTCTGTCTCCGCCGTGGTGGTATTTGTAGATTGTAGCACATTTGTCCATAATTTACGGATGTCAGGCAGCCCGACTAGGGCAGCCCCTCTTACCGGGCGAGCAGATGTCCAGAAATCCTGACATATCCGCTGCGCACGAGAACATCTGTGCTGTAGCGTTGGAGCAGTCAGATGCAGGCTCCCAGGAAGCCATGGGGGATCTTTGGTTGTGGCAGTAACATCAGCTGCTGCATGACCCCGGCACAGAGGGTCTGGAGGGCATGTCCCTGCACTCCTGCAGGCTTTTGAAGCCATAACAAGCAGACAGTGTCAGGGCAAAATAGGGGACTGAAGAGATTTTTATCTGTGCCAGAGGCTTGCTATGTTGCTGTGGTTGTCACTGTATTTTTGGTGCCTGGATTCACTAGCTTCAGCATAGAGTTTGTGTTCTCTTTCTGTTTTTCCACTCAGATCATCAGCAGTGATGCTGAGGATTTCTTGGTGTCCCTTAAGCCCAGCAGAGGCCCGAACTATAATTGCACGTCCCCTGAGCCATGAGGGAAGCCTGCAGCACAGTCTGGGAGTACATGGCATTCCTCATTTTTGGGGGCCGAAAATAAGCAGGTTTATTCATATAGACCTGAGGCCTTTTTAACCACTGTGGAGGAAGAGAGGTGCCCCAAGCCCAAGTTTTATGAAGTCCCACGTAGGTGACACCGGAATAGGGAGGGCATAATGCCAAACCTTTGGGACTGCTGTCAGAGCCGGTGGCACTCACTCCTCCTTCACTAGTGTCCCGGCAGTGGCAGCCCCTGTACGGCAGGATCCTCCCTGCCCTCTCAGTCCCTGCATGAAACACTCTCCATCTCTAAAGCCCACAGGGCTAGGTCTGGAGCGGCCTTGGTCAGCCAGGAGTCCTCACCCCCATCCTGCAGGGCTGTTCTGAGTTTTGTCTGGGAACATGGCACCTTCAGACATGGGGGCATTAGGGTATTGAAATCCCAGAGCCGATGCTGACACACATTTACAGGATCTAAGGCAGGGCCAGCCTGTAAGGCATGGTGACACATTTACCTAATAGGGAGAGCAAAAGCAAGGGAATGAAGGCATCTCCCCACAGCTTTCCCAGAAGACGAATGGCACTGATGGTGCCACCAGATATCACTTTCCCCGGGGAACCAAGCAGACAGAAATAACACTTCACCGTACAGCTGACGACAGAGAGGGAGTAATCACCGCCCCAAGCTTCCTAAATAGCATCCAGCAACCTTGATCACTGCAATGACCACCACTGGAGAAGGCAGGTGATAGACCATGGCAAGGGCTAGAGGGCACTGTTTCAGCCTCGCAAAGTATTGTCACCAGGCCATATGTGTCTCCTGTTGTCAACAGACCGCAGACCCAGTGCTCTACAAGGTACAGGCTCTGGGTTAGACACACGTCCAGGACAGAGAGAGACTGTGATCCGGTCATCGGATGCTGCTCCCTCTTCCATGATCTCATTGCTGGCATCTGTCAGCACCATTCTCCGGGGAAACCCCTCATTGATAAAAGGTCTCCACTCCTGCAAGGGAGACAGTGCTGCTTTCAGCGCCCTGGCCACGGCGGGGAAATCCAGCCTCCCCGGACAGATGGGTTTCCTTGTTTGGCCCTCTACAGCAATAGAAGAGACAGTGTCTCCATAGAGGAGCACTGAGGTGGGCCTGGGTGGCTTATCCTCATGTTGAGGAGCTCCCCAGCAGCTCTTAAATCAGGGAGCGCTAAATCAAATGGCATCTCCAGTTGGAGACTAGCACACTCCTGTTTCGTTACGTGGGCCTTGCAGCTCAGCAGGAGGCTCTGCTCCTGACACGTTGGGTCCAAAGTCTGACCCAGCTAACAGGAGCTGGTGGGTGCGGGTCTCAGCAGCACAGCTGAAAAGTAATCAAAATACTCTGTGCATTTATTGCTACCCTGTTCTCTCCTCATGGAAGGTTTCAGGGCCTGCCCAAATTCCCTTTTAATTAGCTTAAAGAAAAGGTTGTCTCTATTATAGATATAGATATAGATATAGATATTTTTATTGTAGATAAAAAGTTATATCAAATATTGCCAATGGGAGAAATCTTTTCTCCAGCTCAGTGCATGGAAAGCAAACATGATTTGCCTGAGATTTTCTCTCTGATTTTAATATTCTGCATTTTTTATTGTCTTAAACTCCTGGAAAGGGAACGGTCATCACACATTGCACCCCCCGGGTTTTGCAACCGCCTCTTCTGCAGCACCCTCGGGGCTCCTTAGAGAAAAAGTGTCATGAGGGAAACACCTCAACTGGGGCTTTCAGAAAGATAGACGTGCTAAAATTAAAGGCCACTCTTGACAATGTTATATTAATAAACAGTCCCTTCCCTTTCTAGTCCCAGGGAAGAGCTCTCTCCTAGATGGGAATGCAGCTCTCCGTGTCACAAGCAGAACATCCGAAATTAGCCGAGGGGTTTGAAGTCTTTGCCAGCAGTGCTCAAACAGCTTACTTCCTGGCGGGGTGCCCGGGCCCTCTCTGTCCCTGCTTGGGAGCCACAGCTGGCGGTGGCTGTTAACCCTTGACGCCATCACCTGATCCCCCGGCCAGCGTGGAAAATGATGGGGAGCTTTGCAGACATCCTTGGTCAAAGCAGCCGCTGCCCGCTGAGCCTCAGGGAGAAACGCACACAAGCTGGAGGCCGTGCAGAAGACCCGACAGCTACTGATGTGTTGGTGAGGAGCCCACAGAAGTGCTGGGTCCCACGAGGCCACGCCACAGCTATGTGTTCCTGCTGTGGTTGGAGAAACCCCGGAGGAGCAGCAGTGTGCTGTGTTATGTGCTTTACGGATGCAGTGCATGCAAATAGTCCGGGGAATTTGTCATCCCCAAAGAGTTTAGCATCCAGAAGGAATTTAAAAGTACTGCTGGGATCTCCACTTGGCTTTTTTCTTAAGGGTGATGACTCCCCGCAAGCAGCATAACTTGAGCCATTAAATATGCCCCCAACGGCGACAAGAGATTGAAGGAGCAGCCAGAATACCTTTGTTTCCCCCCTTGCAGGGATCTGGTTGGGATTGCTGCTCTCCAGCTGCCTCAGCTTGATCGCCGTGCCTGTCCACCCCGAGGGACTCCCCATCTGGGACTCTCTGCATGTCTCTGGGGCTTGGCAGGATGCAAAGCCTGACTGCTGTGCACAGGCTCCCTCCCTGCCTTCTCCCCCCGTTCCCTGTTCCATAACGCTAAATATTACCTCGTCCCAGGAACTGATTTCATCTCATGCTTGACTTCACATCTCGGGCCCAGGAGAAGCTCTGCATGTCTCAGAGCTCATCAGAAAGCCATAATCCTTTCGGATGCCTAATAACAAAACGAGCGGATCTGTCTCGTTCCCTGACCAGATATTTCCTCATGCACAGAGGTGAAATACTCCCTCCGAAATATGTCTTTATGAAATAAACTTGCAAGTGCCACCTACTCCAAACTCCTCTGTGCCACCGCTTCCCCCAGCCTTGGTGTCCTCCTCTGATTTCTCCTCCTTTCGCTGCCATAGTCAGAGCAGGCAGGTGGAGGTGTTGACCTGTCGCTGCCAGGCAGGCAGGTGGGCTGACATACACACTTCTTAGCTCCACTCCTGGCTCTCCGTTTTCCACACTCGTCGCAGTGAACAGGTTGATACGGGGTGGGTGGTCTGGGAGGCAGCAGCACGGACGGAAGACCTAGACAGCCTGTTCGCGAGCACAGCAGTAGGGCAAGAAGCAAGAAGATTCCTGGAGAGCATCGGAGCTGCAGGGGAACTGCAGCCACAACCGGGAAACACAAGTGAACTTGCATAAATCACTCCACATGCCACATTTATTCCTGCCGTGCTCATTCAAATGACAGAGCCCAGCTACAGCTTGGAGTTTATTGGATTGCTGCTGGGCTAACAAGATTCATGGGAAAATTAAAAATTGATCAGATGAACTAAAACCAATGTGTTCTGCTGGAAAAAAGTTGGCTTCAAGTAAGCAACTCAGAAAAGTACTTTTTTGAACCATGTTTGACATCACTGAGCACGTATTGTTTTGCAACTGGAGTGGGGTGACGAGCAATCGCTGCATGCTTGAAATGGAAGTGAAACATTTCAGTTTTGCTCACCGGAATCTTTCTTTCAGGTTTACAGCTTGAAAAATGCTTCTGTGATTGTGGCTTTTCATTGCAACTCATGACAGATTTATTATTCTTTTCTTTGATACCCTAACAAATTTCACAGGGAAAGAAAACCACACTCTGCCCAGCTCTGGCTGCATGCACTTTGGGGCCAGAAATTGTTTTGCAGGGAAGGCTGTAGTGTGTACACTTAAAACAAGGGCTACCCCAAGCCCATTTGTGCAACTGGCTGTTTAACCCAAACAGTTGTATTAACAGTCAACAAGTCAAAGCAACTGCAGCTGCTCAAGTCCCCAGCAATGACATCTTGCAGTCTGGATGCAGGTGTCCCCACCGGGCATTGCCTACCTGCACCAGGGTCTGGGTCCACTTCTGGTTTTGCAAAGCAGAGCCAGAATGGGCCCCGTTCAGCTGCCCATGCAGAAGCACATAGCACCATTTGGGGTCCTCTGCGGTCTACCTGGGGTAGATTCCTGCCCGTGCAGAGCAGCTGGACACCAGGCAGGCTGTGAAATGGCATCACCCACCTCTGTTTAGGCAACAACACAACACTGTCCTCATCCGCTTAAAGAGAAGACTCTTCTCTACCTGAATACTACTTGGGGAGTGAGAGTGTGACTGTGTTCATACCCCTTCCTACAGAGCTTCTCCCCACTGCTGAGGCAGTCGGGTCTGGTGCATGGATCTCATCATTCTCCTGACCTTAAGCACCATGATTGTGTCATGTGAACAAGACACCGGTCTTGTTCAATATCTTTATCAATGATCTGGATGAGGGGATCGAATGCACCCTCAGTAAGTTTGCAGACGACACCAAGTTGGGCGGCAGTGTTGATCTGCTTGAGGGTAGGAAGGCTCTGCAGAGGGACCTGGACAGGCTGGATCGATGGGCCGAGGCCAACTGTATGAGATTCAACAAGGCCAAGTGCGGGGTCCTGCACTTCAGCCACAACAACCCCATGCAGCACTACAGGCTTGGGGAAGAGTGGCTGGAAAGCTGCCTGGCAGAAAAGGACCTGGGGGTGCTGGTCGACAGCCGGCTGAACATGAGCCGGCAGTGTGCCCAGGCGGCCAAGAAGGCCAAGGGCATCCTGGCCTGTATCAGAAATAGTGTGGCCAGCAGGAGCAGGGAAGTGATCGTGCCCCTGTACTTGGCACTGGTGAGGCCGCACCTCGAATACTGTGTTCAGTTTTGGGCCCCTCACTACAAGAAGGACGTTGAGGTGTTGGAGTGTGTCCAGAGAAGGGCAACGAAGCTGGTGAAGGGTCTGGAGAACAAGTCTTATGAGGAGCGGCTGAGGGAACTGGGGTTATTTAGCCTGGAGAAAAGGAGGCTGAGGGGAGACCTCATCGCTCTCTACAACTCCCTGAAAGGAGGCTGTAGCGAGGTGGGTGTCGGTCTCTTCTCCCAAGTAACAAGCGATAGGACGAGAGGAAATGGCCTCAAGTTGTGCCAGGGGAGGTTTAGATTGGACATGAGGAAAAATTTCTTTACTGGAAGAGTGGTTAAACATTGGGACAGGCTGCCCAGGGAAGTGGTTGAGTCACCATCCCTGGAGGTATTTAAAAGACGTGTAGATGAGGCGCTTAGGGACACGGTTTAGTGGGCATGGTGGTGTTGGGTTGACGGTTGGACTCCATGATCTTAGAGGTCTTTTCCAACCTTAATGATTCTATGATTCTATGATTAAACCAGACAGTTAATTTAAGACCTCTAAATTCAGCCCAAAGTTCTTGCAGGGCCCCAGTACTTACCACCCCTGTCCTGAAGCTCTGGCAGGAGGTTTTGGTGGCTGACAGCTTGATTTCCACCACGCAGCAAGCCAAGGCTGGCTCAGGAGGGGGCATTGAATGTTTGCAAAGTGCCTTGGGGTGAGAAGCACCAGCAGCCCCACTGCGTCCCCTGCAATGGTTGTCTGCCCCTGGGGTGAGGAGGTGGAGGTCCCCGCAGGAAACTGTAGGACCTGTACCCAGCACTTTTTTTACAAGGATTTCCAACAGATATTTACAACAGGGATTGCCTTTGGTATAAAAACTGAGCATTATTAGTGGTACAGTCAAAAATCCTGGGAGTCACTGAGCATCAGGGCTGGGCACAAAACAGCCAGGGTGCCAGGTACTTTGAAGGGGTCCTTTCCTGTGGGGCCAGGAGCCATTTAAAAATGAAGGCACTGGTTCTTGTTCGCATCTCACTGGGGTGACTTGCTTGGGGTCATTTTTGGTTTGATCTGCTGGAAGGGAAAGGCAAGTCGGGACTGCTCTGTTTAGTCTTACTTATCTGGCATCTCGCTATCGCACTCCTCTCCTGGCCGGACCAGCTGTTCCCCACAATCAGTCCCACTGAGATAGCAAAACCAGCTAAACATGCTGTTCCCATTGTGCCCCTCCAGCCTACAAACAACCTTACGCTTTCCACAAGTCACCGAGGGAGGCCCCTGTGCAAAACACAGACCCCCGCTTTGGGGCCTCTGAGACGAGCAGGGGATTATCAAAAGCAGAAGAGAGGTTTTCAAAATTTGTCCTCAGCACTGGGGACCCAAGGAGGCTTCAGTGCAGACCCAACCATAAGGAAACCAAACCTCCCCATGGTATGGATGTGCTGTCTGGGTGCTGTCTTGCCTCTCCTCCTTCTCTAGTCCTCCCTTTCCCAGAAGGTGCAGGACATCTGGCCCAGGTGGCCTCCTGTGATGGCACACACCAGTCACATAAGCTCCCACCTACAGAGAGGAAAGGAATCCTGTGGAAAAAACCTGAGGAGAGAAGATTTCCATCTTCTCCCTACACATACACAACTTTTTTGATGCAGGAGGAGTGTGTCCAGGCAGGACTGTAACAGCCCATGGCATCTCTCAGAGACCTGCTGTAGCACAGATGGGTCCGGGTGAGGGTGCACAAAGCATGGGCTGGGCATCCCCCTAGTGAGACAGACAACCAGCCCGGGCTGCCTTGCTCCAGGAGCGTTGGCACAGGCTTTTGCACTGAGCAAAGACAAAGCAAGAGCCTTGCAGGACAGATTCTGCTCCATCTCCTACCCTGTCCACAGCACCAGAAGCAGCACAAAGCACAAGGAAGCTCAGAGCCAAAGGCACAGGTTGCGTCCCCTCCCGGGAATCCTCCTAGAGAAGTTGTGCAGTGGCAATGCCACTGGGAACCAAGGCAGAAACGTGCTGCAAACCACCACAGCTGCAGCAAAGGGATGAACCTCTGAGTTTCAGCTGAGTCTTGGCTGGAAAACTCCTGCAGAAGGGCTGTGCTGGCTCAGTTTCCCCATGGTGCTGCGACCACAAGCAGCACCAACAAAAGGCCACATAATATATGTAGCTGCATCTGCTTTGATGATTTTGCTGGCACAACTGCAGCAAGGGACTTTTTGCTCACAGTCTTAACCTAGGCACACAAGCCAAGCCTTATCCTCTAAATTAAGTCCAAATGGCTGAAAAAAAAAAGGTTTGTGGCTAAAGTTGAAGGAATTAGCCTTGTTTAGTCTACAAAAGGAGGCTAAAAAGCCATAAGATAATAGTCTTCCAACACGTAAAATGTTGCTGTAAAGCAGAAGGTGGACAGTTGTTGTCCCTCAGCTCCTGGCAGGAGCACAAGAGGTAATTGGAGTAATATCCGGCAAAAGTGACTCAGGTTAGATGCAAGGAGTAACTAAAAGGAGATTTAAACACCAGGCAATAAAACTGGAGATTAAGTTACTGAAGGAAGCTGCAGATTCCCCATCTCCAAAGGATTTTAATGACAGATGAGACTAACTTGGACCGGGAATAGTTTGGGAATACTTGTTCCTTACTTGGTGAAGGAAATCTGTATAACTTCTGGCCCCATCTCAACCAGAGATTCTGTTTCAGGAGCTGAACATGGGCAAACAGATGGGCAAAACTAAAAGATAAGGCTACTTTGAGAAGTCATTGCCCACAAAAGCAAGCCACTCTATGAAATATGGCATCCCAACATTTTATGCTCTGCTTACTTCCTACCTCCTGTGTCGCAGTTACGTGTATTGGCCAGTCCCTCACCCTGCCTTTCTGTCCTCTCCCCTTTCCCAAGCCCTTTCCCTGGGAGCAGGGCTGCTATATGATATTTACTAGGTATTTTTAGCACGTGCATCGCTATGGCATCTCCTCCCACCTAACAAACCCAAAGTCAGGACCTGGTCCTGCTGTGATGTGAACCTGTGGTTCCCAAGGGCCAGGGTGTGAACCGCTGAGCTGCGCTTTCCAGATTACACAGTTTACTGCAGCTTCAGGGCCAGACTGATTTATTGACGCTGCCTGAAGCCTGCAGACACAGTGGTGACCTTGTGTTGGTGAGCAAGGGCCAGCTAATCTTCCAAGGTGCTCCTGCTCGAAACAGGTGGATGAAATCCCTCCTCACCACAGCATGCGAGCATTGAGCCTCTGTCAAAGTCACATGCAATGACCTCCTGGCAGCCAAGTGCTGAACCAGCTGAAAAGGTCAATAGCGTATCAGCCAGAACAGCTGGATCTAATAGAAAATGAGTCAGGATGATACATAGTTGGCATTGCAGGAATAACAGATGTCGCCCGGGTTGGTTGTACCAGCGTGTTGATGTACTGAAGCAACTGAAGAGACTCGTGTGACAACAGCATATCACCCTCTTCCCGTCCACTGAAACTGAGATGACCCGCAGATGTTACACACAGATTTTCTGGTGACCAGGTTTCCACACATGGCAGATACAAGCCAGACCTTGCGGCAGAATGTGATCTTGGGAAAGGCCATTTGCAGTGAGGGATGTGGAGATGGAGCAGATTGCAAGGTAATGGATATAACCCGCAGTTTCGGTTTGCGTTAGGACTCTGCAGTCTTCAGTCCCAGGCCCAGCAACGTCACTGCTGCCACCCTGGACCAGGCATGCCGAAAACCCAGATTTGCCATTTCATCTTCACTGCTGTTGTTGAAGAGATGGTGATGTTTGCAGGTAAAAAAAAAAAGAAGCAGCTGCTTAGCTCAGAGCATCTTTTATTGTCCAAATTAAAGGAGGCACATGGGGGCAAGGTGAGGAAAGCAGCTTGCAGGGAGCGGGGTTGTGAAGCCAGTAAGTCTTCCTGCTGCACTGGCAGCACCTCACTCCCAGAGCTGTAAAAGGGATTAACTTAACAAATTTAAAAAGAAAAAGAAGGCTAAAATAGGAGTCTAAAATAAGAATCAGAATCCCTCTGGTAAATTGCTGAGTTCGCTCCCCGCTGTGGAGAGCCAGTCGTGTTGGGGGGAGTGAGCTATTTTCTGGAGATGTGCTGGAAATAGCATGGGGTAGTCAGGGAGCAGCAGCAGGTGAGCATCAGCAAGGGAGCCTCTGGTCCCCCAAAAGCTTTCCCGCTGGGTTGGGCACCCCAGCGTACGCTGGGAGGATACAGCAGGAACCAGGCAGATGTGGGATGGGATGGGATGGGATGGGATGGGATGGGATGGGATGGGATGGGATGGGATGGGATGGGATGGGATGGGATGGGATGGGATGGGATGGGATGGGATGGGATGGGATGGGATGGGATGGGATGGGGAAGGTGCTGGACTCAGTGCTGCTGATTCAAGGCTCCCAGCTCCACTCTCAGCAAAACCACCCTGTTTCTGGGCAAGGCACTGAGCCCTGAGACTTGGTGTGCTGCTCATGGAGGCACAGCTGAGTGCAGGGGGTGCTGGCCCAACAGCTTGGGGCTTCTTGTAGCCCCACAACTTATGGCACCGTGCTGGCACCGCAGACCAGCTGCTCTGGCCCCGCAGTGCTCTGGCAGCGAGGAGCAGCCGGTCATCTGGCAAAGCAATTACTGCCAGGCCCAACGTGCCGCTGCTAGTGCAGAAGTTGCATTTCAAAGCAGTCGGCAGCAATTCCCCAGGGAGCACCGGTGGGTGGATGGGGTACAGCAGGAAGGAGCTTTTTCTTCCCAGGCTTCAATCCTCACTCAGACATGCTGAAATTAGACGCTAAGCCTTGAACTCAAATCCTCTGATCTTCCCTTTTGCGTTCAGCACTGCTCTTGGTTTTTCCCTTATAAAACCTGTTTGTCAAAGCCACACAAGATACCTCCTTGGGAGGCGGACTCTAGAACATTTCTCCTGAGTTTTGACATGACTCTGCCTCTTGCAGAGGGCATGACGGGAAGGTGATGGACACTGGGGCAGTCAGAAGAAGCCATGCAATGCAGGAGACTGGGGCTGAGAAACTATGCTAAGGAAAAACAACTTTCCCATGTGGTGGAAAGGGGTCACAAAAGAAAAAAACATCAAACCTAATTCCCTGGCCATTGTTAAACCTGAGAAATCATCACTGAAAACCAAGGTTTTATTTTGCTACTTTTTTTCCCCCAGGAGCAGCAGACTGGCACATAGAGCACTACCTTGCAAATGCGTAACAATTTCTTATGGAGGTATTTACAATAGAGGCGTGTGAAGAAGTGCTGGTTGTTAGAAGGGTTTTGGTGACATCACATGAAGCTGATGAGTTCAAGCCTTGTGCCTGTCTGGATGAGAACACCAGGAGGGAGGATGGCATAGGAAAGCCTCTGTGTGTCTCAAAGAGGGAGGGAGGGAAGGAGGGGGATGCAGAGTTTCCATACTGCGCCGTTTGCTGTGGGCCGTAGGTTATGTGTGATGCTTGTCCCGGCAATGCACTGTAATAATCCTTAAGCCAGGCCTTTCCTGGCCCTTCAGTATGTTTTCCACCGAGCATTCCTGAGTGTTGGTCCCTCGTTGTAAGAAAGCGTGTGGTCAAGTTTGGGAAATTAAATCCCTGAGAGTCTCACCTGCACTTGAGCTCCATGTTGCAGTACCCAGTGGGGGCTGTAAGAAGTCAAGCTGAGCCCATGCCAGGTCCCAGACCCACGTTAGGACTGTGCGGGTTTATCTGTATTTCCAAGGACCTGTGGCTACGAGCACCCTCCTACGCAAGCTGCAGACTCTGGGCCCCAAAAGTCAGATGGAGCACAGGAAAAGCAGCTCAACACTGCCACGGGACAGCCTCGCTGCGCAGGCGATGTGCCGGCTGTCCTCCTCCCCGAGACCTGAAGCACAGCCTGCAGCCTCAGCCAACCTTATGCTTGAGGCACCGGCCGCTGAAGCAGGGACAAGAAGAGGATCTCTTCCATACCTCTTTGCTTTTCTACACAACGCCTCACTTTGTACATGAGCTTTTTGTTCACCCACGTGCAGTGGTGGGGAGAAGAGGAGGCCCAGGCGAGGTCCCCATCCCTGGGGTGGCAGTGACAGTGCAGTGTAGTACTCGGGAGGGCCACTGGAGGTCTGTGTGCATTTGCTTTCTCCTCTTAACTGTACAGCGATGCACAGCGCAGGATAAACCCGCTGGCTCTCCCCTAGCCCGGGCAGGACAGCGCACCCGCCTTCCCGGGCCAGCCTCAGACCCCACAGGGTGGCTCCACTCCCATCTGAGCGTCCTAGAGCAGCCCCGGGGCTTGACCCACCGTGGGAGGCGGGGCACGGCTCCTCTGGCTCCTCTCCACCCAGGAGGCACCTCCTGCCGCTGAAACCACACCAGCGGGAGATCCCCACTCTCTGTTTCCCGAGGAGCTGCTTGCGGCTCTCCCAGGTTTGGAGTGAATTCAACCTCAGTCCAGACCAGCACAAAGCTGTCAACCTTCAGGACATGCCAACCTCCTTCCTTTCCCTGGCTGGCTGGGCTCAGGGACAGGGCGATGCTGGGGCTCTTACAATAAGGCTCATTTTTCCAGGGTCACAGGTTCCTGCTTTCTAAAGACACTTGCTGTCATCCAGCTCCTGCAGCTCCGGCCCTGCACCTCTTGCCTGTATCCCCATCATTGCTTCCCTGGCTCCTGCTGCATCAGTTGCCCTGACTTCGTTTTTAATCGAGTTCAAACACTCTTGTGAGCCACAGGATAATGGCGTGAGTGTGTGTTTGCACAGCGGTTTTCATTCTGGGAGGGTGCTCATCCACTTTCCCAGCTCAACAAACAGACGGGCACAACACAGAAGTTGTCTGACATGGAAGCGGCAGGCGGGTCAGCGCCAGCACTGGGGATGTGGGATCACAGCAGTGGCTCAAGGATGGCTCGCACCAGCTATGTTTCAGCCCAATTTTATCCAGCCATAAATGCAGGATGGCTTCTTCCCTGCCCTGGCCTCTGTAGGGTGCCAGGCTGTGCTCATCTCTCTGGGCTGGGATGCCACGGGATATCACCATGCATTTTATGAATTTGCCCAGTGCAATGAACATAGCAACTCCACCATCATGAAAATGCCACTGGATCTTTTAAATTTCACAGGTTGCTAGGACTTCAATTTTAAAGGAGATATGGCACCCCAGGATGACAGCGTCACCAACTACCATGTGGTGGCCCTGGTCAGAGGGGAAAGTCAAACCTCTCCTTTAGGTTTCTAGTGCCTGCTCTCTGTAGATAGTAAATTTTCCTGGACCAGAACCTGTGTCAATGTGAATCCTGCAGAGCTATCAGATCAACGGTATCCACCAGGTAAATCCGAGAGTGACGTCTTTCCAGTCACACACACTTTCTTGAAAACACTTCTTTAAAAATACAATATTTGCTTGTGCCTCTCTCCCCCCAGTCCCTCTGTTGCCAGTCCACTGCTTTACAGCTTTCATGATATTTGGTGTTTTCATTAAAGTTCTAGTTTCTGGAACCAAGTACCTCCCACAAAGTCCCACTTTAAAAAAACAAGCAGAAACCACAAAAGGGGATTTTCCCCAGAATTCAGTGTAGAAAAAAAGCTTTAGAAAGTGAAATGGTTTCCTCAGCTCCAAACAGAAGGAAAACTAAAAGGACCATGATCTGCTGCCAGGGTTGTTGCTTCTGGGCACTGCCACCACCCTTTCCTAGCTGACACACACTCAGATCCCAAGCTTTTCCACTTGGATGTTTTAGGCTGAAAGTCTCACTTGGGACATACTCCAGTGGCTTTCCTTATCTATAACTGCATCGTCTACACCGCCCTGCTGTGGCCAGGAGCTCCAGATGACGGTGGTGGACCTCACCATGAAGGGAGAGCAGAAAGCAGAGCTAAAGTAAGCAACGGCTGTCGGAGCCTCACTGTCTGCTTTGCAAGGGGTCAAGTAAAACCTTAATATGGCTTTTTATTAGCTGATCTTTGGTAACCTGCTGCCACATTACATATCCACAAAACATCCCCCAAATAGCTTTCAGTTCAGGTTGGGCAAAAGATAACCGAAATTCAGCTGGGCTGTGGTGGGCTGTATGCTCTCGAGGGAGGGAAAAGCGGCAGCAAAGGCACCGTGGGAGCTGGGGGGGCCAGAGGTACAGGACATTTTCTTAGTGCACAGGGATGCAGGGCTCGGCTGGGGGAAGGGGGCAGTAGGATGGTGAAGGGAAAAGGATGGCCAGTTCCAGGAAAGGAGGAGCACTGCTGTTTTTCAAAAGCATTGCAGCTTGGAGGAGCAAGGAGATATTAAATGACGGGCTTTTTCAAGTGGCAGTGGTAGAAAACGCAGATGGCTTTCCTGAAAATGTGAACCCCACCATTCTTGGCTTATGACGAAGAAATGCCCTGCACTTGCTGTGTTTCCAGCAAAATCGGAGCAGCACACACAGAGAAAACCAAAGCAGGCTTCACAGCAGACTCTGGGCTGAAGCTGCTTTAGCTCGGTCTACCCTAGGAAAATGGGGACTCCTCGTTCTCGGGGCAGGTCTTCATCTGACTCAGAAAAACAATGATGTGTGATCTCGCCCTGATCCTCCTGCTCCAGCTGTGAGCTTCAGGGCTGAAACCTTCCATCAGCAGATGTCCAGCACGCTCTTTGCAGGAAGCACATCTGAGCGCTGCTGCCTGTGGCCAGCTTGGAGCCTGTCCCTGGCTCCCCAAAAATGCCTTTGCAGACCCCAGCTGATGATGCCCAACACCTCTCCCCATGCCAGTCCCGAGGAGGACGCTGGGCTCAACGGCATCTGGATCTCTGTGGGGAAGAAAAGCAAGTGCCAGACCAGGTGCAGGAAGTGAGATTTTAAGAGCTTGAGGCCCCCCAGGTAGTGAAGGGGGGGTCAGGCTGATGCCTCTCTGCCATCAGTTTTGCTTCTCCAGGAGGAGCCCAGGTCTCTGAGGCGCCCAGAGTGAGCATCCCCTCACCCCTGTGCA
Organism: Pygoscelis adeliae; assembly: GCF_000699105.1. NCBI lineage: Eukaryota > Metazoa > Chordata > Aves > Sphenisciformes > Spheniscidae > Pygoscelis > Pygoscelis adeliae. The sequence goes on from NW_008825167.1 coordinate 6,365,428, forward strand.
GAGGGAAGGGGACCCAGGACCCGCACCCTGCAGCATCGGGGCCTGGAGGCATCACTGAGCAGGAAAACTGGAAATACCTGAAAATTTGCCTCAGCTCCTTGCTGAAAGGCATTATGCAAGGAAAGGAAAATCCCAGCCTGGATCAAGTGCTGGAAAAACCAGTGTAAAATCAGCTCTGACAGGAGTCCAACCCATACAGGGATGATATATATTGCCTTCCCCCGAGGCAACACACACATTGCTGCTGGAGGAGTTCAGGGCACTTGCTGGCCCTTGCAAGCAGTTGCAGCGCAGCCTTGCAGGCCAAGCTGAAAATGCCACTTTCCTTCACTCAACAGCAGAACTGATTCCCAAATATAGCCAAAAAAACCCCACATAACCTTTTCACATCTTTTCCTGCCTTCTCATCATGGAGCTCAGCTTGGGACGGGGCATTCATTAGTCATATTTTGAGGTTTTTGCACCTGTGGTTGGTTTGACATCTAATTTCCCTCTTCTTGCTAGAGAATATACTCATCTCTTCTCTGCTGCGATTTTCTGCCTGTCTTCCTTCCTTTTACCTCCCCTGGGTCCTTTTCAAACTCCTTCCCCCCCTGCTTGCTGTCAGGCTGCAGCGCCTGCCACATAGAGGGGTAAATAAGATGCTGCTCATCCGAGTCCCGTCAGCCTCCTTAGAAGATCATAAGGCTACAGCTGTACTTTGGTGATTGTTAGTCAAAATAATTGCTGTTAAAAATGCCAGCAAAATAGCTGTTTGTCGAAAGTACAGTCATTAACCTTCTGTTCTTCCTTAGCAAGGATGGATACATATTGACAGAGTTGTTCATGATACAGCAAATTTTGTTGTAGCATTGCCCCGCTGACCGAAGCAGGTAGCCAAAATTTGGTGGCTGGTGGTTATTTACAGCAAGAGAAGGAACTGGCTGTGGAGGCAGGTATTCTTCCAATTTACAAAGAAGGTGCAAAGTCCTGCACTGAAAACCCCAAGAAACGAGCATTTCCTGGCTCACACCACCTGTGCTATTCCCACGTGCATAAGAGCTCTCGTGCTCTCAGCTTTTCTTAGGCCACACATAGTCCTGGTCCTTCCTTCATGGCACCGCGCTCCCAACACAACTCCTGCACAGCCTCTCCTGTGCGTCGTGGAGCCTTGCTCTGCATGCGCAGCTCTGTCTCCTACAGCTAATTAAAATGAAGGTTTCTGGTAAAACCTGACAAAAATTTCAATTTTTTTTTACCCAAGCTTGCAGCAATAATATTAACAGGAGGAAAGACATGTTGTCTCCCGAAGCCACCACACTTAGTGTCAGGAAATACTACTCCTTAACTGAAGATGTTTTAAATCTCTACAGAACCTCTCCTTGTTTGAAAGTATTCCTCACGGTTGCACCGAGATACTCTAGATAAATCTCCAAATAATTGTTGGATAGGTCTGAAACCCAGCTCAGAATTCAATGTTCCTGTCACTAGAGTGGAGTTTCTGATGTAACATCTGCCATAGATGTTACTGTACATTAAATGTACCTGCAAGCTCCAAAATCCCTTTGGAAGAGGATAAAGCCAGCTGTGCGTATGTAGACTGTATGGAAAACATTCGGATTTTATTCACAACCCACAAAATTTTTTCAACCCAAAAAAGTTGCAGGAAGAGATTCATCTTCAGATAGCCCCCGGGGAGACTTCCACAGCCGAGCTAGTAGAAGCGTGCTCCCTTTGTAGACAAACCCAACCACTTTTAGCACATGATTCATCCGATCTATTTTAGAGGTCCACGTCGGGATTGGGAGGCTCCGTGCCTCTGAAGAGATTGGTTTTCCCCCTTTGTAGTGCCTGGGGCGGAGGGCAGCCAGCTCCGATGCCGAGGTCCACCTGGCAGAGGTCTATGTCGATCAGCAGATGCCATCTCTGGCCCCTGGTTACCGATTCACCGAGTTTTACAAGTTGGAAATAATTTGGCACGTCGGGTTTTATAGTGACTTATTATTCGTGGCACCCAGACTGCCAGGGAGGGAGAGAGCCTGCATCACTGCCGCAACAGGTCACGGTGTACGGCAGGACTGGCGAAACTGGGGGGTGTGCGTGGTTACTGCCAGCTGCTCACACAGCATGGGTGCCGCTGCCGGTGCCGGCTCCTGAGCAAAAGATTTGTGAATCCTCGGCCTCCGGGGTCTGTGTGGCAGGAAAGGGGCCAGCAACGTGCTCTCAGCGGGAAATAAGTGCCCCGAAGAGAAGCTGCTGCAGAGCTGCTGCAGTCAGAGGGAGTGCAGTGAGAGAAAGTCTTGGGATGCTAATTAATCCCCCCTTAGGAAGATATTTATTAGGCAAATGCCTCACATTCATACGCACATCTGCAGTCAACAGAGAGGCTTTTACTTTTTTTCCAGCCCAGCAAAGCGGAAGGGTGGGAGGCTGCTGTGGCCAAACAGCCAGCGGTGCTGGGGGGGCTCAGCCTGCTCCGGGCATCTTGGGTCAAGCGTGGAAAAAACAGTTGAAATGACCAAGGTACAGGTTGGAGGAGAACCTGGAGGTAGTTGAGAAGAAGAGCTTTAAACCTGGATACCTTCCCTCCTCACTCGCTGATGGAGAGGTTGCAAAGCACAGGGCGGGAGCCATCCCTGCCAGACAGCCTCATCCTGCTGGGAAGAGCCGTTCCGGAGTCGCTGCATTAATATAACCTGGGGCGGTTTTTGCTGTCAACCAGTTAATTGCTGAGGTTGACTGATACAGCCCCTGACGAGCAGAGGATTGTGGATGCCTGTAGCTTTTGCAGAAGAAAGACAGAGCCAATATTACAGCGCTCCGGCGCAGGGTCCATGCCAGCAGCACCTCTCTCCTCGCCCAGCAGACACTGAGCAGTGGGTCAAGGAGGTTTGCCAGGGACCTGCCTTCGTGTTCCCTGCTCCTTAAGTATGGGTGCTCTGCAAGAGTAACTGCTGGTCCCAAATTGTTTGCTTTGTTTGCAATCGCACAGATCTCATTGCTTCAAGAGTTAGTTACAGCAAAATCTAGTTGGAAGATGTTTCAAGTCATTCAAAGCCCAGGGCTGGACAGGAAACCGAAAATTTCAGACTGAGAGCAGGGTGTGAGCTTCCCAGCGGCAGAAGAGGTAAGTCTGTTGTACGTCGGCTGGGTGCTTCCTACAACCCGTAAAGGGGAGCGACTCCCCCCAACCCAAGATGAGAGCTGCAGTTTTGGGAAGGACAAATAACGACATTTCCAAGGCTTACTGGTTTGATGTGCTAATCCAAAGCAAAGTCAGCCTAAAGCAGACCTGCTGAAGGCAAAACGTGTTTCTTACTGAAATACTCAGACGTCCTCAGACCCCCAGAGCCATGCAATCTGCCCTGGTTATCCCAGGGTTTTTTTCCCAGCTGTACCAATGGATCGAACATCTATACAAGCTCCCTCTTTACACTGAGCAGTGAGAGCTGCTGAGAGCACTGGTATGAAACTCAAACTCTAAACTGTCCATCTTAATTAAATTAGTTCTATCCATGAGGTTCAGCGGTCGGTCATGGCATGTGGGGGATTTACCCTCAGGTCCTGGAGGAGCGGGAGTAAACCCAAGAGCAAAATCCTCAGTGACTTGGGATGACAACTGCGTTCTTAAAGACTGAAAGCTCCTGGCAGAGCAGTTGCCTTGCCAGCAAGCTGCTGTTAACAATATCCTTTTTATTCCAGGGGCCCAAATCTGCCGTCTGCGAACCTGACTGGCTTTTGCAATTGATTTCAGCGAGGCCCTTGATTTTCACTGACATTTGCTTCGGTCAGTCACGGCTGCCTGCTCCTTCCCCATCCCTCCTCCCCACCGCGCAGCAGCACCCTCAGAGCCTCCCCTTCCCCCCCATTTACAGAGGAAGCTGAATTCCTGGCTTTGCAACAAGAAAGGCAAAGTTTGGCATTCAGACAGCAAGGAAGGACTCAGGAAATCTGGTCCGGTGCCTGTGTCTTCTTCGAGTTACTGCATGATGGTGCATAAATCACTGCGTTCCCCTGTGCCTCAGTTCCCTGGCTGTGGCCGAGGATGACGGTACCCCCTCACCTCGGGGGAACAGGGGATATTAATTACTGTTCATAAGGTGCTCAAATGCAGCAGCATAAATAGTAAACAAGTATTTAATGCATTTCTAAAGATAACTAATCTGCAAATACTAAGGTCCATAGCCTGGGACTGGAATTGGGAGCTCCCTTGGCTGTTATATAACTGCAGTTTTTGGTTTGTTTGTGGGTTTTTTTTTTTTAGGGAATGGGTTGTTTTTATTACTGTAGTTATTTCATAAATAAGCAACACATCTGACTAGAAAGGATCAAACAAAAATAAATGCCTGCTTAACCCAGGCATATGGAAACTAAGTGTTATTTTAATTATATTTTTGAAACAGCAACCTCCTATCTTTGGCCCAAAGCTTTCAGAATTCAAAGGCAAACATTGCCCTGATTTCCGCCCTCCCCCCCCATCCACAGCCTCTTTGCCTTTGCGTTGGTGAATTTGGGGCTGCCAGGTATCTCCCGAGTGCAGGAGTCCAACTGATTGTTGCCAAAGCGAGAAGTGACGAGGGGACACGGGGATGCCGTATGTCTCGCCTCTCCCTGTGAGGGGGATCTCCTTCCCATGGGAGGCTCCAGTCTCGTGCAGGAGATGTTGCTCTTTTGGCTAAGCCATCCACCGAGCAGCAAGGCCGCCGCTGTACCTGCACCATGCCGTCTTTTATAATCCTACATTTTGATCTCCGGTTCAGACAGTCACAGGCTTTGGGAGCTGGGGGTTGCTCTGGCTGCAGTTGCAGAAGATGCTCGTTAGAAATGGGAACTCTGCAGGCACTGGATCTGCTGCTAGCAAGGCTGTGCTGCGCCTGCCCCCCCGGGCAGGCTGGCAGCACTGCAGCGTCTGACCACCAGTAGGTCCCACAGCCGCCCAAGGAGCAGCTTCTCACCAGGGACGCCCGATGCAATGTGAGCCTGTGGGGTGCTGGCATCACTCCTCTAGGTGAGAAGGTTTCCAAGCCCTTACCTAATCCTTCCCCCTTTCCCATCTCTCTCACTCCTGAATAGAAAGTGAAAGTTTCACTTTAATAGAAAAGTGAAGCAATGAAAGTACAGTGAAATCATCACAGTGACATCAAGCTTTAGTTTGAAGCAGATTCAGTCACCCTGTGTCTTCCCGAGGACCGAAACGTACCCCATGAGCTCCCGGGGCAGCAAATCCTGCAGGGTGCCAGCGACACAGCTGTACTCACTGATGGATGGGTGCACCTCCCGGGGGATGCAGGGATGAAGCTTGTAGGGGGGTGCATGGGTGCACCTCGCAGGGGCACGTGCACCTCGCATGGGGACGCAGGGATATAACTCAGAGGGGTGGGTGCAAGGGTGCCTCCTGGCAGGGGGATGCACAGGTGCACCTTGCAGGAGGAAGAAACACAGATGAAACTTTCAGGGGGGTGCATGGGTGCACCTTGCAGGCGGAGGCACAGCTGATGCTTGCAGGGGGGTGCACCTCCCAGGGGGATGCACAGGTGAAGCTTGTGGGGAGGCACAGCTGCACCCTGCAGGGGTGGCTGCACGGGTGTCACCTGGCAGGGGGATGCACCTCGCAGGAAGGGGGGCCGGC
>NW_008825167.1:6373159-6374020 GCF_000699105.1 Pygoscelis adeliae
CGGGGGGGACACGCTTACCTCCCAGAGTTACATGCCCAAAATAACGCTTGCAAGGTGCCCCCCCACCCCCGGTGCAAATAATAGTGTGCCCACCCGTGCAAACAATTGCACGGAAGCGGGGGTCACATTATTAATAACGTGTGTCCCCCACCCCGAGCAAGCTTTGGGCTGGTTTCTCATGCCCTTGATGGTTGCAGGCAGGTTGCACCTCCATGCCCCCAGCCAGGGGGGAGGACGGGGTCCTGTGCTGGAGGGGGCCCCCCCAGCAGGCGGTTGGGGCGTAGGGGGACTCAGCCGGTGGCTGTGCTGGGGGGAGCTGCCATCTCGGGGGTGTCCGCAGAAGCTCTCCAGGTCTTCAGCAGCACCCCGGCATCCAGGCGGGCACGGTGTCTTCCCCGGGAGTCGGTGCTAACCGTGATGGAAATAGTAATGCCGCAGTGACAAACACATGGCTGCGGAGCGGCGTGCCCGCAGCATGGCTTTTCCACCCCAGCCACGTTTCGGCCTTGCCGGGGAAAGCAAAGCAGGGCCTGGGGTGTGCCTGGCCCCCAGCGTCCCCATCAGCCCCTCTCTGGGGGGGGGGTTCAGTGGGACCTGCCATGGCATGGCGGCATCCTCCCTGCCAGCTCTCTCCAGACACCCCATAAACTTCTCTGGGGTTATCTCGGGGTGATATGCCGTCACTTAACACAATAATCTCGAGAGTGTGAATTGTGTGTGTACTGCAAATGTATATTTTGTCTGTGCTTGTTTGTGTTTTTTTTTTTAAATGAGTTTGTATTCCGAAATCAACACTAAATTCTCTTTTCTGACAGGTATCGTTTATTTCTCTTCCTTATCTCCATAGTAATATGCTTTGTT
>NW_008825167.1:6374055-6379931 GCF_000699105.1 Pygoscelis adeliae
ATCTTTCTGATGGGCATGAGGTACTACTTCAGTAGAAAAGTTATCCTCCACTATCTCGATTGTGCGCTGCATACGGACATGTCCGATATTGAGCAATATTACATGAAACCGCCAGGTGAGTATGAATTCCCCGGAGGGAGCCTTCCCCCAGCCCTGCTCGGGGAACATGGCTGCTCCCTGCTGCTGGCGCCTCTTCCTCCTGTCAGCAGCATTGAGCAAGCTGAAAAGTCACCAGAATGCAGCTCTTTAGCCACACCAGGCACAAAGCCATCTCTGGTTTTGTTTTGGCTTGGGGTTTTGGGTTTCTTTTTTCCCCAGCTTGTCTAGTCATCCAAGGCAGCCTCCATCCACCCCCCGGGCACAGCGCTCCTGGGTCCTGCAGCTGGTCCGGGGACCAGGGCACGGGTTTTTGGGGTCACTGAGGGTGGATGATGCAGGTTATTTACTGCTGGCTAGGTCCACCCCACCCCTTGTTTTTTGAGCTCGGTATTTCTTTGCTCCTCATGCTTGGTATTAACTCTGAGAGCAGGAGGAGGGGGAGATGAAAGGCCTTTTAGCCCAAATGCATAGAGGAACCCATTTTAGTTATTGCGCCCATTTTCCCATATTATTCAAGAAGAACCTTCCTTAATGCAAGTGTTTTGGAAGAGGCACAGATCAGGTATGTAAAGGGATGCTGCCTGGGTTTGACATAATATGCGTTCATCCATTTGTTACCTATATGCATGTAATTAAAAATACAGTATCTAATGATAATATTTGCTTGTTAAGCTGTAAAAGATCTTATGTGATTATTTAAAAAAAAAAAAGCCCCTGTAGAATTTGTCAGGTGCTATTTCCCTTTCTGTAGGCATACATCCATGTTGAGGACCAGAGCAAGGGGATGTCTGGGCAGTCACTGGGGGTTTGAGGTTTGCTTTTGGTGGTCACCTAGTACTAGTGGTGAGCTGGGAGAGCGAGGTGATGCCAGTATCCCACCTTAGTTCCATCTTCTCGGGCTACCTACTCTGCTGTTTTTCGATGTGACCATGTTTTCGCTGTATCATTGCTGTTCCCCAGGTGTGACAGACCTCTTCCTGGGCACTTTTAGAGGACTCATAGGAAGTACCATAGCCACAAACTTTCCTTCACTTCTAATGTGCAATATTATGTTTTGCTAAATCCCCAAATATCTTAGATGTGCTTGCTTTAGGTTTTGTTTCCAATCATAGTGCGTATCTGTACAGATCTTGTCTCATCTTACACACAGGTTGTGTTTCATTTACAGTGCTTGTTTTTGTAAAAAATTAAGTGACATGTGACTTGTATTTAATAAGCTCAATCTTCATTAAAGGTGGTGTCACAAAAATAAAAGGGCTCGTAGCAAAGCGTTTTCAAACCTCTGTAGTGAGGTTCAACAATGTATTATGCTGGAGAAAGTAGCAGGGGACTCCAGTAGAATAAGAATATGTAATAACGGAGTTAATAGGTGTTTGAGCTGCATCGCTCATTAATGCTCGGGACTTGTATGGTCACAATTCAGGGCGTGGATCAAAGTGCCTGTATTTATAACACTAACATATATAGAAAATAAAGGAGGGGGCCTCAAAGGAAGAGTAAGGAATGCCCTCGATCTGTTTAGGGTCAGCAACGTAATTCAGTTCAGCTGTGTTGCCAACATGGCTTTGAAATTTTAGCATTGTTTTTATTTGGTACCTAAAAGGGCTGATTTCAATTTTAGGGCAAGTGTGTGGGTTTTAATTTTTGACAGAATTTAAATGTGTAATTAGGCTTCTGCCATGCCATAAAAAGCAGATTTATGGGATCATTGGTGCTTGTTAAAGGTTCTTGATGATAGTGGTGTTAAGCAGGTTGGTTGGAGTCGTAATTAGGTAAAGACCAAAGAAGCTTTGGGGAATAAGGAGGAGGACATCCGCGGGTCGGGACTGGCACCACCAGTGATGCCAGTTGCCCAGTGCCTATCTGTGTGCCGTGAAGCTGCACGGTGCTATTTGGTGTAGCTGTACATGAGGCACGAATCCAGTGCTCTGCTCCCGTTTCCCCCCAAAATACAGTTGCCGGATTTCTTCCCTATAGGATAGCAGTATAAATACAGTCATCTTGGAAAAGCCCAGAGACTTGTGTGCTTTGGAGGCCATCTGTCTGAATGTACAGAGAAAGGCAGTAATGTGCTGCGTTGGTGCTGCCCATCCCACTCAAAGGACAGAAAAATGACAATAAAAGAGTTTCCAGCTCCAAATTTGTCTTTTATTCGGCTAGTTTACAAATTAGCACACAGGCAGAAATGATTGCAGTGGGAATGAGAAGGGCTCGTTCCCCTGTGTGTTGCTCCAGCTGAGATATTAGTGAAAGCTTTCTCAGTGAGGTGTTAGGGAAGAAGTGGTCACAGCAAGGGTAATTGGGCATGGGAACAGGGACCCAGAGGGGCTGGAGATGGTCAGAGCTCCACTAGACAAGTTAAAAAAACCCAACCTGATGTAACTGCAGGTTGGCCTGGCTTTGGCTGGGGGTACGACCAGGCAACCTCTCGCTCCTTCTTTGGAGAATCTTTGTCTACCTGTTTGAATATTTTTTTTTTTCCCAACATGGAAAATAGAGCAAGGGAGCGTTTCCGTAGCGGGCTTGTGAATTCTTGTTTCTTAGGGCGATGAACGCAAAGGTAGAACTGGGACGTGGTCTTAAGGTCTGCATCGTGATGTGGGTCATGGCTTTGCTGGGGTTTTGCTTTTGGCATCCATTGTACCCAGGCATGAAAACCTGTTGTTTGCAGTGGGCTTGTTGTGGTACCCAGGGTTGGGGTACCATTGTCCAGAGCACCTACATCTCTGGTAAGGCAGGCATCTACAGTGGGGGAATATTTTAACTATTAAAATGGGTCACTCTTGGTAGTTTTTGTCAAAGCATCCGCAAAAACTGTGGGTCAGTCTTAAAACTGAACCAAAAGGGACCTGGTTTGCGGTGGGATGCCGTAAACACCCAGCTTAACGATTAGCGTTGAACAATCCTATGAGTTACGTTGTATTACGGTTTTTCTTCTGCAGTTTTTCTGAACTGCTTGCCTCCAAGTTAGTTATTGTTTTAAATTTCCTCCACTGGGTTTTGTATGAACTGAAAAATATGTGCTGACAGTGATTTTGCAGAAGTACACTAGCCAAAAAATAAATCTTTGTTTTCTCTTGCCCTTCTATACTTACGCCAAGGGTCTAGCAGAACATTTGGGCCAGCGCTTAACTTTGAGCACATACGCAGCAGGGTGACTTGAAATTGCTGTTGATTTGAAAGGAATTGTTTGTGTTGAGTCCTGTGCTGGGGTCTTAAAACAGAAGGCTGAATGGTTCAAACACCTTCCTGAGCTCTTTGTAAACTTGCATTTTTCATTTTAAAATAGCACTTACTGGAATTTTCCTTTTTTCTTTTTTTTTCTTCATAGGCTACGAAAAAAGGCAGTGGTGGGGTGGTGGAAAAGAAAGGAGTTGGATAATGGGCCTAATTGTCAACCAGAGTAACTTAGGCTCTAGTAAACAAAAAAAAAGAAGGAATTAATTTTAAATAGAGCCCTGCCTCTTGCATTTCTCTATGCAAATAAGAGGAGCACAGCTGGAGCTTCTTTTATGGCCTGATGATTTTGACGACTAATCAATTTTACAGTGTCTCTTCAAGCTTCTGTCCCAGTCGGTTGTGTTGTATATTTTTTGCAGCGGTTGGTGTGTTGGAGAGATTCTTGTGAGGTTGAGGTCTGTGCTGGAGAGCTGATGGAAACCAGGACTCCTTGCCTCCAATGCGAAACCACTGCTCTCCAAAACGAGCAGAGCCGGGGCTTTGGCTGATGAGCTAGCACGTCTTTCTGAGGTGATTTAAAGTGTTTAAACCCTTTGTCCCCCGGTACGTGAGGGTGCGGATGAAGAGCCTGCACTGATAGCCCAACCTCCCTGGGGGACAGGGCAGGACTGTGCCCTAAGGAAGAGGGGTTATGGGGAGATGGCTCGTTAGGGTTTGATTCCTGCCACTCTTGGGCAGCACATTCCTCAGCTGAGCCTAAAGGAGGGATGTCCTGCCCTTCTTGGCAGAGGTTTTAGGATCATGTCCTTCTGCCAGAAGGACACCAGTTGAGGTGGGGCCAGAGTTGGATTATGAGGCGGTGAGACCCTGTTTTTGCTGCTCATTCCTCTTGAGGTGCTTCTCACCTGTGGTGGGATGTTTGTCTGGGTAATGAGCAAGTATTTTAGTTGTGCTCTTGGATCAGGCCCGTTCACGGAGGGTTTGATGCCAGAGGGACAGAGCTGACACCAGAGAAGTTGAACCCAGGTGTTTGCAAGGAGGTGAGCAGCTGGATGTGAAATCTTGTGGTTCCTGTTAACCGCGCTCAATGGGTTGAGTTGCGGGGTGAGCAGCAGTGAGTTTTGGGGTGCAGGGAAAAATACAGAGGCCACCTTGGGAGGAGATCCTCAGTCTGGGAGCTGCAGCGGTTGCTCTGCCATGCCCAGACCCTTTGCAAGCCCGGAGCCGGGGGGAGAGCCCCTGGGTGGAGGGGCTGCCGTGGAGCCCAGTTCTTCCACATTCTGGGTAATGCTCAAGCTGCTAGATAAGCAGGAGCGCCACTGCCCGCTGATAACATTGTTTGGAAAGAATAGAGCAGCTCTTGCTTTGCAAAGAAAGGGCTTAGTTACCTGACGCCGGGAGAGGGCTCAGGGCTGCTGCTTCCCGGTGGAGGAATGTGTTTTCGGAGAGCCCTGCCCGGTGCCCGAGAGGCAGCTGGAATCTGAAGCATCCCTATCTTCAGCATTTCTTGCTGGCTTATGCAGTGCCCTGACCTCACGTATCTGCCAAACCCCTGAGCTAGCTGTCGTGTATCGGGATTTTCATGTGTGCCTCTCCTCACGCACCGCATAGGGCCTTGAGGAGGCCCGTGTGGGGCTCGGAGCTGGAAAACCCAGGGGAGAGGCTGTGTCCTTATCTCCGCCTCGGCGTTTCCCGGCTCTGCTCCCCAGCACTGCTGGGAACTGAGGTCAGGTCTCCTCCTCAGGCGGCGGAGGGTCTGTCCCGTGAGCATTTCACGTGCTGGCATCTCTCTGTGATTCAATGAGGGTGCTTCAAGGGATGCAATCTGCACATCAGAGAGATCGTACAAGATTAGGATTAGAGACCTTTAATGTATTTTATAGTGGGAAGTATTATGTCTGAAAGTATTTCTGAGACTGGCCTCCTGCGAGAGGGACAGTCAGGGATGCTGCTGCTCCTTAGCAATTCCCATTGTTGCTTTTGGGTTTCTACAACTTACCGGCACTGCAACTGCCTGGTTTGGCATTTCTTACCTCCAGTGCAGAGTTTGTTGGGAAGCAATAGGAAAAACAACTCACGTTTCCAAGTGTTAGGGATGTGCTTTGTCCAGCATTGGTAATGGACTGAAGTATTTTTTTATTTATTATTTGAATCATGCAAAATGTCTTTAAAGTTAGGTTGCCTCTCCCGACACCCACCTCTTCTGATACTCCATCACGAGTGGCCGTGGAGGAACCTTGGCTTTTGCATCTGGAGGCAGCCCCATCCCACAGGCACTTAGCAGGGGGAGCAAGGCACGGTGCCACCAGCACCAGCCTGGCACCGGAGCTCCTAACCTCCGTCCTGTGTTCCCAGAGCTGACCACCCTGAGGGCTTTCCCTGGTCCCGGCAGCGAGGGTGAGCTGCCTTCCGGGCCCTGGCCCAACCCTGCACCCCGGCTGATAAGCGCCGGGTGGGTCTGGAGGTAACACCACATGAGACCCACGCTGCACCGAGCCGTGCGGGTCAGCTCTGCTCAGCCCACTCGGGGGCCTGCAAGGTCTTTGTCCCCCACAAAAATCTTTAATAATCAGAGGGGTTTTTTCCCCTTTTGGGGG
>NW_008825167.1:6379985-6386851 GCF_000699105.1 Pygoscelis adeliae
GCACATGGGAAAACTGAAATTGTCTGATGAGACAGGGCTGTGCCATGCACACAAATGGGATAAACATATTTATGGGCAAGCTGCTGCAGCCTTCCCCCCGCTCTTATTTATTTATTCCTGGAGCAGGAACATATGCACGAACCCATTCCTCAGCGTGCGTATCCGTAAGACAAAAATAGCTCTCGCTTCAGATCCATGAGCTTTAGCACAGTCCCATGTCAAAATTACATGAAAATAGACTTTATAGTAAATTTTGCAGAGCAATATAACCTGTTTTTTTCCTCCACGCATTCAAAACTTCTTTGTAAAAGTAGTTCCTAATTGCTATGACTGTCAGTTAATGCAGTGGTATTTAAGTTGTAGCCATGACTGGGTGGATACGATGCTTCTGAACGTAAGCTCTACCTGCAGGTATTTGAAAACCCTGGTACAGGCAAATGCTGTTCATTAATCTTCAATACAAAAAGTAATAAGTTGTGTAAATTGAAGATCAGTAGTTTTTTAGGCACAGTTAACTTCTCAAGACCATCAAACACAAGCCATGCCGGGACTTACGAACATGAAGAGGGCAGGAACAGCAGGCGTTCTGTTTTTTTTTTCTGGCTTTGAGTAATTTTTTTTAATGTTTTCTCTGGTGTTGGATGTTTTCTGGCATGCTTGTGTGCAATTTCTCACGACTGTCTTAGTAAATAAACCTAAAAAGGACTGCAGAATTTTCTCCAAGTTTAAATGCAAATTAATTACTCTTATAAAGGGTTTTCAGTGGCTCTTCTTCCTTCTCTTGCTTTCTTAGGAGTGGCCAAGATTTAAAACAATTATGCAAACGTCTGTTTCAGGTTAAGATTTTCATAATAACCTAAACTTAGGCTCTGTGTCAGGTATCTAACTAGTGTCAAGGTTTTTAAAAGTACAAAGCTTTGAGCCCCTCTTGACACAGAATTTTGGATGTAGGAACATGAACTGAAAAATCTTATTCCCAAGCACATTATTATATTATATTTAGCCTCTTAGGATTATTCAGGAGTGTCTGCGGTCAGGTTGGTTCCTCCCAGTGTGTGTGACCAGGGGCCCCAATGCTTTAGAAATTATTGGTCAGTATTGCTCTCTATCTTAAGTCCTCTAAATATGTTGAAAAAGCAGTTTTTAATGTAAAAACCTAAATGCATGGCCTGATTTTCAAGATGACCATGCATACAAAACGTCTCCAAATTTCAGAGTGGATTTCTGAAAATCACGTATTCCCTCTGTAGGCTTACATCTTTATTCAGGCAGGTTACATCTAATTACCCGGGATGGGAAGGGCTGGCGGGGCTCGGGGCGGCCGCGAGCCCCTCGTGGGCTCCGGGAGCTCGCAGCATTGTTTACCGGTGTGTTGCAGAGCGCACGCTTTTATTTTGGTAATGCAGTGCTGGAGCTCTGTTACAAATAATCGCATGTTTGATGCTACTCCCTTCCAGACTAAAGCAAAAAGAGAGACTTCGCAGAGTGTTTTGCCAGTATCTGGTTCTGCATGGAGCCGGGGGGATGTACGGGCCTTTGTTGTTGCTTTCTGCATCAGTGAAACAGGGAGCTTCAAAGTGTGTTTTTAGATTTTTTTTTTTCCCTTTTCCCCCCCCCCGTAGTAAGCTGAGGAATCAGGGTTTTTTTTATTCTGACAGGTGGCTGATGAAAGCAGTCTTAAAGGGTATCCAAAGATAGCAGTGTGTTTTACCTAGTTTCTATTCACAAATCTATTATTTGTAACCAAATAATAAGTTGTTTTTTTCTTTTTTTTGCTAAGGGCCAAGTGGAATCACCCAGAAGCCTAATGCCTTTTATTAAGGGTGCTTCAAAAATTAGTTCGTAGTGGTCTGGTTAAAGCCAGGTACAAGCCATGGTATCTGTTACAGATGGCTTTGAGCCATTCTTTTAAGTCATCTATTGACCCACTGGACCCCAGCAATCAATTAACTATTTATGAAATCATATACGGTATCATTTATTGTCATCTATAACTGTTTGATGAGTGTTTCTTTCAAGAATTGAAAATTTTATTTCTTACAGGATAATTCTAAAATTTAGACCTGGGACTCCCACGGTTGAGTGCCAAGCTGGATTTCTGCTTTAAAATGGGATTCTGTGAGTGAAAGAAGACTTTTCAAAATTATGTAATGGGAAACATGTATTACAGGTGTATTTTTAAGTGGCTACATGAGATATTGCTATTTAAAATTGGATTTACAACAGTGTAAACACTAATAGAAAAATACAATGCATTAGTTGCACGTTAGCGCGTACTGCTTGAAATGATAACTTGCAAGTAATATTTGTCACTTAAAATTCATGTGCTGCTTCTAGGATTTATCCAAGTGGCAAAACTGAAAACCGGAGGTTTTATGAGAAAATGATTTTTCGGTTTAGGAACTGGAAAATAAAAGGGAGGAAAGTTTTCATCCAAATTAAGCTGATTTACTACTCCCTCTGTTTTTTCACTAAGCAGCAGCAAAAATCTGTGTTTAGTGGTGAATGTAATACTTTTTTCAGCCTGAAACAAAATTGTTGGTTCTGTTACAGGCTTCCTTCAGAAGCAAAGGTCAGACCCAAGTATATATTTAAAAAATGCTGGTTATGGTAGAGCCATGATACAGTTAATGCTTGTTACCTCCCAGGCAGGTCCCTCCGTTCTTCTTTGCATGGCACTATTAAATATATACTGAGCCAGCACTGGGACCACCTGGATCCCAGGCCCTGTTTAAGTTATATATTTAGCCATTTTATACCAGTGTAGGAGTTGAAGAGGTGGTGTAGAGGGGAACCATCTCCAAAGTCCCGGCAGCTGGGGCATCCCCGGCGACCCTGGGGAGGACCGAACTGTGTGCAGGTGACTCGGCCAGCAGCACTGGGGGACGAGCTGTGCACAGGATTCGTGCCAGCCTGGCTTTCGTCTGCGTTTTCTTTCCCAGCTGAAGATCTTTGGTGAATTCGGGACAAATGTGTAAATTGTTTTGAATTGACAAAACTGCAGTTTTAAGTAAGCTACTTGCCCAGATTTATCCTCCATCACCAGTAATTGCTATACAAGCTGCTCCCACTCTCTCTTGCCAGTGTGCTTGAATCCTGACTTGGGAACCGGCATGAGAGATGCAAGTTTATTTGCTTTTTGCAGTTGCAGCTCTTGGTCTCTGCGCTAACGCTGCTAATTGAAATGGGGGGTGATGGACCAGCTGTCCAGCCATGAATGGCTCCTCAGCGCACCTCGCATACAACACTCATTTCAACAGCTATCGGATAATAACATCTACTATTGGGAACCAGTAACGGTTCCTTGAATTATTTTTTTTCCATTTTTTTCCCCTCTTCCTTCCCCTGCCACAGCAGTTCTGTATCCCACTTTTCCAGTCTTGTGTCAAACTGCAATATTTGCATTTTTTTTATACTTTGAATTGTGCTTGGCTCTCTTGTCCATCCCTGTGCTGAATTCGCTGGTGGGTTTGTCTGGTCTGGTTCTTGCTTCATTCATCACTTCTGGCGTTTCCCAAGAGTGGTAGTCCCATGCTCAGCAGCCCTCTTTGTATCTCTCTGATCTTCCCTTTCCTCCCGTTATGCTTTTAAATTTATGTCCCTTTGCTTAATTTCATTCTATAAGTACTTTGTTCTCCTTCTTAGTTTGTCGTTCAGATATTTTGCATGGTGAGCGCAAGTATTTATTTTTGTTGGTAGAATACTCAGAATAACAAAGATGAGAAAATAAATAGAAGTCAGCAGCACGAGGATATTGTGTCTGCTAAGCTGAAAACAGGGTACGTCAGTGCACAAACCCACGTGTCGGTGATGGTAGGGAGAGAACATGTTGCCTAAAGGCAAATGAGCTGCCAACAACAGGATTTCTTACACCTTCTTTAGAGCATCTGACCCACATCGCTCCCAGATGTATCTGGGCATGGCCTATTGATCTTTTTTGCTGCGATTTTTCCTATAAAACCCATTCTTCCCATTTCAATAGGATATATAAAATCATTATTGCAGTCAGAGTACAGCAAAAAAACATTTCATTTGCTGAGATCAGGGCTTTTTGTTCTTTTTTTTGGAGGTGCCAAATCTGTTCGTCCTCCCTGGAACTAGATAACAGCATCAGAAACACGGTGTAACACTTCTAGTGAGAATCCAGGGAAGACCTAAACCTGTAGTCTTTCAATTTAAAATAATGTTAAATAGTAGAACTGCAAAGAGAAGCTTTTGAAGATAGCCTGGTTTGGAGCACCTGCCATTTGTAAGCACTAAGCAATTTTGGATGATGGTTAGTAGAGACAGAGCAATAAAAGCATGGCAGATACTCCACTTAACAGCAGTGAGCGTCTTGGTAAAGTCCTCATTATTGCATTATGTCGTTAGTGGTGGGATTTGTTAAAAAAGAGAGAAAGCAAGTGGGGGGGAAGTTACTGTATGAAAGGGATGCTGATGAGAGATCTTTTTTTTTTAAATCCAAGCTGTTTAAGAGGGGTCTTTGTAAAACACCTTTTCAAGCTTTTGCTGCCTGTAAAGTCAATTAGATTCACTTAACGGCTATGAAAATATACGTCTGGTGTGATTTCAGAACCTGCGAATGTTCAGAGGATATCATCAAGCTGTGCCTCTTGGGCAGCAATTTTCTTTTGGGAATAAGCCATCATCAGGTTTTATGGGGCTTTTTTTGAGCCATCCATAGTCTGAAAAGCATCAAAGCATCTGCAAGGATTCTTGAGAAGTGGGAACGTTTTTCATGGATAACTCAAACAGCTAAAGAGGATTGCAGTGAAATTCTAAAACAAACAAACAAAAAACCTCCAACAAAAAACCATAACACACACACACACACACACACCCTTCACTGAGACTGAACTCTGGGACAATTTGGCTTAAAGATTCAGTGGAGCATTTGCTTTAACTTACTCATGTGCTTAAATCCCTTGTCTCTTGTTGGGAATTTAGCATATACTTAGGGGCATCCTTCAGTATGGGTCCAAGTGCTCTTTTGATATTTACAGGAAAACTGTGACGTAAATGGGAAATGCAGTGATGGAGTAAACTTGAGTTTGCTCTGTGTGTGCTATCAGCTGCCTGCAAGATCAATTTATGATGTTTTAGGGAAAACTGGTGCATCGGAAGGAGGAGTTGTTGCAGCTGTGAACCTGCTCTTAGTTACATTCATTCTGCATTGTCTTAGCATCTGGTATGGGGGTTTAGTGTTATTTAGTGTTGCCTTTGTAGTTGGGAATCATAGAATCATTAAGGTTGGAAAAGACCTCTAAGATCATTGAGTCCAACCATCAACCCAACAGATCCTCAAAATACTGCATTTCTACCCAGGTTCGTGTGGATTTGCTGTAGGTGCTGTTCATATTTATAAGTTGATCCTCTTCCTGCAGGTACTTGGTGAATGAGCGTGCCGCAGGCTGATGGTACAGAGCACGAAAGTATCTGCTTTCACAAGCCCTCAGCAGATTGCCCTTCATTTCCCACGTGTCTCCCCCAATGGAGTGAGACGTGGCCCGTCACCTACTCACTCCATTGATTTATTTTGCAAATGTCTTTCAAATCCCTGGCTGTCTTGACTGGTATTGAGGCTGGGGCTCAAAGGAACTTCACTCATGGATGTAGGATGCAAGATGTTGATAGATGGTCATCACAGAAGGTCTGGGAATAACTGGATTAGGCTTTTGTAAGGTCTGTTTGGCTTGACTGGTCTGCCATGGTAGTCTGAACACATGGCAAAGGGTTTTTTTCTTTTTTAATTTGAGAGATGTAGAGATTTACACATGTAATTTTCATTTTCTGTTAATGCATCATCCACGACAGGTCCATTGTCTGTGCCCAGCCCGACAGATGTTCATGTATTTATGGATGTAGAATTTTCTTTTGCTGCCACATTAAATAAATGTGTTAGTTTCAGTCTGGAGTAGTGTTCAGTAGGATTACACCCAAGGCTTATTGGCCTTGATGTACTGGAAGAGAGATGTAAAAACACATTGTTTTTAACAACAGTGAGGTGTGTTTCTGCACCGTGGCAGCGCTCTGACTTTACAGGGGGCATTGCCACCGGTTTGCTGAGAGTTAAAAATTGAAGCTATGTGTGGTGGTGAGGCTTGCCCTGCTTGGGAGGTCTTGGTGGGGTCTGCAGCGTGGTGGGTGGAAAGAGACAATACCGAGGCTTTGTAGAGGACTTCTGTTTTCATTGTTTAGGTGACAGAAGGAAGTGAAGTCTTTACCCAGTGTTCACCCTTCTTGCTGTGTAGGGCTCCAACAGAGTGGGTGGGGGGAAGTTGGCATACACAGGTGGGGCACACTGGAGCAACCTTATACCGGGGCTGAGTTAGGTATAAATATAACAGCTGTTCAGGGATTAAATATTCACAGTAAATCTAGGAAAGTAAGACAGCTGCGGGCAAGAAAGGTGTTCATTTACAGTGGGAGCCTGCGGTGGGATGGCCATGGGGAGGTGGTGCCTGAAGGGCAGTAGGTTGCCTTTACGGGCTTCTCCTGCTGGAAAAAAGCCTGTGTTTATTTTCAAGGAGAGAGCGCCCGTTGCAGTAATGTCCTTGGGAGTCCTGGCTGACACAACGGCCCGGTTGCCTCGGAAGGGCTGAGGACTCCCAGACACCATCTCAGGAGGGGCTCAGCACCTCCTTCAGCCAGGTTTTACAAGCACAGCGGGATGGGAACACAGCAGTACCCCCATCTGCTGTTTTCACCTGACCACTGGAGTCACCACCCACCGTGTCAGTTGGTTGAGGGTTGGGTTGGAGGTGTGGGAAGGTGCAAACACCAGGAGGTGCCTGCAGCTGTCAGTAGGTCAGGTTCTGCCCCACAGCAGCATAGCGAAATGCCTCATGGTCCAGTCCTGTGGGGTG
>NW_008825167.1:6386913-6444523 GCF_000699105.1 Pygoscelis adeliae
GTAGAGGAAGAGTCATTGCTGGAGGAAGGCCTCTGGTGTTTAAAAGGTGATGGTGTTAAAAGCACTTCGGGAATACTAGGAAAGTTTGCTTCCAGAGAGGTTTGCTAGTTATTTATTCATTTATTTATATGGGTCGAGTTGCATTTGCTACAAACTGAAGCGCCAGTCCTGTCGCTACCTCTAGCCTTGAATGTCAGAAAGGTGTGGCAGATCCCCTTTCCAAGGGAAAGGCCTTGTTTCTTGGCATGCTGCAGGTGGAAATAGCTTTTTTGTTGTTTATCGCCTTCCATGCTGGGGTGACCGTCTCCCCAGAAACACTGTGCCACCTCCATGGCAGCAGGGCAGAGAGGCTGTGGGTTTGGTTGGTTGACCCAAGCCTGATTCTCCTTACCAGCTTTATTGTCATTTCAGTTCCCCTGTTACTTAGTCGTCTACTCCTTACCCAGAGGTTAGGGGAATAGGTTTGATCAGCTGGTTGGAGGGCTCATACTAACAAGTCAGACAGGATGGGTCCCGGTGAGAAGCACCCAAAGAAGTGCCCTTGGCGAGCGTCTGGGATGGACAGAGGTAGTGAGCTGTTGTTCTTCAGTGCCACCCTCACTCCTTGCCTCTCGAGCTCTTCCCAGTCCATTGCAATGGATTTTGGGGGCTTTGGATTCTCGGTGTGGCGGATGGTGACTATTCACGTGCTGTGATATGATGGGGTGAGTTGGTCCCAACTGATTATAATTGGCATCCTTGTTGGATGCCTGAGCTCTGGGAAGGGTGTGGTTGTGTAAGGGCAGTATCATTTCAAGCTGCTGTGCTAGAAATAGGAAGAAATATTTATTGCTTGCAATAGGCTCAAGGAGAACAAGCCAACTGACTTCAGCCTGTAGTTTGTACCAAATCTGTGCCCTGAACCTTTTCTTTTCCCCCTGTCTCCCTCTACATTGAGTAATGAATTCTTCACTGTGGTTTCAGAGAAAATATAACTCCTTAAGACTGCTGTTTCACTCCTGTAAATTATTAATACAATGGAAAGTTAGAGGTCGGGGAGGTTTGATTCATTGTGTTAGCAACAAGGTAGGATTCTCATGAAACTCAAGTCATCTGCAGAAGGAAAGGTTTTGAGTGCAGCAGAGTTGTATTTATTGCTAGTTTTAGGAGAGTATTGTGGTAGCTTCTCTTTGCCGTGCAGCATTTGGTGAAATGCAGTCCCTGTCCATCAATTCCTGGTACGTCCCAGGAAGGAAAGCGGACGAGCTGCCCTGGGGTCTGAGACTGTTCTGGTCAGTGTTTCTGCACCATAAATACTGCTAACTGCTACTCATCATTTTTGCTCATCGGCTGCTGTGGTAGGGAAGTCCTCATTCAGAGGCTTTTGAGGACAGCCGGAATTTGCTAAGGGGGGAAAACCCATGTTCAGAACCACTGAAACATGCCATACAGCATGTTTTGGCTGAATATATGCATCCTTTACATGACTTACAATTGAATGTTGCGCCATTGCCCTTTTCTGTCACTTCTCTGCCTTACAGATGTAGATTTGGGTGTGTTTGCAGAACCAGTCAGCATCTGCACCAGCATTTGGGGATCCCCATCCCATGCGTTGGGATTATATGCTATGAAGTGCAGTCAGTTACCTGCCGGGGGTGACCTATTCCCAGCTCTGCCATCCTTGGTGCCCCTGAAAGTAATATAAGCAATGTAGTCCTGTTTTGGGGTGTGTTTTGGGGTTTTTTTGTCTGTCACTTTTAAAATATGCAAATGTTTTTAGTCTATCCCTTTTCACTATAGGTAGGTGATCTGGCTGTAAGGTAGGGGAAGCACCTCTCAGCCTTGTTTTTGACTCTGATTTAAAGAGCTTGCACGCATAGATGGGTTATTCTGTCCTAACGCGTCATTATGCCACACCCTAAGTTTGAACCTACATCTTGGGTGCAATTCATCTTGCCTACCTTGTTCTGGCTAAAAGTAGTTGTTTGCAAGGAGCTGTGTAAGCTCTTGCTACAGTCATTTGCAGAAGAGGGGCTCTCCCGGAGGGTGACTCACCTTAAAGGTGGTTGACCTTGGTTAAAGCAGCATAAAACTCCTTGGAAGTCCTTGCTGAGCTCAGAATTGTATTTATTGTTTAACCTTAAGTAAATGTAAAGTTAGTTTCTCTCTTTGCTGTGAAGCATTTGGTGCAATACCTGTATAGATACAGGCACTTCTATTGAATTAAAGGGAGCCTTGGCTAAATTTAGATCAGACGAGTAATGATGGATGGCGAAAATAAGATCGATTCCATCCATTTTCCCTGTATGATTTATGGCTCGGCCAACTGCTAAGCTAAAACGAAGTCATCTGATGATTATTGTTCAGTGCCTTTTTACAGTAATGCATATGAAGTAAGTCAGCCAGAAAATAATGAATTCTAAACCATCCAATAATTGTAGACTTTCCATTTTTTTCAGTATTTGGAAGTGGAAAGTGCTGTAATGCAAGTTCAGTACCTTTCTGAAAGCAGTGAAGCCGTATAGCAAAAGATTGATGTAGAAGATGGAGACCGAGCCCTAACAGTGTCCTTTTAAGGAGCTGGCTTAAAGCACAACCAGCAACACATATTATCTTGTAAACTAATTTAACTAACAAGGAGCTGCTAATTGTAAAGTCCGTCTTATGGAGCAGTTGCTGGGAGAACGCAGGCTAGCAAAGCTGGCAGAAGGGCTTGATTGCTTTTTTCCTTTAAACTTCTAACTAAAAACCAGTCTAAATTCTAAAGCGTCGGTTTACTTAAGGTCTGACTCTGCAGTTGATAGGCTTAGTGCGGCTTTTGGCTGCATAGGGAGCATCTACTCTGAAAGTACTTTAAATACTTTTTTCTGGCTTTGTCCATTTGTGCGGACCAGTCCGTTCTGCTGAGCCAGCTCCATTGAGCTGGGACTCACCATCCAGTTAGCCCTGAGGACAATGCCAGGCCAAAATTGCATATTCTAGTCTTTATCCGCTCCTTTAAGCTATTTAATTCTTTGCTTATCGATAACAATTGCTCACATGCAAAAACCACAGACAATGCCTGGTTTCTCAAACTGTGCTTTCTCTTGATGACCCAGCAGGTAGACCCCAATTGCTAAATCGGTGGTTTTGTCTCTCCTTTCTCTGTAGTGTGTCCTTCCTTTCAATAGCGGAGGGCAGAGTGATGGACCAGGCTAAACATGCCCTGATAACCAGGGTACTTCTAATCCCACGTAACTGCTTCTGCAGCTTTTTCTTGAATGGTTGTTATACGTTGGCTTTATTACAGTCTTTGCTTTTCAAGGTGCATCACGGCCAGCAAAAAGAGCCAGATACAAGATTTTTAAAGTCCTGCTGTTGCACTTCTTATTATAGCACCCTCTGAAATGTGCTGGAAGGGCTGTCTTTACCCTGTCTGCGGCATCACCTGGATTTCTAGCTGTCTCATCAAAAGCCTGTTCCTGAGATGTGCCGAGCACTCACAGAGACACTCCAGCCCCGCGGGACTGAAGCCTGTTTGAAAAATTAACCGGTGAAGTGCTGACATGGGGTATGGCCACTAACAGCTTGCGTTGATCCAGACATTCAGGCTAGGTCCTCCTGAAGCTTTACAGGAGTAAAGTCCATGCGTAGGAGCTGTCGGATAGGTGTTTCAGAGGAACAGGGTGAGGCTTAAAGCAAAGGTTTTAAGATGATCAGAAATGCCTGCTGGGTTACATCCCCAGCAGTGACAGCAGGAGATGCTGTTTAGGACCAAACCTGGCCACTGTCTGAGTCTGTTTGCTGCAGAATGTGTTTTTTTCTTCTCCAGTCAAAATAATAGAGTGAAAGTAAACTATAGCTAGCTGTCAACATCTTAGGGGTTTTCCAGGGGCTTTGACACCCCAAAACAGAATACCAGTGATAAAGTAGCTGGGTGCTCTTGAGGATGGACCACCTCCATCAGGAAGCGTGGAGCAGGCACTGATGAAAGTCAGTTCTTGTACTGTTACTCTAAATTGCAACCCCACCACCCTTTCCATCCCCAGGTGAAGGTAAAGCCGGGCTGCAGCAAAACCTCCTGGTGGGACCAGCACCTGTGCAGCGTGTACTGCTGCTCCAGGCTTATCAGCAGTGGCACGTTACGGCGTATACCAGTATGAATCCAAATATGCTTTTGGGTTTGCACAGATGTTTAGGCCAGCTGTGGCCTGTAGTCCAAAACTCCTTCACCTCCCATGTCTCATTTTATGCTCGGGTTTATCAGCTGCAGAGGCCACCTCTGAATTCCTGTCTCCTGGGGCACTTTGGGATCTATTGCTGTTGTGGGTTGTGGTCACTGTGTTTCTGGTAGCGAACATGCATGGAACCATGCTGTGGCCGTGTTGCAGGTCGGATGCTGGATGTCACTGTCATTCCACCGATCTGCTGATTGCAGCTCTGGAGGCTTTGCCTGAGATGGTTGGAAGCAGCTTCAGCCCTCGGTAACAACAACGGTGAAAGGTAGCAAGGATGGAAAAGAAGGTAGACGGAGAAGTAGCTGAGCTGGTTGCTGGGGACCAAATCATCCATCTCTTCTCATGCTGTATAGGTTATCTCATTGCCTGCTGCCCAGATGAATCGAGGGGTGTCACCCACCCTCAGCATATAGATGTGCTGCCCTGTGCTCTTCCAGCAGGGAATTATTTATAATGGGGCAATGAATCCTGCGGTGGTAGGTTATGTGGAATTATTTATGGGAAGGAAGGGGTCCCACAGCATTTCTAATTTCATGCATGAATAATTCTTGTGTGTCCCTGACATTTTTTGCTCCCCCACGCCTGGGCCTTGTCAGGTGTAGAGGGATGCTCATGGGTGTCAGAAATGTCAGAGTCAGGGTCTCTTGCATCTCGCCTGGTTTCCATGGCCATAAACTACTCTGAAATGCCATTAGTTTGTAGGAGCCCTCCAGGAATTGAAGTCAAGTGTAGAGTTGTCAGCAGAAGTTGTTGGAGCTGTTACGCAGCCCTGCTTGAAGCCAAGGGGAACTAGAAGGGTGAAAGGGAGAGAAACTCAAGATATGGGAAAGATGGAGGTAAGGAGAGATAACATGCCTCATAAACACAGAAATAAATCCCTCCCCGACCCGGCTAGCTGAGCAGTTGCAGTCCATGGCAGGTTGCCTGTCCTTGGTTAGTCCCTGCCTGCGTCTGTGGCCGGGCAGCAGCTGCTGTGCCATGTCTGTGCCCCAAACTCCTCCTGCCGGCAGCGTTCACATCACGGCAGCCGCGCTCTCCCCAGAAGAGCCTCCGTTCTCCCTTGACACTGATGTAGCTTGGCTGGTCTGCCGCTCGTTTCACCGAGGATGGAGGGGAAGGAGGAGGGAGAGTTGCCTCAAGGACTGAGTTCCTCTGCTCCCTCTTCAAAACCCAGATGGGCTAAAAGGGCAGGGACTTAAACAGCATCAGCAATACATGGCCGGGTCACAGCTAGCTTTGGGCTGGGGACTCTCTCCACTTGTGCTGCACACGGCCTGTCTCACTTAAGGCAATGTGTATAAATAGCGCTGGCAGGAGGAGAGAGGAGACACTGAACTTTGGGGATTTTTACTCTGTTATCTATAAATAAGTAATAACTGCACAGCACTGTGTCCATTGCAGGACACCCCTGGTTCCCTCTGTACCGCCTTGCTCAGACCACTCCTGCTTGGCAGAAAGGGCTGCTGCTCTGGCCAGAATCACACTGAAAGATGGCACTGGGTGCTGAACAAGTGACTCCAAGGGCAAATATTTAAAGCTTCATGATGCAACAGCATGTTGCATTTCTTCTGTCCTGGTATTTCTGTGCGGTGGTGTTGCACCGGGCTGCGCTGCAGTAAGCTGGCGGGTTGCAGGGAGGAGTTTGGGGGCATTCGGATCTCTAGGATTAGCAAGCCTGTTGGTTTTGGCAAGCTTTTATGTAGGTATATTAAGAGCAAGGAACACAGGCAATTGCAGGTCCTGTCCCGTGGGAAGCACAGGGCTGATTTTAGGGGTTTATTTGTTGGGGTTTTTTTCCTCCTTTTGCTCCTTCCTAGCAGCCTGGAGGAAAATTTGCACTGTGCAGGATACTGCTCCTCCCACCAAAGCCCTGAAGACACACACTGAGCCTGTGGGCAGCCTCCATCCCCTCCCAGAGCTCACACCTGGCCTGGCCAGAGTTTATCTTGATATCAGCTTCCTTTTCTCACGGTGGCCAGTCCTCGGATGCTTTCCTGGCTCTGCTGTTAGCATGCAGAGGAGCTGGCATTTGCCTGGCAGGTTCCCGGCAGTTGTGGTAGCTGCTGAGTGGCTCCCCTGGTCCCATCATCTGGATGATGCTCTGAGGATGTGACCTGGGGCAACTTTGAGCCAGGAGGGGAGTTGCTCACATCTGCGTTGCTGTGACATGCTAAAGCAGAACTGAAAATCACAGTCCATGCTTGAAGGGACATTGCCTTGAGAAGTTGCATGTCTGTCTGGAAATTTGTGTTTCACGAATAACCCTCAGAGTTAGAGCTCAGCTGTGAGAGATAGCAGTGCCACCCTTGAAGGAAGAGGGAGAAGACTAGCCTGCCTCTGGGCAAGGTTTCCATACTTTCCCTGTGCTGAGCTTCCAAGGAAAACTCCTTCCCGCAGGGATGCAACCCCACCCATGCAAAATTAGCACCAGCAGTTGGTGGTGGCCGCAGAAGCTGCTCTGTCCTCTCTCCAGCCCTATGGAAAGCAGGGATGGGTTTTATCTGGCTCAGCCCCAAACTCCCTCACTGCCCCGGTCCGTGGGTGTGGGCACAGGGGAGGACCCAGGTGTGAATTCAGGATGGTTTTGGGCGGCTGAACTTTGCTTGCTCCTGTGGAAATACTAGAATTTACTAGAAAATAATGGATTTTAAAAGTACCTGGCAGACAGAGCTTTGCTTTATCAGAGCAATGCACACTGTTAAATTCTGGTTTTTGGGCTAGCGGTCCTTGAGCACTAAGGGACTTGGGAAAGCTGTGGGAGCCTGCTGTAGTCAATCATGCAGGACTCGTGCTGGTGGGGAAGGCTGATGTCTCATTTCCCCCTCAATTCTAGCAGTACTCTCTGCTATTGCTTTTGGCTCCAATCTTTCCACCCATCCACCCACTGGCCTTTTATTCACCGAAGGGTGTAGAAGAATTTACAGCAAAAATAAGTGAATTTATTTTCACCCACCATCCTCGTTGGCTGTGTGGGGGAGAGCTGTGCAGCTCATGACGGTGGAGGAGAGCGGGAGAGGAGGCTTGCAAGCACAGCCAGGGGATCACATGGCATGTCCTCCTTGGGTAGGAGTGGTGGGTGCTTTGGGTGGAGGATGAGGAGCCAGTGCGGTGCCACCACTCTGGGGAAGTCCTCAGGGCGTGGGGCACACAGCGGTGTGTGGAGCCTGAGGGCAGCCTGTGCTGCGGGAGAGGGCTGGGCGGATTAGAAGAATGCTCTCATTTGGTCCTCAAAAGCTGGGAATCATCCCTAAATTTAGAGCAGAAAGACACTGCCATCATGTGTGCTTTCAGGCCCTGCGTGCTGTCAGCTGAGGAACCGTGTCTGACCTTGCTGTGAAGCATGAACAACCCAAAATCATCTTCCTTGTTACGAACATCACAGCCCTTTTGTGCTTTTTTCATAGATGTGTGCATCCCAAGTTTTTGTTTTCATAGAATGGGTTGGGTTGGAAGAGACCTTTAAAGATCATCTAATCCAACCCCCCTGCCACGGGCAGGGACATCTTTCAATGGATCAGGTTGCTCAAAGCCCCGTCCAACCTGACCTTGAACACTTCCAAAGATGGGGCACCCACAGCTTCTCTGGGAAATGTGTTCCAGTGTTTCACCACCCTCATTGTAAAAAAATTTCTGGAAGGGCCAAGTCGGATCGGGAGGAGACGGACAAGCGCTGCAAAGAGGTTTGGTGTTTGGCTGGAGACAGCTAATGCCTACAGTAGGTACCTCCAGTACTCCAGAGTGGTGTTCACAGGGTAGCTGGAGTTAAATGCAAGATGTCCGTGAAGAACAGACCTTAGAGTAAATTTTCTTGCAGGGTCAAAAATCTAGAGAGGAGTTTAGGACAGGGTGAACTGGAAGGGCTTTGGATGTCTGTAACGATGAGTTGGCAGGGGGACCCCAGAAGATGGAGGCAGATGAGCGAAGGCAGAGACAGAGACGCTGCCACGAGATGAGTATCTGAAGGGCAGGGAGAGTAGTAGCTGTCAGGGTTTGTGTTTATCTTTGCAGCAGTGATTATTTTCAGATAGCGGTGCGAGAGAGTAAAACGTCAGCTCTTGCTATTAATAGCGCTGCGAGCAATAAGGCTGTTGCTCATTACTGACAGGTGAGATGAAGTTAATTTTATTTCATCCTAGGTATGAACAAGTGCAAAAACAAGACAGGCTCTGAGTCAATCCCCTCGGTCCAGAACAGATGGGAGACCCCCCTCCCAGGCCTGGGGAGTGGCAGTGTGGGGTGGTTTTCCCAGGGTGCTTCCGCCCTGCTCCAGAGTAAGTGCTGCTGGAAGAGTGGATATGGTGAGGAGCTGCAGCTGGCTAGGATTGCTGAAAACATGTTGAGTTTAGGTAAAAAAACAAACTGAAGGCCCTCAGGGTTCCTGCTCTGAAACTGGAGGGTTTGCCCAGAGGAGAGAAGGTCTCAGCCCAAGGTCAGCAGCATGTGGTGGGACCCCAAAACAGCTTTCGGTAGCAAATCCCCATCCGAATGGGACGCAGCTCCCTGGAGGGTAGAAGTCTTGGGGATTGATGGCACTGGTGTAAACGAGAGCCGAATACAACTTGTGTTGTTTGAGCAGATGTGTCCTGTCTGCTGCTAATTATAAGCGTTGCATGCACAACACACACTGGGAGATGTGCCAGATACTATTCCTTTTCATGTTGAACTAAAAATCATTATAATTAAGCTTTAAAGTTGTAAGTAAAAACTAACAAGGACTGCAGGCTTCCCATCATGCTGCTTGCAACCAGGTCGGTCCCCACTAGGATGGCCAGGTGTGAGGGTACGGCCTCCATCCTGGAGGGCGGTCAGAGGGGGCCGGGGGTGTGAAGGGCCTTGTGGGCTCTGCCATGGTGGGCTTGTCCAGATTTGGGTTTTAAATAGGCAGAAGACCTAAAAATACTGGAAACGTGCTGTTTTAGAAAGGTGGGAAGCGTGTTACTGGTTGAGCTTTAGCAGCATCTCAGGCCTGGTGGGCACAGAGGAGAGGTGCTTGCTAAAAAGGGAAAATCAGGAATAAAAGTGGGAAGCAATCAGGGAAGTAATCGTGTAACCTCGAGCCGAGAGGAACCTAGGTTGGTATCCCTGGTTTGAGGAAGATGAGCCAGTCTTGCTGAAGAAGCAGCTCCAGGAGGAGTTGCCACACATAGGGCTGGGTGACAGGGACATGGTGACTGTGCCACCGGCTGTGGCGCAGTGGGAGTCAGTTGCTGGCTCCTTTGTGGCACTTTCTGGGGCTGCCTCGGGACCAGATGGGTGCCAGGGGACAGCACCATGTGCCCCCAGGAGAGCATCCCCAGGAGTTGTTTCTCATCTCTGCTCCCTGGATGTGGGGGGACTCATGAATCTGCTTTTTGGGCTATGCCACGGGAGCTGAAATTGGTGACTGTGCATGTAGGGGTGAGGATCACCGTGGCCCCAATTTCATGGTGTGCTTGCCGTGCAGCCAGAGGCGTGATGGATAGGCTGGGGTGTGCGTTGGGCAGAGCTGCCATGTCACGAGGGGTTTAAGAACAAGGCTGCGGAGCAGAGAGCAGTGAGCTCTCAGCCCTGCGATTTGTATTCGGAGGGAAGGCAGCGGCTGTTTCAGCACTTGTAGGTCTTTGTCTGGGGTCATGTCTAGATAAATTACATTTTGAGATCCAGGTGAATGAAGGGGAACAAGCCGCACTGTCAACGCGGCAGTGGAGGAGAGACATCTTAACTGCTCATGATAAATGGGTCAAGATGGGTCCCGGTGTTTTAAAAATTAGCTGTTGACCTAGATAGCGACAGTGTAATGACTTGCTCGCAGTGGGAACAAAAGTGAGCGTCGCTGGAGCCGCACATCGCTCTGGAGGCAGGGACGAGCCTGGTGTGCTGGGTTGAACCTGGGCTGGTCCCCCCACGCTTTGTTTGTACCCTCATACCTTGGTTTGTTTCCTCGGCAGCTGGGCTGTGCTATGGGGAAGCGTGGAAGACCTCAGCCATCTTTTTCTGATGGCTTCACCGAGTCGCAAGGTGTATTTGTCCCGTGGGCAGCAGCCAGGCAGGCACCTCATGCCGCCCCATGCTTTGCTCTCCTTCAGTAACGAAGGACACTGAGTTGCCTTATTCATTTCCCCCCCTACCCCATTTTGCAGGGGGAGCGGTGCTGTGCGCCCCTAAGCACCCACCCGGGCTGTTTAACGCTGGTCCTTACGGAGATGTGCCATGCGTTTGGGTCGGGGCGGTTGGCAGGGTTGATGCTAAAGATGAAGCTGCTGCCCAGGTCAGGTTTCCTTCTGCTTAGCGCTGGGGAAGGAGAAGGCCACCGCCTGTGGTGGAGAAACCCCAGGGGTTTCTCCTGTGATGGGATCCTCTTCCTCTTGGTGAAGCCATGTTCCTCCTGAGCACTGAAAGTCCTTCTCGGCGAGAGACCTGTCAGTGCCCCTTGTTAGCTGCTGTAATTGAATAGTGGCTTTGTTGGGTGTTAATTAAGCAATAACCAAGCTAATAACCAAGCTAAGGTCGCAGTTGCCCTGTGCTGACAACATTGGTCTTTTCAGTTCAATTCAAGACACTTTTCCTTCACCAGGATTTTCTGTGAAGGTCTCTAGTTAAGACCTGAGTAATTCGTTACTTGAATTTCATTTGAGGGTGGTTTGTTTTTTTTTTTTTAAGTCCCCTTGCTGGTGGGGCTGCTGTAACTCCAGAGTTACAGCAGTTTCTAATTGCATCAGCTTGAATGTTTGTTGGCCGTTACGAGCAGTGGGATGGGATGATATCAGTACCTCTCTCCAGTGAGGTCCAGTTTTATTTGAGCTTCATAACTGGGGCTGTGGTCGGAGCGCTTGGGACCCTGGGGTGCTTGCCCCGAGCCTGACTGGGTGCCCTTCTGGCTGCTGGGCTTTGATTAGATGGGTTTTGCTTTGGCCTCTTGAAGGCAGCATCTACCCTACCAAGCCTTCAGCCCCATTGCAGAGCGGCAGTGCTGACCCCCTGCACCCCCAAAAGCGCAGCCTGTTCATTAAGCTGCATCCTCGTTCCTGGAGCAGCACTGCCAGCTGACTGGTGCTGGCGTGCAACTAAGGATGGGCTGATTTTGTTCACTGAAACTCTACATGGTTTTGGTCCGAGTTGCTTGAACACCTTGTTTCCAGCTCACAAGATGCTCTCATCTGGCACTCACCAGCAGAGGAGGAGCAGCAGCTCCAAAGCAAGGGGGGGGATCTGGTCATGAGTACCCCAAATTGCAGGGGGGAAAAAGGGGTGGGTGAGCCTGATCTTGGCTGTGCACAGGAGATGCCCATATACAGGCACGTGTATGTGGCGTTTTCCCTTGTTCATGCTTTGCTGGCTTTTGTGAGCCTAGTTTCTCATCTTGCTGCCCAGTTTGGATTTTCTATTTGAAACTCTTAGGCAAGTTCTGCACTGAGCCCCTGAAGTCCACAAGAGGAGGATGCGCTTACATATCCAGATGTGCATGAAGGGAGGTCAGAAACAAGCCAGGCCTCATGGGTTGGAGAAGGGGGTGGCAGGAGGATGCTGCAGGGAGGCCAGGTCCTCGTACTGTCCCTGCATGTGCGGAGCAGTGCTCACAGCTCTCCAGCTCCCCTCAGGGTGCAGCAGCAAGCCCTGTTCATCTGGCAAGGCTGCGGTCGTGGCTGCGAACAAGCTTTGGGTGCTGTCTGAGGGCAAAGTGTCCCTGGGGAAGAGGGATAGTCTTCCTCTGCTCCTGGGGGCTTGCAGCAATTTCTCTGCAGTGGATTGCCTTTCCCATGGCATCTCTCTTCCAGAGTGTTTTCCATGCTCCTTTGCATGCTGTTTGCAGTGGTAGGAAGGTGCTGAGATTTGAGGAGGGGAAATGGCTGCACCAGTGCCCGGGTGCCCAGGGCTGGGTGTCATTGCCCCCTTCCCTGGGACCCCTGGGCCATCAGGGCTGCTCTTGCATTGTACCCAAAAAGCAACATCCTAATGAGTCCCACCAAGAGGTTGGGACCGTGGTTGGGTGTCTGGCCCACGGCAGGCACAGGTTTCTCAGACCTAGGGAGGCTCCACCACCTCCACGTGTCCAACCCCTGCCTGCTGTGCCCTGGCACAGGGGCTCCCGTCCTGCTCTGAGCTGGCTCCCTGCCTCTCACCACAGCACCAGGGAAAGGGGCTCAGCCTTTCCCTCCCCTCACTGGCATCTGGGTCAGATCCTGCCCTCCCCAATCACCACGGATGCTTTGTGCACTACCCTGTGCCGCTCCTCCGTGGGCTCCCTGCCTGCGTGCGGCCGGTCCTGCTCACTTTGGAGGCCACAGGTCTGCCCAGAGCACATCGGCGGCTCTCAGCTGATGAGCCCAGTGATGCACTGCCCACGCGGCAGGCGAGCTGTTTGCCTGGAGACGAGAGCCTCTGGAAAGTGTGGCTCCTAGTAGAGGAGGAGTTTGACAGCAAAGCATACAAGGGGCTGCCTGCACCACTGCCTGGTCTCGGGGTGGGATGCAGTGAGCAGGCAAAAATGGGTTGTGCTGGGCTGGGAGGGATCCGGGACTCACTGCAGTGAAGTTAGTGGTGGGACAGGAGAGCGTGACTGTGTGCGGGTCAGAAGTTACCCATCACGTGCCACCATGAGCTGAGGATCGTTACCTGTCTGTGATGGCAGCCAAACGCAGTTTGTAACACTTGGTCCCTAGGAATCTCATGTTTTGGTTCGTAGTGACTTTCCTGTGCGTTACTCCTCTGGAAAACAACACTCCCTTCACAGTGTCAAGGGAAAAGAAAATTTGGTCCTTATTTATGGAGATTGTTAGTCCCCACGTGTGACAGAGGTGATTTCTGACCCCAAGCCTGGCTCCCATCAGCGTGTTCATAAGCGGGTGCCTTGCCCGTTTTGCCTGTCTGAGGTGGCCGGCAGCTACATGTGCTGCTTTATCTCCCGCAGGCTCCTGCTTCTGGGTCGCCGTCCTGGACGGCAACGTGGTGGGGATCGTGGCGGCGCGGGGCAACGAGGAGGACAACACGGTGGAGCTGCGCCGCATGTCCGTCGACTCCAACTACCGCGGCAAAGGGATCGCCAAGGCCCTGGGCCGCAAAGTGCTGGAGTTTGCTGTGCTCAACAACTACTCCTCTGTCGTGCTGGGAACCACGGCTGTGAAGATGGCAGCCCACAAGCTCTACGAGTCCTTGGGGTTCAAGCACGTGGGTGTCGTCGAACATTACGCCCTGCCGGGGATGACGCGCTCCTTACTGGAGAGAATGTTTTTCCAGCTCCGCTACCACCGCTACCGCCTGCAGCTGCGGGAAGAATAAAAAACCCAACCAACCAAACAAAAAAAATATTTTTTTTTTCCTCCTCCTCCCCCTTCAAAAATAATAAATTGCCCTTCTATTTCTCGTCACTGTTGATTTGCCAATTTTGGGTTGAGTTTTTGTTCCCTCATGTCATCTTTTGGTTTGCTCCGTGCAGCTTGATGGTCCGGCCGAGCAGCGCTCCTTCCTCGCATGCTGTAGGTGGTGGCGCTGGGAGTCCTGCGACCTGGTGGGGCAGAGCGGAGCGGAGCAGCGGCCTCTCCTTCCCAGGTACCTCCGTAAAGCACAGAAACTTTAACTGCAAAATAGTACCACTGCTCTGGTGTACATAGTCTTCTCCTTTTCCAAATGTAAGATAACATAGTGATGCATTCATAATAGTGCAGAAATATTACTTGAATGCAGTTTTCAGTATTTCATGCACCAGTAAGTAGAATATGCATTCGTCTTACCGTTATTTACTGGTTAATAGTTTTCAAAGAAAAGGTGGGGGGCAAAACCCCCCCGCCCCAACCCGCTTGCTACAATGCATGAAGAGGAAAGCGCGTGCACGCACTCAAACACATCGCACTGCCACCACGGCACTGGTGTTGCACTTTTTTTGGATGTGCCTCATTCTGCCAAATGTCTGAGAGACCCTGGGTGCATCCGGTAACCACGACTCCGCTCCATTCCCACCCTCCTTCCTAAGCCAGCACAGACTTGGACCGGCTGAACTCTGAGCCCCATTGTTCCATAGCGTGAAGTTTAAGATCAAACCTAAATATCTCCTGCGCTGTTCTGTAGCCACACGTAGCCTGCAGTCCTGGGCCAGACTCCGCATGTGCGTTGGACTTTCTCTTTGCTGCCTTTTGGGGTTTTTTGTTTGTTTGTTTTTATTTGATTTTTAAGGGGGTTTTGTTGTTGTTATTATTTTTAGTTTTGGCTTTTGCTGAATGGTGTCATTGAGGCGTAATGGAGGCTGCAGTTCCTATGGCAACACATTTGCACATTAATGTGCGCACCAAATCTAACCACTTCAGAGAAGCAACGTGTGACAGATAATAGCGTTTTGGGGAGCGCCGGGGTGGGAGCATACTTATTCTCTTAACCAGCTGCTTGTTTGATAAATGTAGATGGCCTCACTGCAGCCTTCCATCAAAGGTAATTAACTGCTTTAATGATGTCAGATTTGTGAATTGTACAATGCAAAAAGCAATGCAAAAGCAGATTCGGCATGTGTCTGTACCCGGTATGTATGTACAGTGCCTGCCAACTAAAGAATAACCAAGACTACAGCTTCTTCTAGCCTGAGATATCAACTTTTATAACTTATTTAAACAAATAGCAACTTTGCATGAATTACGTCTTGGGGGAAAAAAAAGATCGGTAGGTTTTAATTTTTAAAACGTGATATCAGAAGTACAAAGAAAACCATTTCTGGCTGCACTTAATTTGGGGTGGGTGGAGGGGTTCAGCTCTGTTAATACAGTTAAAGGGAAAACATCTTTAATTTAGTTCCTGGGGAAAAAAAAAAGCTATTTTATGAAGTATTATGCGTGTGGGGGGAAAAAAAAACCCAACACCTATCATGATGAACTTGATGAAAGGGTAGAGCATGTGTTAACCACGCTTGCACTTGCAAACACAATGGCAGCATCAGCGGGAGAGCCCCAGAAGGGAGGCAGCGTGGGGCGAGCGGAGAGGAGAGGAGCCATGGGGCGGGCAGGGTGGCAGGCAGCATGGACCCACGTGTGGGATGCTGCCTGCGTCTCACTCGAACCAAGAGCTGCCCTTTCCTCTCCAGCCGAATGCTTTCCCAGCACTGAGACGTGGCCAGCAGAGCTGAATGAGCTCAGTAGGGAGGGGGCTCACCCCATCCCCGCTGGGGCCGTGGGCTGGGCACCGATGCCAGGGATGGAGGAGCCGTTTGGCACAACCCCGGTAGTCTCGGTGCTGGGCTCAGGCTCGGTCCAGCCTGTAAGGAGCCGGAGGGGCAGAAGAGTCCCAGTGTGTGTCCCAGCAATAAGGGGGGAAAATGAGGATGGTGAAGGGCACTGTAGCAAGAGTCCGTGAGTTTAATTAACAAAATTTCTGTATGGGGCACTATATTTTTAAAAGTCTTTCTATGCTGTACATTTCTCCTGAAGCTCAAATAATGTACTGTTGGTAGGGGTTTTTGTATAGTGTACAGAAATTGGCAGAATATTTTCTTGCTGCATTCAGTGATTTATTAACCGAAGTAAAATAGACAAATATAAAGTGTTTAGCAAAAGTTGAAAGAAAAAAAAAAACCACAAAACAGTTTGTGCCTTTTTAAGTTTATTTTTCTGTTGCTATATAATCACTGCACTAAAACTTTTCCAGAGGGGAAAAAAACCAAAACTAGTCTCTTAATAAGGGGGGAATACGTAAAGCCTAAATTGAGTGT
The DNA here is from genome assembly GCF_000699105.1 of Pygoscelis adeliae. Classification (NCBI taxonomy): domain Eukaryota; kingdom Metazoa; phylum Chordata; class Aves; order Sphenisciformes; family Spheniscidae; genus Pygoscelis; species Pygoscelis adeliae. The sequence goes on from NW_008825167.1 coordinate 6,402,775, forward strand.
TAATTTTTTTATTGGGATATTTAATTAAAAGAATGTTGCTGGTTTTATTTGATACCTGTGCCTTTGTAATAAAACTCCACATCCTGTCAGAAAAGCCAAACCTGGAATAAATCCCACCAGATCCCACAGATGCAAAAGTACCATCAGGTTACCAGTATTTTCTTTAAAAACGTGTAAACCTTAACTGATGATGTTACAGTATCTGATCATAATACTTGTTGAGTTGCCTGGGAAAGAGGTGCTTTGGAAAGGTGCAGCTTTCGGGGTGCTGTCTGCATTCCTCCCCGGGCATGCTGGCTGCCGGAGATGAACCGATAAGGATTGAGTCATTGCCACTTGGCCGGTAGCTGCCGAGCAAATTTCTTCCCTTAACACTCCTGCCAGTTGCTTTGTGACTGGGCTCTTTGGAAAAAATCCAGCTGGTTGCTCCCAGCTCTCCAGCCGGGACAGCTCGTTTCTGAAGGAAAGGGCTGGCTGCCAGATAGGCTGGGTTTTGCTTTCCTCGGAAGATGGAGAGGGCTGGCGGGTGAAACACTGCTGAAACCAGCCCTGTTTTTTATTGGGAAGCCCACGTGGCTGCCAGAGCTGCATCCCTGGTAGCAGCAGCAGGACGGGGGTACAGGACCTCCGGCGTTGCTACTGCTTTCCCACCCAGAGCTGCTCTGAATAGGATTAGACAAGGTTGGGCTTAAAAGCATGAAGCAATACTGTCGATTCATCTGCATTCATGGAATATTCATGTGATAGCTTGGGCTAAGCTCTGGAGCCAGAAAGCCTCTTCCCGCTGCTCGGCATGGCCCCTGGGCTCCAGACCCTGCCGGGCTCACCTGCTGCCCTCCCCAGGGTCTGGCCTGCCTTGCCCTCACTGCCTGGGCCAGCGTGCTGGTAGACCACGGTGTGTTCACAGGGTGACGTGTTGAGGCTGAACTGCCTTTGGTGGATCCATCCATCCACCGTGCCTTTCAGGGTGCACTGGTTTAAACAGCGTTGCATGGAAGTAGGATCCCACAGCTCATCATTTGTGCCCCCCAGTAGTGGTTTTGCAGCCCCCCTTGGGGAGCTGCTTGCTTCTGCGCCAGATAGCCGTAGTTGGCACAGCCCTGCATTGGGACCGCCACCATCCCCCTTTCTCCAGGCTTGAGCGTCACCTCCTGACTGCTCCCATCCCAGTTCAGCATCTGAGTGGTGCAGAGCAGCACAAGATGGTTGTGGGTTTGGTCCTGAGCAGAAGAACTTGTGGTCTGGACCTACTGCCATAAACCCATTGAGAGCCTATTGCCAGTTGTCAAGTCTAATTCTAACAAAGACTCCAATCAGCATGAGATGGCAGGGGATGCTCCTAACTTATTTTGGTGGTTTCTCCTTCCAAGGATGCTTCTAGCTGGAGTGTGGGGAAGAGTGGGGCATCTCTTGGGTCTTAGCCTCAGTTAGTAAACGTGATGGCTAGGAGGACTGCTTCAGATTTAGGTGGAGGATGTGTTGGAGATGTGAAGGAACTTCCCCCGGCTGTGCCAGGTGCTTGCTTTTACTTTGCTGTGCATGTGGGCTGTCGCAGCCCACTGCCCTTGCACTGTGTGCTGTGTGGTGGCACCGAGGATGCCGTTTCCTCGCCTTAGCATCATGGCTTTTTCTGCTAATCCATGTGCAGTGAGCACTGCTTGAGTGTTCTCTGCTCGGAGGGGACAAGGGCAGAGCCCTTGCTCACTGGGGAAGGCACCTTACAGGGTCAGGGTGTGATGTCCATGTAGGGGTCTCTCGTAAAAAAACTACAAAAAACTTAGATAGGAGTGTGGCATCCGAAAAAAAAAAAAAAAAAAAAAAAAGGGGGGGGGGGGAACTTTGCATTGCCGTGGCTGAGGTCCATAGCCTCGAGGCTGCCCCGGCCCTCTGGCACAGCCTGGGCAATTCCCTGTGGAGTGAGTGGGAATGCCCTGCGCATCCTGAGCAAACTGGCATCTCAAGCACACATAATACTTGGCAATAAGCTCTGTGGGAAGCTTGGCCCTTGAACGGTCCCAGGCCAATAATGCTGAGCAATCAAAGCAGCAGGGGAAGTGGTTTCTAATCTTACTTGAAACCCTTGAACTGGTATTTGTTGTAAAATCACGGTGTGTTTTCCCTCCGTGAAGCAGACAGCACCTGCAAGATGCTTAGAAATGGCAGCTGTAATTCATCTCTGCTGGGAGATGCGCTTTGCAACGCTTCTTGCCGCAGAAAAGTTTGGGGCACTGCCATCAGCTGAAAGCTGTTCTCTTCCCCTACCTCACTGTTACCGTGCGGTATATGGGACGGTATTTCTGAGCAAGCCTTTACCTCTCCCCAGGCATGCTGCAGGCTGTACCCACGCACAAGACTGAGCGTCAGGAGCTGGGCTCTCCCCTGCACGGTCCATCCGCTCCCATCTCTCTGGCGCGTGCGGCTCAGGGAGCAACTGGGGGAGGTCAGGCTGCAAGGCACTGCCCGCTTGGGGAGGAGAGATGCATGGCCATGGGCTACCTTGGCTGCGGGGCTTTTCAGGCTGGCCATCATGGAAGGAGATAGCTGGCAGTGTAGTCAACCCTGTCAGGGAGAAGTAGGCTTGTTTTAAAAGATGCTTGTCAGAAGCAAGGCAAGTTTAACGGTTTTATAAGGAGACACTAAGGATGCTCTGTGCCCTTGGGGTCTGAGGTGTGGTAGCACCGCAGCGTTGAGCTGGTTGGTCGTTGCAGGCAGTGTGCAATGGGGGTGGCGTGGAAGCAGGACCAGCATTTGCGATGCTGCAGAGGTAGTTGTGCGCCTAAAGCCAGTGTCACAGCCCACAGGGCACAAGTCATTCCTCTTCCGCTACGTACAGGGTGGATGTACCTAAATCCTTAAAACCCCAAGGGCCAGCTCTGCATCTTGACTTGTTTCATCATCGCCCTTCAGTGAATGCAGGGGATAAATGACCCTGGGGATGTCTGTCCCCAGGGCTGGGACCTGGACAGTCATTTCCTCTCTGCATTCATCCCCATGTGAAATGGGGGTGGTATTTTATGTCATGACATCTGAATTTAATAGCCCCTGTGTAGGAGAAGCCAGGACTAAGAGTCGGCAGGTGGCTGCTGGGGTTCAGATGTGCCTGTTGGGGTCCCAGTGCCGCACACCTGCAGCAGGAGCAGAAAGTGCTCAGTGCCTGGGGGGGGAATCGGGCCCCTTCCTTTCTGTGGCAAAATGCACCTCAGTGCCGGGGAAAGCAGGATAAGGCCCTGGAGGGCAAGAACAGAAAGTCCCGTGGTCAGAATTCCCAAGGGAACTGTGGTTTTACAAAACCTTGTCACGATCGTTGCTGCTGCCCGTTGCTCACTGAACTGTATCCGTCCGTGATGCAGGTCTGCTGCTGTTTAATTTGCCAGATTTGCTGGCCGAGGTGCAAATGGATAGAGACTGACTGCAGGGATTTCCGAATTGCCAAACACACAAGGGCGGGAACCAGCTCCGGTTACCTCTGAATTAACAATCTCATTTTCAGTGTGCTGGGAGCCTGTGTTTCATTAGCGCTAGTATGATGCTGTTGGTATGCACTCTATTTAAAGCTTAATAAAGGCATTTTAATTCCATGCCTACTGGAGTCTTGTGGTAGAATATATTGTACCACGTAAAGAAAACGAAGGGATGCAAACTGTTAAATAAGCTTTAACATGCAAAAGGATAGTTTTCTCTTTTTTTTTCTCCCTCAAAATAGATCCACACAGAATCTTGGGCAAAAAAATGGTGTGCTCTTGCATCCCTCAGTAATAGAGACTATGCACGGAGATTATGCTTATCTCCCACTGAAAAACTGCTACCTGAACAGTCATTTGGAGTACCTTTCACTGAAAATAAGAGAATAATCTGAATAACAGAGGGTTTAGTTAAAACACAGTATCATTTAAAACAACAAGCTCTAAGTCAGCATTTGGAGTTTGATCACTGTTTAAAATCGCTGTTCAGTGCTGTCTTTGTATTACACGATGGTCAGCTGCGGGAGGGAATATGCTTTTAACATCTAAATAGTAGAAGATGGACTTACTGAGACCAAGAGCATAACAAATACGTAATGCAACTGTAAATTTATTTACAAGTAACACGTTTGAATGCAGAAGCAGCTACTGCTATGTAAGCGTAATGAACATATAGCTAATGTTGTTTTCAATTTCTTTTTCTCCAAAGCTTAGTCCTTTTGGCTTGTAATATGTATATTTGCTTTTTTTAAAATATAATTAGGTTTAACAAAGCATCCATTGCTTTGTGAGTTGTACTTATGACTGTGCTGGGCCGTTAGCTTTAAGCAGTTTGTGTGCTTGTGTTATTTTATTAAAGCAAAAGTCTTCTTGAGACAAATGCGGTAAAGGTAAAGGAAAAAAATAATATTTTTTTTGGTAGTGTTAAGCAGATGTGTGATATGCATTTGGAAAATGTCCAATGTCAGCTGAAAAAAAAAAAAAAACCCTGGGGCTAAATTGCTTACCAGAGCTGCTCATGTTTAAGGCAGTGGCTTTTTAGTTCATGGGTTACAGGCTAAACTCATGCCTAATTAGAAACTCGGATTCCCCTGAACAGCCTCTTACTCTGCATCTCTTCAGCGTTGTACAAGACCGATGTGAAATGAGTCTTGTGTTTTCTATGTTCAGCATAGTATGTACTGTACTCTGTAACAGGAAGTGGCTACAAGTCCTCAAAGAAATATGAACATATTTTAAAACAGCAATAATTACCACTGTAAAGCAAATGAGCACGTGGGGGACAGCACAGGGAGATAGTTAATGAAGATGATACCATTAGGAACACACTGGCGTCAGTGCTGCTATTGCACCTGGGGAGCAGGATTAAGTACTAGGAAAGGCCATCGGTCTCCGGGACTGGACTTCACCTTGGCAGAGAACTTGCCCACGTAGGATCCCTCCGCCTGAATCGTTCTTCAGCGTTGTAAGTCCTTACGCAGTGCAGGTTTTTCACCGTAGTTTTAAGGGTGAGTTATTGCGAATGCTGTTCCTGATGGGACAGACAGACACAGGGAAGAGCTGTCAGAGTCACGCAGAGGAAGGTAAATGCTCATTGCCGCAGTCTTGTACCCCAGTGTACTCTGCTACTGCACTACTGGGGCTCAACAATAGCAGAAAATAGAATAATATAATTTTCCAATGGAGGGAAGCAGCAGTCAGCGCTGTTGGAAAGCTGTTTGCATACTGTCAAGGCGTATTGATACAAACCAGTTCCTCTAGCGTGGCAGGACGTGTTAAGATGTGTGTGAGTTAGCCCTTGGTGTGCTTTAGGCATTTGAGCTCCAGCCTACACAGCGTTATCCCAATGTGGCATGGTCTCTCCATCTTCTGTGTGCAGAGCCCTGGGAGCCGGCCAGCTCTCGAGGGACAGCAGGGTGTCCTCGGGCAGGGTCGGGCGAGGTCCTCTGGATGAATGACTTGTAGGTACTTAAGTTCTGTTCCTGATGGCCGCTGTAACTGTGAAAATTAACCAGACCTGCTGTGATAAATTTGGTTATATAAGGTTTATTTGGTTAATTTTTTATAAGTGAAAACTGAAAAGATGAAAGAGAATTGTAATATGAAAGCAACTGCTGTAAATAATGTACGAATGAATAAAATCTAAAACTTACGTCAGTTTTTTCCTAAACTGTATTGCTGTTGAGTTACTGACGCCGCAGTGCAGACGGTGCCCCCATCTTTTCCAGCTCCCACTCCAGCACGGGCAAACACCGCTCGTTCCTGTTTTCATTGATAAATAGGGATAGTTTTATGTGTGTGTCATGGATGTCCTTGGATTATATTTCCATGCTGTTCCAGCTCACTGACTAATGCTAACACACTCGGGAGTGTAAATATTCTTGGCGCTGCATGTAGTATATGTGGAGCCACCCCTAGTCGTTGCATTACTAGCACTGCCCCGCAATGGGACCCTGCCCAGGCCTAGCCACCAGGCACAGGTCTGCCCAAGGCCACATGCCTCTGTTTGCCAGTTGAGCACCTGCACCCAAAATCCCACCTGAGATCAGAGATAGCCCTGAGAAATGCCTCATTGGAGCAGAGGACCAAACAAAACCACGCGGTGCCTTTTTTCTATCAGCAAGGACATGGAGTGATAGAGTGAGTGGTATCAGTGAGAACGTTTTCGTGGTGGAGATACATCTGTGGGGTTTCCCCGAGCCACACAAGCCCCTTTCTTTTGCCTACACCTCTGCATATCCTTAGGTAAAAATCAGCACAAATGGGCTGTTCCCCGCTGTTCGTGTGTTAGACCTGCATGAGGCTGTTTCTGACCACCTCTTGAGCATCTCTGTGAGGCAGGGAAGCACTGACCTCCAATGTGGGGAGGGGAGATGGGGCTCCAGCCTTCAGTCCAATTAGGTACAGTTGGAATAAACTGATTGCTGCTGAAATGGCCTCTGGGGCTGTTTATTCCTGAAAAGTGGTTTCTGGTGGCAGTTACAAATGCTGCCAGGAGAGCCCTGCCAGCCAGCAGCTCGGGGACAGCCTGGCAAACTGGCTCTGGCAATCACCCAGGCAGCACCCCCAGCAAGGGCACTGGGTGCTATCACCTTCCCGGTGGTGCGGGCTGAGGCTTTGGGATGTGCAGGTTTATCTGGCTGAGCAGCCAGGCAGTGACGTGGAGCATAAGGTTAACGCCTTTGCAGTATGGATCCAGCCCCTATCACTTGTCTGCTTTATCCAGATGTGCAGACACCCGATAGCAGTATCTCAGTCAGAGGAGGAGTATATAAAACACCTCTGGGACTGATAGTGATGTGTTGTGGGATTTGGGGGAGTTCTAGGGGGAAACAGCTGTAAGTTCACTCACGTGCAGAAGCTTTGTTTTATACCAAAGCTACCAAAAAAACCCCACCCCAAAACTGCTTTAGTGAAGTAACAGGGAAGTGGCAACAAAAGCTGTGTTAGTTTTAGAAGCTGTATTGTGGGTGTGCCTTAAAGCACCCCAGTTAACTGGTAATTGGGCTCTGACTCTCCACTCACAGGCCATACATTCCTGTCCTGGCCTCCTTTCCTTCCCCTTCACGGTGGCTTGCTTTGGATAAAAAATTAAAATTCATGGGGACAAGGACTTTGCCCCCATGCCCTGTATCCCCAGGTGTGTGCCTCATGCTCTAGATGAGTCAGGACCTCATGATCCCTCCCCCCACTGCAGAGTCCCCAGCACACCCACTAGCTATGTACACCTTGATGCCTCCTAAAAAGCCGAAGCGAACCCACCGCAAGCTGTCCCCTCCATCATAACCATGGTCTGCCCTCAGTGGCTTGGTGCTCTCACAAGTAGGGAGGCTGGGACTGGAGCTGGACAGGGAAGACCCTGGGTCTAACACAGTTGAGCACATAAAGCCCACAAAACTGCTTTTAACTTGGCCAAACAGCCACCAAAATGTTCCATCTACCTACCTATCTATCCACCTTCCATCCATCCATCCATCCATCCATGCTGGCCCACCTTTTGCCAAGAGACAGAGCTGTTAAGTCCCCACCCATAGGTTCCCAACCACGCTCCACCGCAAGCTCACTGCCCTCCCAGGGAGCTTCTTACTGCTGGCTAGGTTTCGTCTATCAGGTAGGCCGAGCAAATGGTGCTATGGCAAGCTCTGCAGGTCCTCCAGTCCTCCCCATGTCCCCACAGCTGCAGGGGTTGGGGTCATTTCATAGCTAGGCTTCACCAAGAGCCATAAACTGGACCTCCTTATGCTTATCTCAGCAGCAAGGGCTGATCAGCAGCAAGGAAGATTACGTGACCTTATGGTTGTGTTTTACTACAGGCTTAGGTGTATTCTGAGTATGTCAAGCAGGGTATACTTGGGATATGATGCACTTGTAGCAGTGACTGTGGTAAGCGTGCTCACCACGGTGGGACGCGTGGGCTGGTCACGTGGCAGGACATCCAGCCTCGCTGCTCCAGGCGGTGTTTCTACTCCCAGTCAGCAGCCCCCCTGTACAAGCCATTCCACCACCACCTGCCAACCTCACAGAAAGCCCTCACATGTCTACTTGGCTTCAGCCAAGGGAGCCGCTGCTAAATCTAGCAAGAGCCAGTGTCCGCTTGGAGTGCTCCTGAGGGCGTGCAGGGTTCAACCTGACGTTTCCTTCACCTGGTTGGAGTCTCACTGAGCTTGCTGCTACACTTCTATCCCTACTCCCTCAAGCATCGCCTTGGTTCACAACAAAGGCCCCCCTGCCTCTGTTACACAAATGTAAGTACCACAATTACCAGCTCTTCTGTTTCAATAAATAGGAAAAACTCTCAGAGTCCAGTGAGGGTGAATGTGTCCCGTCCCAAAGATTATTTTTTATTGCTGTTATTTACACTACTGGCCAAAGAAGCAAAGCAAAACAGCTTCTTTTTACTGCCCCATCATCTCAAGATATGGCCACGCGCCTCTGGGAGGTAAAGGCCTTGGAGAAAGCTTCCTTTTGAAATGGACTCATCAAGCAGGCTAAGGCACCGCAGGATGTTTGCTTGGCTCCCTGAAGTCCTCACAGCCCACAGTTTGGCATAGCACTTACATGTTATTGCCAGGATACATTCAGGCCCTGGCAGCTCATGCCACCAAAGTTTTCCAGGTTGATCTTCCTACGAGGTGAAATCTGTAGAGCTATCAGCTCTGTCACTGAACAACAAGTATGTATAAAATGCTGGAATGTCAACTATTGGTATGGAGGAAGACAGAGCTTGGAGTTTTCATGTTTATGGTCATGTGTGCTAATACAATTTCTTATAAAATTTGTCAAATTTGTCAAGAAATTAACCTATTAATTTCTTTTAGGTATGTTTTTGTTGTTTTCTGGGCTTGACTGCATTTGCAAAGTCAATAAAGTAAATTAAACACCAAAGGTCAGTTATAAGAAGAGGGATGAGCGTTGGAGAGAGATTAATCTTCTCACATGGATGTCAAAGGCAGGGTCAGATGAATCATGCTCTAGAAGTGCTCATTTCTCTCCATTAATGACCAGTCCAAGGTGAGTCTAGACCAGCCCAGCAGTAGATGTCTATCCTATAAACACCTAAGGTGAGATAAATCCTAACATGATGTCTCTGCAGAAAAGCTTAATTGTACCTGAGAACTCGGGGAAGCTGAAGGACAAACAGTATCGGGTTTTTTGGCAAATATTCATTGGGGCTTTAAAGGTAACTGATTGTATTCAGTCACCAAAACTTAGAACCTTAACAGTGAACTATGCTCCTAGAAATAATCTGAAATGGTTGTTAAAGAATCAAAGGTTTGGTGCTGTAGTAAAGACAAATTGCTTGCAAAAACTCAATTGGTCTATAGTCTGGTCCAACTCCCTGTGTGTTGGTTCCCTGCATTGTGGTTTCACCTACTGGAGAGAAGTGTGAAAATCAGTTGCTCACCAGTAATATTTATATTACAAATCTAATAACTTAGATTTTTTTTTTCCTAAACAGGAAAGAACTGATAGAATAGGAAGAGAAGAATAAACAGCTGCTTTGTGTTTCTCTGCAGAGAGGTAGGTGGGATGGAAGAAAGGAAGACTACAGCAAACTGAATCACCTTTGACTCGTCTTTATTTGTTACATGTTATCACTCATATTTTATCTTGCAGCAACACTGAATAATAGCCACTAAAAAATCAGGATCATTCTTTCAACTCAGTTACTTAGGGAACAACTTTTGTTTACATCTGATGGGCTTATTTGTAAGAACAGAAGCTCCTACACCCTTCTAAGCCAAGGAGACCTTGTTTCTCAAGTACAGGAGAGAATGGTCTATATGATGAGGTGGGCTTCCAAGAATAATCTTTTGTGCTCTTTTCTTTGTGGAAAGGTAAAGAAAACCAAGAAAAATGTAGATACTTAGTCTTACAGGTGTGACTTCTTTAGGAACATTTTAAAGAACAGAAGAAAAAGCTAGAAGCCAGTGGACCATTAAAAAACTTTTACGTAATTGTGCAGTAGGAAGACATTTTGGCAGAGCATCAAGGGGAAGAGGAAGGCGGTTCTGTACTGAACCAGGACCCACCAAGTGGGTCCCGCAGAAGGCTGTTCTCACTAGCAGCATCAAAGAGTGCTCGGGGGAGGGATGAGCAAATGGTTACAAATGTTTGTTCCTGGCCTTTGCCTAGTGTGTAAGGTGGAGAACCATCTGTTCTGGTGTCCCATCAGTGACAACCTTCTCCTCCTGCTCTTAAAGGCTGGGAGGTCTCAGAGCTACTGCAGTCCAGTTAGCAGGGGAAGGTCAAGCCTTCAAACCCAAGAGGACCACACCAGAAAATGAACTTAGGATTAGATGTTCTCCTCAGATATGGCTTTTTTTTTTTTTCCCCCATGGATATAGAGGAGCTGAGCAATCCAAGAGGTGCTTGCAGGGTAGTTAGTCCTGTTTGGACTGCTTTGGTCTGACAAAAGCCCCCTGCCTTGAAAAATGACCTCATGCTGCATGTAAAAACTGCACAAATAGCTAAATTTTTGCTCTAGCACAGAAGGTGGGTGAGAGGACCAAACCCAGGAGACTTTGTGCCAAGCCTCTTAAAGCTGAATGCATGGCATATGCTCGGGGAGCAGGGTTATGTCTGCCACTGTGGATGCCCTAAGACAAACATTCTCCAGCTAACACTGTAGGTAAATCGCACCATGAATATACATAGAGGCAAATGTATGACAGAGAAGCAGTTCTTCCTTTCATTCTAGTGCAGTATATCCAGCAAAACATCACTTAAAATAACTTTGAGGTTAAGCACAGGGGAAAAAAAAAAAAGCATTACGTTTTATGCAATTCTGCGATTCTGCTTCACATTGCAAAGATTAGCTTTCTGTTCAAAATATTCTCTAATGCAAGAATATGGCCTAAAACAGGCTTTTCATGATTATTAGACTGTGTATGTATGTCAATTCATCTAACAACCCATAAAAATATGTGTATTTCTAGAACAGCTACTATTTTTCCCGTATGAATGTATAGATGTATATTATACATCCACCTCTCTCATTGAGTCCGCTGTAAGAAAGAACCCAACTGGAGATACTCCTTTTGCATTGCGAAGTGTGGTGCATGGGGTTCAAATGACAGGGAAAACTTTACTGACCTACCAGTACCTCCATTCCCATTAAGTTTTGTAGGTGTTAGAAGAAAAAAAATAGCTTTGTTCATCAGATTCTATTTCAGATAAAGTTAAGCGGGATGTCAGTGTCCTGGGAAGGGTAGGGAGCTGAAAAAAGGATAAGCAAATGAAAAAATGAAAAGCCTTCCGAAAAAAGAAAAAAGAAGGGAAAAAAAAATCACACTGAAAACTAATTTCTACAAATCAATAGCATGCAAACTTTCCAGTAGCTGTTGTGCTACTTTGGTTCCCAGGCAGCAAAAACTTGCATGGCTGGCACTTGGGCACATTAAACTGCAGCAAAAATGACCTTGATATGCTAGTAAATTTTCACAGGGTTGAGGTGTTTCTCACTGATGCTAGACCTGAACTTTTTATTGTTGCAATATTAGTCTCCTAAATGTCAGATCATACCTACGATTATCACACACCAACTCCTTCAGTCTGGCCATTGGGAAGAGGACTGCAATTTCACTTTGTGCTTCAGGTCTACGCAGTGTTCAAAACCAGTATTTGAGATTTTGGGCATCCTGGCAAGATTCCCTCACTGTGACTTGCAGAAATACTGCATTTAGTGAGGCAGATGCTGGTTTTTCACTCTCATTCTAACACAAACACAGTAGATTTTGATATGAATAGTAATGCTGTCTAGAAATACAAAGGACATGATTCAGCTGGCTAAACATAAGGATCTAGTATCATTTGAGACACCCTATGTTTAGGCGACCTGAAGTGAGCCCAACCAGACTGTGTGCATTGCTTTGGGAGAGCTAATAAGCTGGAGAGACAAGCATGCTGAGTCATTTAGGTTTATTATATATTTTGTTTGCATAGCAAATGTGAACAAGTCACACAGATAGCTTGAGCACTTGCAAGTTATGTAGTCTAAAAAATAAATATCCTTTCCCCCTAAGGGATTGTTTGTCTTCCTAGACTCTGAATGTCTGAGAAGCACAACTCAATGCCATGATTATCTACTATTTCTACAGTAGCCTTTTAACTAATATCAGTGTCATGACACCTCTGGTCCTAGGAATGTGCACTGCCTATGCATAATTAAAAATAAAGATAGATTTCAATAGCACAAATAGTGAAATGAGCAGGGTACATGATAAAACATGTTCCTTTGTCATTCACTTTTAAGCAAAATTAATCAAAACACTTCAATATGCTAATAAACTGCAAAATTATTCATTGAGATGGTTTGTTCCTTCATCATGTCATAGTGTCAAAGGATTTGTCACCAAAGCTTCCACACAGATTTTCAGTATTTTTTGCATATGTAAAGAAGTCTTAAGGGAAAACAGCACAGAAGCTCAGGCCCTCCAAAAGGCCGTGTCAGATATGTAAGAGCTGTGAATTTAACATACGTCGAGCATGCTAATATAGAATAATATATCTAAGTCTGTCTTATTTTCCTTCCTGTACTCTAAAACTCATTCTTAGAAATCTATTTTAAAAGTTGTATGGTTAAACTGAAGAAGTATTTTTTCACCAGTGTGCAATAGCCTAATACTCCTTGTATGTAAACAACATGTTTAATTGCAGGCTATAAAGCTCATTCTGTAAGCGTTTGGGTGACTGGCCAGAGGCCGCAGCGCTATTGCTTGCAGTGTTGTATATTATTGTATAAAATCTGTGTTAGGTGAAGAATGAGGTCAAGGTAAGGGACAATGGTCAAGATGATTGTTTCTTTGTTCCCCTTCCACTAAATTAGAGAATGTTACACACATCTGTTTACATTCACTTTACCGCTAATGAGTTTAATAAAGGCTGCGTGATTTACCTGTTGTAGAGCTGAAGATGACAAGTTCAAGCCCCTTTCACTCTAGTGCATCTAGCGCTGAATAAGATGCTCTAAACCAGGGTGGTTGTAGCTGCAATGCAGTCTTCAGAGTGCAGTTCCCCAACACACGGTGAGGTTAACTCTGCCAATTGCATGCATTTTAAGAGATGGGCCAGAGTATCTTTGCCCCTCTTCCCTCCTTTCCTTCAGGAATACCCATGGAGTGAGGCTTTAAAGGGATGCCTCTGGGTCTATGAATCCGATGGAGGTGTTACAGCAGGGAGGTAGCATGGTGCAGAGCTTCCTACAGGGTGTTCACTGGAGTACTTAACCTTCAGGAATGGTTTTTGCAGCCCATGCTGTGCTCCCTGCTGTTGCGACACCACAGAGCTACTGAAACTGTACTAGGAATGAATTCTTGTTACGAGCATGGAGGCACTTGCTGAAATTCAGTATAGTAACTTTTTGGTTAGTTTACTGAGACATGAAGTTCTTCAAAGTGAGATACCTATCTTAGTGCTATTTTTCTGGTAAAATGTTTTAATTAAAGAAAGCCGTTTAGTTCCTACTTAATTAGTACTTCTGGGAGTGCTACCAGGGTTAGACATTTAACTTGTAAATGCCAAGCATTCTGTCAATCCTGCTCAGTCTAATAAAACCTATTTATTACTTCTACCCACAAAGCGTCCCAATTATTACAAGTCCAAGGCTTTAAATGAGTTGGTTCGATTTCCAGCCCTCACTTAGCTTACAAACAGATGAATAATCTGTTTGGCTCTGGCACTGGAGTCCTTTGGGGTGGACCGTCAAAGGTCTCGTACAGTGCGGGTGACTCCAAAACAGCCTCTAGAGACGAGGCATGTCAGAGTCTAAGGAAAACAAGAAATGTAAGACCATTTCCCATAAAAGCTGTTTGATACAGCCTGCCTTGGTAATAGCTTCATGCCTGTGTCCTGACTACCATCATTGCCAAAGGCCGCACTTTCACAGTCCTGTGCCATACCCTGACAGAATGAGAGGACCACTCGATCATTCAACAATGAATTGATCTGAAAACCTTGGTTCTCTGTAAGCAAAAAATTGAGAGCTATCCCAACATACACTGTGAGGAGGAATGTCTTGGCCTTTAATCAATAAGGTGTCTGGAAGAGTAGTGGTATACAGACCTGATGGCTCAGATGAAATTTCAAACAACCTCAGGCAAGAAATCATGATGCATTCCGAGATAGGCACTGGAAGGGCTGCTGTAAATTGTACATTGTGGTTCTTCTCTAAGCCTCTTGCTGATGCTAAAGCTACAAGGGAGTCTTGAGACTTTGGATCCCTGCACTGATGTCCAAGTTCAAAATTATCAGTACAAAAGGGTCCAAAACCTTCCTGTTAGTTGCTTAATTGTGGGAAGCTGAAAGACACAGGCTTCTTAATAGCATCTTCATGCTTTCTGAGTTGAACCTTTTCCATACAGGTTTCCTTTAGCTTCTGTTTTACCGGCTGAATTCTCTCATATCACTAGTCTTTGGGGAAAGGAACCCACATATTTCAATTGTATATCAAGAAGTGTTTTCAAAACTGACTTTTAGTCCAATAGCTTTATGAACTACGCAACAGGATGGCTTGCTTCCCCATTTCTTCAAGGCAGGGAAAGGAAATATCTGGAGATTAAACACTTTTAGTCTACAATGTGACTAGTTCATGTAGTGACTACAATGTTTATGTAGGCAGTAAAAGGATTTCAATTCCACAGTTTCCCCACTATTACTAATGTGTTTAGCTGCATCACAAACAGGACAATACTTTAAGCTGGCAGATTTGAAAAAAAAAAACAAGTCTAAAAAGAGGCTTTGCTGTTGCTGGGGAAAGAATGTCCTTGGGCTAAGAAATAACAAAAATGTCATTGGCAACTGTTAGGTACAGAAGTATCGATGAGCAAAAAAAGAGCAGGAGGTGGAGCGGAGTGGGGAGTGAATTACACCTACTGCCAAGATATTTTATTGAAAGAATTGAAATATAAGGAAACTAGAAATGAGTTTTAAGGCTAAGAGATCACACACAAAAATAGCCAAAATGCTCACTTTTGAGTCAAAAGGCCATGGAGGGGAAGCAGGGACAAGAAAGTGCACCCCTGTCTCTGTACCTTTAGTGTGGAGCATGAAAAAGAAGGACATGGAGGATGTATGATGCAGGAGTGATGTTAAAGGGAAAAAGTCTTCCAGCTCAAGGGCAAAAGATGTGCATTTCACTGGGTTGTACCTATGGGCAGTTACACAACAGAGTTAATTCTGCTTTGTTCTGATTTACATACAATGACATGTTTAAAATGGTGAAGCATTCCCCACATTGGAGGCTGGAACCAGAGTCTAGGCTTTTCTGTGGGATATGGTAACTCAGAGGCTGGACAGTTGTGCTCTTTTCCTTTTTTTTTTTAAGCTCTCTGGCAGAGCGAATCTTGATTAGTTCATATACAGTGGCTAGCCCCAAGAGGGAGCACAGAAAGCTCCTCGGCAGAACATCCTGTAATCTGGTGGTTCATGCATTCCTATGGATGATGGATGTTGAAAGCTTTTCAGGGAGAAAGATTTCCTACACTTTGTAGATAAAAGGAGAGGAGCGGCAGCAACATCCATTGCTCTGGCTGCCTTTTGAACGAAGGAACTGCCTCCTCAGTGTTAGAACGAAAAGCCATGAATATCAGTCATAAGGAGGTGAATCCCAGAAGAAGGCATTTAAATCGCAGAGGGGCAGAATCAATCACATTGCCCTGTGCACAGTTTTTTTGTGCAGGCCACTTAGGTATTCAGAGCACTGACAAACACGGGATAGGTCTTAAGCATTTTATGGGGTTCTAAGTGTATATCTGATCCTAAAAATGCTATGTGACACTAACAGTCTGCCAGCTCCTGCTACTCCTGCCAGGCTAAGTAATACTGATATTAACAGCTGATGAAAAGAGAGGTCAGTAGTTCATTTGAGCCAAGCTGGACTTCTAGATAAGCAAAGGTGAATTGCCCCACTCAGTAGGTAATTTACAAACTGGAATAGCTCCCTGCATGGCAAGGATGGACACACCAAATGCATGAGCAGGAAATGGAGTGCTGGGTCTGGGGTGGGGTGGGGGTTACACAAATGCAGTTTATGGCCAACTAGAAGTGTAAGTTTATGGCCAACTGTATTGCACACAGGAAGCAAAATCTAATACACGTCAGATTGTGCCTGTCAGGTCCTGATGGCTTTCAAAGGATCCATCCTCATGCTTACCTTTGAATAAATCACAGGTGTGCAGTTTTGCTATTTCCATGCTCCCAAATGAAGTGACAGCAAGAGTTCTGCATAGAGTCTTCAGACAGAAAAAGTTCAGTGTTTCTGGCTGAAAAGAAAAAAAAAATCAACATATAGATGCCTCACAGTGATGTTATGGGTCCTACTAGATGCACCACACATAGTATTTGGTACTGTGAGCCTTTATGCCCATTTTGTGATTTGAGCTTGTAGGTCGCAGAGGCATGTTTTTCTCAAAATTGAAGCAGGGGAAAAAAATAATCTCTAAAGTCATAATCGTGTACTTTAAACATATTAGGATACATGGAAATATTATTTTAAGAAATTTAGGTGTTGCCCAACATTGAAAGAAACCCAGCAATTTCTAATGGAAGACTGACGATCACAAACTTTACTCCCTGCCCAGTCTTAAGAAGCTGTCTGCAAATCAACCTGGGAATAGTGTTTTATGTCTTTATGACTTATTGACCTTGTAACTTCTTTCTAGGGAAAAGGCCCTAATTTGTAAATTGCTGTGTTTAAATAATCATATAGTTTATGATGTTACATATAAAAGGAGTGACACTGGGTAAGGGAACGTGTCAAAACCTCGACCAGCTGAACAGAGTCACATACGAAGATACAGATAAGAATTACCAATGCAGGTGTCTGTGGGCATTTCACCTTACCCGGCTGAAGATGCCTCCTTGAGACTTGTGGAGCGGACTCCCGTCACCAGCTCTGAGGCAGTGACCACCCATCCTGTCCAAGAGCTTTTTGATCAAGGCGTGCCCCATTTCCAAGGTCCCAATAAAGCTTGCTTAGCAACACATTGCTGCAGTCATTCCTGTAACACATTATCCATAAGGAATTGGCAATGAACAGTCAGTGACAAGAAGGGAGATGTGCAGGGAGAAAGGGAAACAACAAAGAGAGGCCTGGAGAGCTTGAACACTACTATTTTTTGCTTGATCAAAAGAACAAGATCCTTTAATTAAGAAAATTTAATTTAAGAAAACCCTTAACCATTTTTTTTCAGTATGAAGAAAAATCCATCTGCACTAGTTGAGACAGACTCCATCAGAAAACTCCAGTTTCTCCATCCCAGGAAAACTCCAGTGATTAAAAACATATTGCAAATTAGAACCTGACACTGTCATCCAGGTAGGCTGCAGCGCTGAACTGGGTGGGTTTCTAGCTGGGAGTAGCTCAGAAGGAAAGCAGGGTGCTTCAGGTCTGCTACTGGTGGCTACTTAGACTCTCAGAATAATTGAGGTTGGTAAGGATCTCTGATGGTCCTCTGCTCCAACCCCCAGCTCAAAGCAAGGCCAACTTCAAAGACGGGTATGGCAGGGAGCTTTATTTCTTTCTACTTAGTACAGAGCCTGTCCAGAACTAGTAATGTACATTGTACGGGAAGCACCCTCATTTTGCATTAGAGATGTAAACTGAAGGTCTGATTTGTTGGTGTCACTGAAGACAGTGGCACTTCCTCTGATGCTATGTGTACTTTTCTCAAGGCCTTGACCTCAGAAGCCAGAACTAGAGTTGAAATGATCCCAATGGGCTACTCAGTCATTGTCCCTGTCCCAAAGCAGGATCAACTAAGCATAAGTATATTCTTACAGATATCTGTCTATCCTGTTCTAGAAATGTAGAGTAATAAAGATTCCAAAAGCTCTGTCCAAGTCCATTCAAATGCTTAATTGTCACTAGCATTCTTTAGAAAGGCTTGCTTAACCTCTCCCCTAGTTATACCTTGCTGAAATTTAAGCCCTTGTCTTCTCATTTTATCTCCAGGGGACCTATAGAGCAGTTTATTACCATCTTTATGACAGCCCATTTCATACTGGATGACTGCTTTCAGATCTCTCAGTCTTCTCAAGGTTAAACGACTTAAATTCTTTCAGTCTTTCCTCACAGGTGATACTGTCTATAGCTCTAATCATTCTTGTTGCTCTCCTATGGATTCCTGTTGCTCCACATCTTTTCTGAAACGTAGTTCTGAAAACTGGGCATTCAGTTGAGCCCATGTTGGGGCTGAAATGAGTGGAGGGATTGATTATATCATTCTTGATCACTATGCAAACACCTACAAATTCCCAGGTCTTTTCCTGATATTGATACCTAACTAGCAGTTCCCGACATTTTGGGAAATACGTTGCCTACATTTGGGTAGCTGTTTTTGCTTATGTGTGAAGCTTTGCACTCATCCTCACTGAATCGCTTCTTTTTATTCATTTTATACTATTATTCCACTGTGTTAAAATCCTTTTGAATTATAAACCTATTGGCCATAAGGATTTAAAGCAAGATTTAAATTCTACAAATGCAATATAAACAAGATTCAGAAGCTTCCCAGAAAAGAAAGAGAGGACTCATTATCAGAAAATATTTGTTTTGTTGTGTAATTATAAATGTCTGAACAATGAAAGGCCCAAACTGGAGGGGTAAGATGAATTAAAGTGGTGGCTACCAACCTGATTACCAGGGAGTGGAAGGTGTTAAGGGATATGGAGAATGCCAGGAGAAGGTTAAGGTTTAGGTCACGTATGAGAAGAAGTGAAAGAACTAAAAAAAATTCAGCTCCAAAAGAAAAATCAAACGTATCACAAGCCATAGTATCAGAAGCAGCACAACACGGCCAGAGAATTTGACTAAAGCACAACATTTACAACACTTTTTTAACCTCATCTGTGACCCACAGAGGCCCCAAGGGAAGATGTTAACTTCTCCCAGCTCAAGTGTTACAAAAGCTCATTATATTTAAAGGAAAACCTGCCTGGGAAGCTTATTTAATTTAACATCATAGTTCAAGTGAATGGACAGGAAGATAAACAGAGATGGGGATTGCTGGCAGGCGAGTAGGGTGGCCCAGCTTTCAAACTGCTGCAGAATTTATTCATTGTCAAGAAATGAAGTTCTTATAGATGTCCTTCACATGCAGTTTGGAGTCAATCATCTATCTGAGCTCCCTTTGGGGCACAGCTTAGAGTTAAAAAGAGAAGGAATAAAAATTTCTGGCAGAAGTCCTCAGGACACTTGTCTTCTTCACCTAACCAGATACCAACAAGACATTTAGGATAAATCAGCAATGAACTAAATTTTGGACTCGGCTGGATGTGGACTAATGGATCAGTGCAAAGAGGCCAAGGTAATCCAGGGAGATATTTAATTTTACCTCAGTCAATTCTGTACAGAAATGCAGCGTAACAGGCAGCAGCCACTTGTGGGAGGATGGAGGTTGATTCTCAGGAGCCTGTAAGTATAGTTCTCTGCTTAACACACAAATTGGAAAATGGGATTGTAATCTGATGCATGACACTTTTGAATAATTAGAAGTGAGAAATTCAGTGTGCACAGCAGATGAATCTGCCAAAAAATGAAGGGGGGGAAAAAAAAGAGAGAATTTCTACAGTCAATTTTTGATACCATGGAAAAATGGATCATGAAATGAACAACTACAGTAAAAATATAGTTAGCCAGAAAATAGTCTCCAAAATGCCATAAATGCATAAATGCTGTGCCAAATGGTAGAGGGAAGCAAGCTGAGGGCACAAAGATTAGAGGTAGAAAGATAAGCAACTTTTTTTTTTTAACTTGTGGACAATTAATAGTGAGAGTTTTACTACCAATAATAACAGTTTCTATGAAGTGCAGGGGAAAGGTTGGCAATGGATTAAATTATCAGTGTAGACAACAAAAACTGAGGAAGAAAGAATCTAAAAATTACCCAACTAATTAGCCTTGAATGGAGAAGGTGACGTGGAAAAATGCAGCAAAAATGTGTAAACGTTGGCTGGAAGTTGGACCTCCAGAATTCAAAACACAAGCAGAGAGGATAAAAAATGGCTTGGACTTACAGTGGATAATAAAGACACACTTGATAACATGAGAGGGTCTTACAAAAATGGGTGTTAGAAGTGTACTTCAAAGATGTCTCAAGAGAACCAGCTGATTGTAGGCTGCTGTTTTCAGTAGAGATGAGCCGATCAGGCTGGGGAAGTTTCCCAGGAAGGCAAAGATAGGACATGATTGAAACTTATTTTAAATCCCAGAGACACCCTGCCTACTAAAACTATTGCAAAATGGCAGAAATAAGAACTGATTCCTTTTCACTCCCTGAATGTTTCTGACAACCTGCTAATACCAAAAGGAAGTATGCCAGCCGAAAGTGAGCCCGTGAGCCAGGGAATATAGTAAATGCTGGCACAGAATGAGGCAACACAGGTGGGAAGGAGGAATGAAATCCCAAAAAACATTTCTGGGGCTTCTTCTGGTAAGGCACTGCATACTTTAATGCGGTACAGCAGAATATTTGAAGGGAATTTCTGGTTTGTCTTTCAACCAGATGACTGCTGTTGTTGAACTGAAGAATGACATAAGATCATAGGAAAATTCAGGTTGGATGGGACCTCAGGAGGTCTCTAGTCCAACCTCCTGCTCGAAGTAGAGTGAGCTATGAGGTCAAGACCAGGTTACTCAGGGATTTATCCAGTCTGGTCTTCTAATGTTGAAGCGAGAAGAGATGTTTTAGGCCATTGAGGAAATATATCAGGAAGGCATAACACAACCTTCAACCCATTCTTTGGCCTCCTTTTCAAATCAGATTAGACAAGAAAATGAGGCATCAGGTTCTGTGGACTCACAAAAATGAAATGAGTTTACTTTTAAGGGCTTTTTCTTATTCATTACCAAGAACAAATGATGTCCTGGATGCTCTAGCAGAGTTATTCTCTTAATCTACTCTCAGTTTTCAAAAACTGAGAGGGTTTTTTTTCCCCCTCACGTTTAAAATGTCTTGCTCACATAAAATCTGAGATCAGTGTTAGAACTATGGTTATTATCAAGTTGGACAAACATTCAAGATCAGAGTCCCGCCGATCCACAGTGGTATGTGGACATTAAAAGATTCAAGTCCTGAGCAGGTATGTACTGGTTATGCCATGCCCATGCAAATGCCACAAAATAGCTGTGCTGATCCATTTCTCACAGACACTGAGTTAAAGTGTTTTCAAATAGCGTTCCTTCCCCACTACTCCACATGGCAAACGAAAAGATTTACAGATGATCTAAGCAAAGATTCAGGCCACCAAAGACACAACTGAAATTAAACCCAAAGACACAAAGCAGTTCAAAAGGGGTTATTACTGTGTTCAGAGAATCAATTAATGAAACTTCTGCCCACAAAAGATAACTGAAGCGAAGCAGAGACAGATCTCCCTCTCCCCATCTATTCTGTGATCTCCCACACTCATTGATCAGTACTTTTGTAGGGTTCTGCACTTCAAAGAAAAGTTTTGTCTCTTGCTCTCCCAGTACCTCTTCATAAGTTGTGAGAAAAAGGGAATCGTTTTAGGGATCAAATTGAGAGTTTTACAGATTGAAAAGGGCTCTTATGATTGCTCCTGCTCTAGCCTACCCATGTTTTACACTCCCTTTCACGCAGAACCAAAATAACCTGAAAAAGTGGTCATTTATTATAATAAAGGTCTTGAGTTCTCTGGTGTGAAATTATTGTGCCACCCAAAAGGAATTCCTGGCAGTCATAAAATACAGAGTATTTTCACCTGTATTTATTTGGGAGGAAATTTGTGGTCAGGACTGGCCTTGCTTCTCTATAATGGCTCTTCAGATTCAGGCATGCTGTAGGGTAGCTTGCCTCGGGTTTGGAAAAACTGCACTGCCCTGATTTTATAGTTATACATAGATCAGCACACAAGTGTGGTAAAACTGATGCCTTGTCCAGAGGACCTTGTTGGAAAATGAATTGCAAACACTACCCTATCTCAGGCAGCTTGTTCAAGGAAATGACTGCCATGCTAAAGAGATATATACTTCTGCAATTCCACAATTTGAAAAATATAACTGTTTCCTATATAACATATAACCTATATTGCCATGCAGGATGGAAGGCAGTGGGAATGGATTGCAAAGTGAAAGAAATTGTCCCAAAGACTCAGCACTCTTCTCAATATCTGGTATCTTATGAGTTAAAAACTGAGGAACTTTGAAGCCAAAGCACTTCAGTGAGGTCTGAGAAATCTAATAATCCACAAAATCTATACCTTAACACAGTAGCACAGGACAGATAGTGAAGACTAGATCTCACCTGGCTATCCAAGGAGAACAGACCCAAAAGATTGGAGAACATGTCCCAGTATTTGTAATTCATAGTACAGCAGACGCTGGCTGCATGTACATCAAAGAGCTCTGGTCTCCACCTAGCTATGCCATAAATCTATATATGCTAATTCACTCACAGGCTGCAATTAGAAGAAAACACAGTTTCTTTACTGGAGAATCTGGAGCACTGGAAAGATAAAGTTCATGGTATGCATCCTGCAAGTTGTGGGGACACAAACTGCACCAAGTCTTGAGATCTTGGTCATCAACAATCCTCCAAATTTATGCCAGTTTGCCTTTTGCCTTCACACCAGTGTATGCAGAATGGGCCCTCGGACACGTGTGATAAAGCATTGCCCTTATTGCTTGGTTCTCTTCCTTTTTTTAGCTTACTCTTTGGAAATTTAAAACCAGGAAGAAAAGTTGTAAAAGCGGAAGGGGTAAAACCCAGAGGAGCTCACAGTCCCTCTCTGGGACACAAGGAGAACAAAATATTAACTCTGCCCACTGTATGACAACCTATACAAAGTGCATGCGTCTGGGGAACTGTGACTGACAGTCTTCTGTGAAGGGCCATGTTTGAAAATTTGTTCTGTATGGTAACCTCTGCATTTCTGTAGCTTCATATTTGAACAGATGCCAATTTACAGGACAGGATCAACGTTCTTTATGTTCTTAAGTGTGTATTTGTTTTTTGTTAAGCTGAAGGGTATGCCCAGTATTGTTCAGGACTTGAAAAAATACCCTGTCTATCTAGTTTAAAAGTATGCATCCTAAGAAACATACACAAGGTGGAAATAATCTGGGAAACGTAAAAAAATGTTGACTTCTTTCATATAGTAGTAAGGTTAGAAATGTAGCCTTTGAGAAGCAAGGCTTAATTAGCACAGGCCTCCTGAAAACAGTAGGTCTTCAAGAAGAAGAGTGAATCAGATGAGAGAGCAGAACATTTCACACTTACTCAATGCCATTGCAAACACAGAAAGGTTGAAAATGGCAAAAAGCAGAAGAAACTTCGTGCAACCTCTTCTCTGTTGGAAAGGTGGAATCAGACCCTCTGCTCGCACGTCCTGGTGCGGTGTCACAGCCATGCAGGCTGGACTCTCCTCCAGCCAAAGAGCTCATCCCCAATTAATACATAGAAGGTTCTGACTTTGCTTACATGACCACTGCTAATTTTATAGCTATAATAATCAATTTTTAGAAATGACTGACTCACTTCAGCTGACAGGTTACGTATGATTAATATGCAACATAATAAAACAATGTTTAATAGTTTAATGTCTTTAAGCGCAATGCAAAATTGTTTAATGATACAAATTAAAACTGCTGCGAAATCTCTGTAACTATACACTTTTAAAATTTAAATTATATGACTTTGATCATTTGAGGTCTAATGCTGAAAGATACTGAACACCTCTTAAAAGTTTCGTGCTTGACTTCAACTTCTAAATAATTAGTATACTTTGAGGACAGTTTCATATTTCACAAGCACGGAGGCAGACCTTGGCAACCAGTAATGTTATGAAACAAACTCATTTAAAGAATAAACTCTACAGAAAACCAAAATATCAATAACAAATCCAAACATTAAAGTAGAAGCCTGAATCCTAAAAAGTATAAGGCTGAATCCTAAAATTTATCTAAACAATATTTAGTGTTACATCAATAATAAAAATAATAGATTAGGCAAAACTATAATACTTCCTCTAAAGTATGCTAAGGCTACAGTGTACAAACCGAGTTTGAAATTAATTGACAACAATGTGGTTATTTTTAATGCATTTAGGCATCCAGTTTTGTTTACCTGTTGTGCTCCAAAATTCTAAATATAAATTAAGGTGGAGACTCTTCATTTCCAAAGAACTGTTTTTCTAAGTCTGTGGAACATGACATTTAATACGTGATGCAAACCAAGCAGCTGCCTTCTACTCACAAATTATAAAATAAGCTGAACACAACAGTTAAGCACTTGCTGATACAGTTCAGATAGTGTCTTTCTAATGCCAGATTAGAAGTATTTTTACACAAAATATTTAACATTGAAGTCTAAACAACCATCTAACTCAAATATATTTGTCATGTTCCCAAAGGGTTAATATTGTCTTGCTTCATTTCTTACATGTAGTAATTTAGCTCTGAACAAAAGCAGCTCCCTGCTGGTTACCTTGGCTAAAGGAAACACAATGAACTGGTAAAAACCAGTTTTATCTCACTGCTGTTGCCTAGGGCTACAGACAAAATGAAGTAAAAAAATTCACATGCAGAGTATTAGGTGCTTATGAAAGATCCAGCAGCGCTGTTGCCTAGTGATTCAGCAAGGAATCAGCATAGGCCAATGAGGTGTATGGGTACTGAATAACATCCCCGATGACTGCTTTACATCTCCTGCAATTCTGTCATACACCCCCATGATTTCCCAGTGGTAAGAATCACTTTCAAGGGAACCTGTCAGGAAAAAAAAAAGAAAATTTAAACAAACACACACATCACATACAGCAAGATTACTATTTTTGCTTTTCCTTTTGGATGTTGACACTGCTCTAGATTACATGCCTATCCAATATGAAATGTTCTTCATATCTATTAATACTTAATTTTCACTACAATTTTGATTAAAATACCTTAACAATTAAGACTAACCTTCAGGTTTGAAATTGCAAATACATGTTACTGAATTGCAAGGAATATGCTAAAACAAAATTCATCTTATTACACTTTTCAAAAGAGCTACATAATCAGAGTGTTTATAATCAGCAAGTTTGTCAGTAATGCATAAAGATACCAGGGTTTTTTTTACCATCCACTTTTCCAGTTCTGGGGTATTTTTGTTGTTGCTTTGGTTTTATTTCAGTTTGTTTTGCAGTTACTGGTGCTCTGTTACACAGTAGATTTTCTGACATGAAAGCTGCCTCATTAGCAAGGACTATATTTTGGAAAAGAAGCTACTTCAAAGATAAAGCATCCTTTTCCTCAAAGAAGAAAAAGAAATCTCTCCCCATTATATGTGTGCTCTACTTTAGTGACATTTTTCCTCCATATTTAAAAATAATATTCATATTAACAGAGCACATAATACGTATTTAGTTGAAGCAAGTGTGCTGATGGAGAGCAGGAGAATTTCACAAAAATCTTTTCATCTTCAACATCTCTAATCCTAAAAGATATATTCTTACTGTATAGAAGCATAAACAACAAGAACAAAAATACAGATTTTTACTAAAGGATCACTCTCAGTTTATTCTCTGAGATCAAGCTGTCGGTACTTTATGTTTTCTATCTGGACCCTGCCATCGATCCATTTGTGATGCTTCAGAGGAAGATGAAGTATCTTCATGATGCATGTAGTCTCATGTGCAGTAGGAGTAAAAGTATGTCATGACTCCTACAGTAATTTGCTCAAGAAAAGGAGACCAAAACAGGGTAATAAAATATGTATCTCAAAATACTTCTACTGCCTATTAAAAAGTCCTAATCTTTGAAAACCCCAGACAACTGCCTATTGTCCAAGAATGTGTTTCTTTTCACCTATTAAAATGTAGTTGTCATTTAACAGAGAATTGCTGTTCTCATAGGAATGACATATTGAATCCATTTGCTAATGCACTGAGATGAATTTGTCAGTGTGTGACAGTAGACACCTTAGATGGAGGTGAAAGAAACTGTGTTCTAAGACAGTGTGTCCCATTTTGTCCATAGGACATTAAAACCTTCTGCCAGTTAGTGGTTAGTCTGAAATATATAACACTAAAATTATATTCTGCCCATGTAACTATGAACACTCTCATTAACCATGTAAACATTTGTCTTTCTTAGAAACCTACTAAATTGCTCATATTTTATTTCATGGCAATGACCTCCTCAGGCAAAGTAAGAACGATGTTCATCTTTACTACTCATCTGTACTACTGGAGGAAGAAATACAAGATAGAACTGATCTAGTAGTTTTTCAACCGGTTCCACTAGTGCAAGTCTGTATGTTGTAACAATTTCTGAAATAAATAGAATAAACTTTTTTCTGTCCCCAAATCTTATTTAGTAATACTGCTGAATGAGTGATCTGGCAACACCAAGTACTCCATTTCTCAGGAAACTGGAAACCCTCGGACTGTTGCTCACTTAATCCATTTAGGGATTCCCAGGAACTATAGTCCTTTATTAAGCAACAAAAGCTGAGCAGTAGGCTAGGGTGAAGGGTATCAGTCTTGCAGAGAGAAAAATATAATTCTTTTATAAAATAATTACAATTAGGTCCAATACATAGATAGATACAATAGCTGTATAGCTATCTACTCAGTTTTTACAGATGATGTTCTGCTAGATGATGTCCTATACTTTAAACAATGACCAATGATTTTGCCTGCTTTATATGTTAGGCCCCCCCACAGAAATGTTAAAAAGACCAATTTTCTAAGTGAAAATTACTGAAGAAAGATCTTTTGCAATAATTTTTCAGCAGTAATGAATGCCTGGCACACTCAGAAAGCCTATTAAAGGCACATATTTCTCACTCTACCACGCCCAACAGAAATTTCATGGCAATGAATGAAATAAATTTTGAAATTACCATACTGCATTGCTAAGACAAAGAATAGATGACAATCATACTGTCCAAAATGGAGGTTGAGTTTCTTTCAGTTATTTTCCTTTAGAATTTTTATAGTAATTTAAAAAAGCAATTACCTGCAAATATGAAACTGAAACTATTGAAGTGAAAGGCAAAATAGTTGTCTCTAGATTCTTAAGACGATGACGATAACATACAAAGCTAAGCATGCCTGGGACGGTAATGGAAATTCAGAATTGTCTCTACCTTTAGTGGCACTTCCAAGGCTGTAGTTTGCTGCAGGGACTCCATTGTTCTTTTTACCAGTGCTGTAAGGTAAATTTGAAAACCTGCAGCTTTGTTTTCCATGTTAGAATTGTTATACAGAAAAAAAAAAAATCACATGCTTTATATTGTTATATAATACCTGCATTTCTACATAAAACAAATTTAACCATTTACAATTCTTTCAGATTTTTTTTAAAGTTAAATTTTATCTCTTGTGGAAGGTTCAATTCCTTATTTTAAATTGAATTTTAGGACAAAATTTGGAGAATTATTTAACTTATGTAGCCCATAAATACAGAAGTACAGCACTAATATATTTTATATAGAGGTACAGCATGTCTGAGTGCTGTATTTCTCAGCTTTCAAGTTCAGTACTCTTAATTATATGTTTGGTAACATTTTATATATTTTAATTTTTTTGTGCAGCCATAAAACTCAATCAAAAAAAAAAAACTAGGAAAAAAAATACTAGAAGTCTGAATATCTTATTCTTCAGAGTAAAAATATCAGGGCCAAATTTTACAAAAAATCTTCCCTGTGGGATAGTGAAGCTATCAAGAATCTAAACAATTAAACTTCAGTATGATTTATGTAACTTAACAACTCATCATGTCATAACACTATGCTCACTATTACTGTGAAAATGCATCTATAATTATTCCAAATCAATCATTTGGGACCAGATTCGTCATCTTTGGTCATGCCAATTAGTGTTTTGCTTGACAAAGATTGCTGCTGCAACGCAATGTGGTTCTAATAAAAATCAAAGAGAGATTCAATGGATAAACAGCTTTTAAAAAAGAAGTAACTTTTGGCTAGTGAAAGTGCAATAGGAATACCAGGCAGCCCTAGAACAAAAGGTATTGAGCAACCTTCATTGCTCTGACAGGATGGCTGACTAAATAATATATGTCGTCACGTGCCTTCCTTACAGAATTGAGAAATATCAGGGTATGCAGTACGTGGTGATAACTGCTAGACCAAAAACCACATGATTACTTAGAAGCTTTCTTTGAAGTTATCCCTTGATGCACATCACGGTTCTTTTGCAGCTGATGTTAGATGCAAAGGCGCGACAAGAACTCTAAGAAGCTGTGTATGGTTGTTGCTCTGGCTGCTGCCGCTGAAACCTTTTCTAATGGTGCCAGCAATGAAGAGTAGTATGTAATGTTTTGTGTCACATCTGTGACACTGAGGCTGGCTTGACAATAATGATGAGGATAACTAGCTTCTGCCTGAACAGAAGTGGAGTGCTCAGACCGTGCAGGCTCGCTCAGACTTGCGTGCTAATGAACTGTCATAAGATTTTCCATGAAGGCCGAATTATGCAGTAACTCAAAAGATCAGTGGCTGAAGTGCCAAAGCTGAGGAAACTGAGACATTTGTTAACACATCCATGTACAGCTACACCTATATATTTGCTTCATGTTAGATTTGAGGTAGTTTATGGTCCAGTATAGGATGTAGAATCGTTTTTGGAGAGCAGAAACAAACATGACAACCACAGATTGTGAAAGGGGAAGTGCTGGCCTAAATAATTAGCCATTAAAAATCTAGTCCAAGTCAACATGACTATTAATAGAGAAACATTGGACTGCCTCCATCTTAAGAAGTCCACTCTGAATTTGAACAAGCTGCCAGCTCGGGGAGGTCAGCAATGCAGCAGATGTCGGGGCTCTCCGACCAGGTGGCATGCCTCCAGAAGGCTAAGTGGATTGCCAGTCAGTCCCTGGGTAAACACTTTTTCCATCGGTAAGCTCCCTACCAGGTTACGACTGCACACAGCTTTTGTGAGAGCATAACATCTGGATTCTGCACTTCTCACGCAGAATCACTCAGCATGTTCCACCAAAGCACTTAAGAACAATCCAAGGGCACACTCAACTCTGTGCAACTTAACATTTTTTGAGCTGTTAGACAAATAAGGAGCAATAGAGCATTGGGGCAACGGGAGGAATAGGTCTTCTTGACAAAAAGAGCTCCAGTGAACAACAAAAGAGGGAGCATGAGTCAGCAGCATCGATTCATGAGTTGAAAGATGCGAATGGTATGATAAAGGGTGCTGTCTGCGTATGCACTGAGTTAGACCAGTTTTCCCCTAGTTCTCCAGGCCTCTGAATTTGACTAGTTCTCTCCCATATAACCACTATCCTCAAAAGGGGATTCATGATGGCAGCGATGACTCCAACACCTTTCTCTGTTGGTTCATACAGTTTTTGCTTTAAGGCATCTGGCATGATCAGAATTCTGCTGCATCCTTAACTGCTCTTAATTTTAGAAAGCACAGATTAAAGTGGCCACAGCAGTGAACAAACCTAATGGTTCCTCATTCACTTTGACAACCCATTAAAAACCTCTCCATGGGTTTGCTCCATTTTCTTCAATGTTGTTTTTCTGTCAGTTCGGCTCCCTGTTCTCTTTCTCATGTCACACTGACTTCTCCATCTCCTCCCAGAGTTTAGTGGGTGGCATAGTAAAACCATTCATTTCAAGCAATCTGAAGTTGGTTTGCCTGCATTTCAGCCATTTGAAATTATACCTTTGAAAGTATCCAAAAGATTTGCCTACATCTACTTTACAACAGATTTTGTATGAAAAAATAAATATATAATGGTAACAGAAATATCAAGAAAAAGTAGCTGGATTACCATTCCTGTTCAGTAGTCTGCTAAGACAGTAAACAGTGAAGAAGGAAGCATTTAAACTAAATGACAATCTTTGCACAAAAATAAATAGGTAAACTGGCTGGAATACATTTAGGCTGGAAATCTAAAGTTCTAGATTTTGGAGAGATGAAACTCTGGAACAGTCTCCCAGTGGGAGTAATTTTTCATATGGAGATGATCATTTATAAAAGAGACCGTATGGCATGGTGGTATGTAATCACAGGAGAGGTCCCCTTTAGTCTTATGTCTCTAATACCTGATTCTCCCGCTACTCTCTCAAATCTCCTTGAAAACTCTCCTCTTTCTCAAGGCTCAAAATAAACAATCCAGGCATACAAAACTGTATTTTCTTTAACTCATATAGAGTGTGGTCACTAACAAAAGTGACCACAATGTTTAAATAGATCTGTCTCTACAACTCTTAATCTTCTCTTTCTTTTCCAAGATTTAGATTGGAGGCTTTTGGGGTAATGATTATTTCTGTTCAGAATCTAGTATATCTAGGGCACATAAATTATTAATTTTAAAACGTTCCTTTGCAGCCAGCCATATTCTTCAATGGCATCTGTAAAATGCTGTTCTCCCAACCTTTGCAACTTATCTCTCAAAACCCATAGTTAGCAATTACGGGATTTGTTGATTATGCTCATCCTGGAATGTTTTGCAAGTGCTAAGTATGTCATGTTAAAATATTATGTATTAAAAAAAATTGGTGACAGCAAAGTGAAGAGATCATAGAGGAACTGAAATTTTAACGTATATTCTAACATATATTAGATTTTCTTGATACTGGCCAGAATAAATATGCTTATTGTGAATAGGAGCAAAGACAAGACACGCATGCCTGCTGTGGAACAAAAGCTTATTTGTCCCTATCGAACTGAAGACATTTTTCAAGCTCATTCACCTATGAAATTATGACTCCAGAAACATGTCAAAGCTGGCCAGACATATGATCTATGGAATAGGGATTTTTGCAAATTGAAAGCTTTCTGGAGGCATCTTTAGTTTATGCATCAGTGTTTTCCAAGTTAGAAAAAGGCAGCTCAGACCAGAAAATGTCACTACCTTGTGATGACCAGTTCATTCTTTTGTTCTTCTGTTACTTGAGTCCCCTTTTGAACATGTGCACTTTTTTATGCAGCTGCCTGAGTAGCCATTAAGTGGGAAATTGTAGCAGAATAAAATGAAATTTCATGGAATTTGTACATGAGCCAAAAAATTGTATTGACAGATTTAAAAAAATCTAAGATATTGTTCTTTAGGTAGTAATAATCTTAATTGATCTTAGTATCAAAATAAATAGGCTTAGTTTATTCTGATTTTTTTTCTTAGACTGGTCCTTTTGGTGTTCTTACATTTAAAGTAAGTATTTCAGCTGAAATATTTTATACCTGGTAAAATATCAGAAAAATTGTTTAAAACTGTATGTTTTACGTGTACCAAATATAAGAACAGATGCAGAAATTAACGGATGCGGTCCAACACAAAGTACTGGAATACACATATTTCTACAAAAATCTGTTATTTCAAGTAGCAAGTGTCTTTCATTTAATTATGCTTCTCACTAATGGATGCAATTAAGCAAGCATAGTGACAAGGAACAATCCACAGTAATCACTAGTGGCAAAGTTCACCTTTCAAATCCACCAGGTATATATGGAATACACATCAGAAGCCAGATCTTAAAGTTGTAACTACGGGTATCCCTGTACTGTGAAAAAAAATTATTCTGCATTTCTTCACCTCAAAGGGTATTCCCCCTTTTAGCAGTAATGTATTCAGAATAATCAAAGGGCAAAGAGGCATTTCAAACAGAGTATGGAGAGGTAGTCTCAGAAACAGTCTCCACAAAATGAAAAATTGGGTTCTGCAATTCCTGAATGCTCTTCCAGAGTCCCTAGACAGACTCACAGTTTGACTTGGGGACAGTCTGTCTACCTGATCACACAGACTTCAGAACTCAGAGATGCTGAGCCCTCTCAGATCCAAGAACCCAGTTTTTGGCATTCCCAAAATATCATCTTCCTTTCTGCTTCCTGGGCTGCTGGAGAGCTCAGGATTTGAGGAAGCCAGACTGGCAAGCTGGCTAAAAACCAGGCAGATTATTGACAGTAAAGCTGACAGTCTTCTGCCAAAACCAAACCAATTTCTGCCAAATGTTTTGATTTGATCATTCCAGGCACCCTCCAATAGAAAATGAGGATTTTTTAAAAGATCCTTTGCCGTCTTTTTTTTTGCCCTAAACAGAGAATTGAGGCAAATAATACAACGAATCTTTGTTGACAATTACACAATTCAGAGTAGTACGTGCTTTATTGTATTTCAAAGTATGTCAAAGCTTGGACACTCAAAGCCTTGTTATAAATAAATCACGTTTTGCCTTGTTCATTCAGAGTGAACCATATGCATACTATAAAACTGTGGGTGATGGATTCTGTTTGAAGAAGGTATTCTTCCACAATACAGACAACACCTAACTTGTTACATGCGGTATTTTGTGCAGAAGTATATATTAGAAAAAAAGAACACCTTATTGTTTGCCTCTTATCACATTCAAAAGATTCAAAATAATCTGTTGGGCACAGATTATTAGGTGCACTATAAATTGGATTTCTGTATACTGAAAAGTACTGAAAATTCTTAGTGTGGTCTATGAAGTCCTAAGCAGGAATAGAGAAAGCACCAGCATTATGATTGCCTTGTGGCAATTCTCAGCCTTCACTCAGAAGTCTTAGAAGCAAATAGACATTTTAATGTTGTAAAACAATACAAAAGAAATGCTTCCATAAAGGAAAGGCTGCTGAGAAGGCTTATGTTCTGCACTATGATCTAATTTAAATAATACTATTTACCTTTATGTTCTCTAATTTATAAATCTTAAAAGTATTTTAAGATTTCATATCCATTCTGCAAATAAGAAAACGGAGACACATATATTTGCTGTTGCTTTCCTGACAAAAGTAGATCAGAAGCATGACTGGAATCAGAATGCAAACATGCTGAATAGTAGGCCAGTGCTTCTTGGATCACACTAAATGCAGGAGACTAACACAGCGCTGAACTGTAGCCTATTAAAGCCATCAAGCACTGCTTTTTAGCTTTAAGTCCACATCTTTCCCTTTACTGAGCTTTGTGACTGTACAACTGAGATTTCTCTCTGGATCACTAAGCTGCAGGCTGGAATCTGCAAGTCAGCAGATTCTGTAATTTAAAGTTTCTGAATGAACAAAAGCTCATTAGATATGTAAAGACAAAGCTGACAGCTAAAGAATATCAGCAAATAAAAGTAAGAAGAGTAAGGACTTTAAAAAAGAGAGAAAGAACTTTGGGTAAAGGTATGAAAACCATATTTGGACTTCCAAAGCACTACAGTGAATTAGGAGTACACATCCTACTGACACTCCTCCTTTGGTTTAAAACTCACATACCTAATTTGTTACCTCAGTTAGCAGCTCCTGAAATACTTGGAAGAGATTAGGAGAAAAGAGTCTTCCTATCTAGTTTCATCTGAAAGGAATCTAGGTCAACTGCTCTCAGACTGCTCCGTGATGTGAACCAAAACTGTTCACACCATAGACTGGGGACAATAGGGAGATCTGCTTCATCGTCATACTCCTGACTGGAAGTTACATGCTGATGCAGATGCACCCTTTCTCTGCCTAGTCAGATCAAGGAAAATCCTCGTTAATGACACTGAAGGAAGAGCCAGCTTCAGCCACTTTTAAGCCAGCTTGGATTAGTTCGTTTACCAGTAGCGGAACTATTCGCAAAACACAGAATCACAGAATGGTTGAGGTTGGAAGGGACCTCTGGAGGTCATCTGGTCCAACCCCGCTGCTCAAACAGGGCTGTCTAGAACCAGTTGCCCAGGATTGTGTCCAGACAGCTTTTGAGTATCTCCAAGGACGGAGACTCCACAGCCTCTCTGGGCAACCTGTGCCAGTGCTCGATCACATTCACAGTAAAAAAGTGTTTCCTGATGTTCAGAGGGAACCTCCTGTGTTTCAGTTTGTGCCCACTGCCTCTGGTCCTGTCACTGGGCACCACTGGAAAGAGCCTGGCTCCGTCCTTTATGCTCCCTCCCTTCAGGTATGTATATACATTAATAGGATCCTCCCGAGCCTTCTCTTCTCCAGGCTGAACAGTCCCAGCTCTCTCAGCCTTTCCTCATAGGAGAAATGCTCCAGCCCCTTCATCATCTTTGTGGCCCTTCGTTGGACTCTCTCCAGTATGTCCACATCTCTCTCGTACTGGGGAGCCCAGAACTGGATGCAGTACTTCAGGTGTGGTCTCACCAGTGATGAATAAAGGGGAAGGAAATGAATGAATGAAGAAATGAAGAAGGAAACGAATGTCTTAGGTTGGTCTTTAGTGTCAAGGAAAAGACATTTTTTCACTCTTTTGTTCTGAGGCAAGTGAGTATACCTGAAAGTGACTGTATTGCAGAATTTTCTTTTTTTCTTTGCCTCTTAGGGAAAAGTAGAGACAAATCTAAAAATCAGTCTTCAATCAGAAGAATGAAACAAACTTCCATCTTGAGCACTCCAGCTTGGCAGCTTATGTTAAGTGCAGTGACAATTTCCAAGGCATCTCAGACTTCTAGACTGCACAGGTCCATTTCCTAAAGGTCATTTTAGCAATTTCAATTACATGGTGATAGCTTTGAAGCAGAACAAGGAATTTACAGATATGTTTGTTCTGCACACTGCAGCTAGACGTGGAGATATGCGAACTAGTTACACTGTGGTGTGTAGAGCAGACACATCTTGAGCATTTGAACTGGACTCTTTTTGTGTTTTCAGAAAAAAGCCTTTAGTCATCATGCTTATATAGCAGGATACTTTACTATTATTCATACAATGGCTAGAGTTTTTTTCCATTATGCTGGAAAGGTATTGATTTTGCTGAATTTACTACAAATCAATACTAGTAACAGAGATCAGAATTTGATCCGATGAGGGCAGAATCTGTGATTTTCCGTATGTATAAGCAACCATGAATAATTTTTATCTTTTGGGTAAAATATTAGTTTTATACTTAATGCAAATTGATGTAAAATAAGATAACAAAAATCCTTCTATGCTGCCTTACAGATCTAATTCAATGTACTACACTTTCTAACTCTGAAACTACGGCACTTTTAGACACTGGTCTTTTCTGAGTTGATACTGCCATCTCTGATAAATTGTATGGTGTTTTTTTAATTTAAACCAGATTTAAACTCCTGTATTTAGAGGTCAAATGTTAATATATTAACCTAATTCATTACAATGCCCCTAATATATTGAACTTAAATATTTCCCTGGTTCTTTGTTTTGATTAGATGGAGGTTTAATGTTCTCATTATGAACTAATACTCACAAGAGGGATCAGTGATGAAATGAGACTAATAAAGCAAATTGTACTGTTTAAATGAATGCAACAGAGGAAGGTGAAATTAATTTTTTCTTAGATGCTTAGGTTATAATGGAAGATATTCTTGTATTCGTTCATTTAAAATATTTGTGACATTATGCTAATTGTTTTAGCCAAAGGTATTGTTGAGCTTTAAACTAGACCAAAGTTTGTGAATAAACGTTTGGTGCCTACAGGAATAAATCCACTACTTACTGGAGAAGAGACCCGACAGCCTCCTATGTGCCCTCGTTTGCTAGCTAAATTTGTACCAGATGCTGAGACAAACTCTGGCTTAGGAAATAATGTCTGGAAGTAAGCCAGATGAGAGGATAAAAATGTAGGCAGGAACTTTTACTAACCCTTAACCTTGTAAGTTCCATCATAAAGTTCTCTTAATATAAAAAAAGCAGTAAATTATCTTAGAAATTACAGTACATTATCTTCTTACATTAAAAATTTCATGCTTCTTTATGTAACAGGCCCCAATCATAAGTATTTAGGAAGTTACTTTCCAAGCCATTCTTTTTAAGCTGGTTTATTTCCTTCTAAAACCCTTTGAAACCTTGGAGAAAGTATTATTATTTAGCTTTACAGGATTCACATATTGGACGAGGGAATCTTGATAGGAAAACTAAATACAAATAAGCGTGTTGATGAACTCCAGATGAGGAGTATATCACATTTTATCTACATAAGAGCCAGTGGTGGAAAACATTCAGAAAAATCTGCTTAGTATACATTTCCTTAATCATGAGAATCAATGTGCTGCTTCTTGTTACATTAATTCTTTATCCTCTGAGAAATCACAGGTTATAGGGAGAAAAAGGGGGTGGGGGAGAAAGAGCAAGAGAGATTCTATTTACCTGCAAATTCCTGGATTTGAGAATCTTCTACTTCAAACAACAACTCGTCATGAATCTGGGCAATTAACCTGAAAAATTTCAGAGGCTTTCAATAACATATGCAAGAAATTTCTAACAGTGCTTTCCATTCATATCATCAACTAATTGTCACACACACAATGGATATGTTAAAGTGAAAATAAACATCCTAAGAAAATGAAAAAATCATTAATGGAGTTAAAAGGATTGCCACTCCACATATTCTGAAAACATAAAAGCCGTGGTCGTAAATCCAAACTGTGCTCACTAGCTTATAAATGTCATTCAGGGATTTGATGATGTGACAAGTTATTACTTAAAACCAATGTAATTTGCCGAAAATTGCAAGAAATTATACAGACAGGCTATGTTTTGTTAATATAGCTTGTTTTTTCAAGTTGAGCTGGAATAAATGTGGTTGCAAATGGGCAGTTTTACTAATGCAAATTAGGTCAATACTAAGAGTACTTGGCTCACTGGTACAGCAATATTAACTCCTAGTTGGCCAGTGACTATTTCCAGGAAATAACCTTTTCACTTAAGTGCAAAGTAGGTGTCCTCACGCCGACAAACAAGTGAAGAATGAAAATGTAGGCGTAGATACACAACCTGATCTGTTGCCTCTGCTATGAGGACAGTTGCCTTCATAAGGACAGAATGTACAGCTGAAAGCAGTAACACCTTGAAAGCCATGCAACTACACGTACCTGAGCTCTTCAGTTAGAGCTGTTTTGTAATGAATTTATACTGCTGCTTTGTTTTTCTCTTTGTCTGTATTAGTTCTATATTGATAGGTCTCTTGCATATGGACTGTGACTTAATTGTTCAGTGCTTACAGGAATAGCACCCTAAATTGTTGGTTTGGGTGCAAAAGTACTTTCACAATGGAAATAATAAATGTATTTGATTGAATCAAGTCCACGGCAGAATAGATATAATCCAGCACATATAATCCCTGAGTGTAGTTCTCACTCAAGAAGGAAAAATACTGCATATCTGATTAGACTGTATTCCTACTAGGTTTATTTTATTACTTCTTTAATTATTGTAGCTGGGAATCTAAGTCATGAAACCGTACCACCTATTTCCAAATTGCTTTGCAATTTATATATAACACTTAAATTAAATGCCCATTGTAGACCTTTTCTTAATACCTAGCAGTTATGCAAGTAAATAATTCTTTACAAATGTCTGAAACATCAGTATGGTTACTACTTATAACTTTTCACAGCTTTCAGGAAAATATCCTAAGATATTTTCACACTGCCTTAAATTACAATGTGACATTGACTAACAGTGTGGTGAGCTCTAATAATAGATCTTAAATTATTAGTCACTTGCAACACAGTCAGAAGCAGAGTGAAACAGATTAACATATTTCTAATAGGAAATTGGGACACAGGATACAAAAAGAAATAGATGAAAAGATCAGGATCGTCTGTAGCAAGAGAACACGGTTACATGAAAAGTTATAATTTCCAATGCAAGTAAATTAATTAAAGCAAGAGATTCCTCATAATTGTTGAACTGACATGCAAAAAGGTATAAATCAGAAAGAATTGTGAACATTAAACATGAATATACTGTGAAACAATGGGAAAAGTGAAAATAATTGCATTGATTAAACCAGAGCAATAAAAATGTGATAGACTGGTTATTATTTGTACCAGAGTAGTGTCTCACGTCTTCAGTCAGGATTAGAGCACCATATATTCTGAATATTTGGCACAGAGAAGTCCTTTCTTAGAAGAACTTACAATATACATTAAAAATTTTATCATAAATTTATCAGGATTTAGGAACGGAGAAAGAAGAACTGGATTTCCAAAACCACTCGGCACTGGATCAACTGATCACTTCACCTCCATGCTAAAAGTAAAACCGAATTCAGGAGGAGCAGGGTTGGACCAGAGATCAGTGCTACCTTATGTGAGTCAGAAAACCTGTGGAAGCAATGTGAACTGAACTCAAAATTTCTGTCTGGACAGCACAATAGACTTGACACAACTCTACATGCTCCAGTTCATCTACTGAAACCAGCACAGCTATTTTAGCGTGGTTCTCCAGCTGGGCTAAAGGACCCTGTTTCTCAGTGCTTATCATCCCGAATAGCACACCCTATCAGCTTGGTTATATTGTCAGTTAACTGAGAAACTGCACAGAGTTGCAGAATTACATCTACCCCGTCTTAAACATCTAGTGATTAATTTGAAGTTCGGGATAATATTCTGTCTGCCTAAATATGGAACTAGAAGTTAGCATTGCTGGTTCTTTTCCTAGCTCTGCTACTCTCCTGCTAAGCAATGCACATTCAACTAGGAAATGGGAATAATATTTATCTCAGAGATGTGAGATCTAAGAAAAAAGTATTTCTAATACACTTCTATTTTCGAATGAAAGACATTACATAAGTTTTAATTAACGCTAAACATGATTTCCTAGCTTGATGCCAAGAAGTGGAATAGTATACACTATTTCCTCCTTAATTTCCATCAAACAAGCTAGATTTTTTTTATGATATCTTATCTCTTTTTCTTATCCATCTCACATCAACTTTATGGGTTCTACTCTTGCAGGTTTATAGGACAAGGCCACCTGTATTTTTTCAGGGTTGTGAAAGTAATAACATTCACATGCAATTTGCTGTTCCAAAGAAGGAAGCATTCAATTTGACATCAATGCAGTTGAAAGAAAAATCAAAGTAATTCATAGCTTTCACCATTCCAGTGTGTGCACACATCCACCCAGTGCACACCTTCAGTGAAACAAGTTTGGAAAAAAGCCTATACTTTTGCTTAATGGCTTAACTGAATTATCTTCACTTTGAAGGAATATTGAAATAGCAAGCTCCTCTTATTATCTCTTGCTAAATGCATGGTAAACTGGATTAGAGACTGCAAAGCAGGCAGAGACTAGTATTTTTGTTGTTCCACAGATGATAAGAATGCCTTTGATTTACAAGCTAATATTTTATTAACTATTTTTTTGATTGCCTGCAGATTAGGCATCATTTTTTATGAGTACACACATGATTTCTTTTACTGAGAAACATGACCTGTGTCTGAGTATGACTGTGGTGTGGAATGGAGATACTGCTACAAGCTGCACCTTCAAATGCGTAAGTATTTCTGTGATTGCCAGTCTGAACATGGCTTTTGGCATCAGTTTAGTGTGCCAGCACACAATATCCTTCTTAAACTATTATGCTGCACTATAGAATTTTAAAAAGAAAATATTTTTTATTCTCTTCAACACTACATTCATCAGTCTTCCGGTTTCCTATGAAACAACACAGAGATTAAACTTCTCAGGCCTTCAGTGGATCCACCCAGTTATCATTACTATATCATAATCATATTATTGACTTAATATATGCCAAAACAAATTAAACTATCACCAAGAGATGTTTTTTTCATAGTATTCTATTTATGAGGCCATATTGCCTCTTTATATTTTATTTTTTCTTAGTACCAGGCCAGTTTGTCTAATGTAAGACCAAACGAGGATTTTGTTTGTTACTGTAAAGCAATATATTCCAGATCTGGACCTCTCTATTCTGAAGTACAGAATTGCAAGTTTTTCCATGAGTACTTCAAACGCATTGCCTAGAAATAAGTACACTGTTGAACTGACTTCAACAAAACAGCCGTTACCTTATTGGCGAGAAATTGTATTTCTTTACTATTAAAGGAAACAATATTTTGCCTAAACTGCAAACGAGAGTGCTGTGGCATGACATGCTGCAGACTCTTTTGTAGGAATATCCCATAGAAAAGGCAGTGTAGGATAGGGGAAAAAAAAGACAAGATGGTCATGGTAGTCTTTCTCAGAAGCTGTTTTTTAACAGCTCTGTGCAGTGTTTCAGGCCGTTACAATGTGGCAAGAGATGCTCAAACTAATTAAATTCATGCTCCTTCTATAGTCAGGGGCCAAGGTAGGCTCTTCCTTACGTGTTCTGAATTGACATCTGGAAAACCCCAACTCTATGCATTGACTTTGCAGGGGTACCACCTCCTGATACAGCTACCTACACTGGACACCTGAAGTTAGACAGAGAGAACAGCCCTCTGTACTTTTTTGTGATGCATTTTTGTATCACCAGGGAAATTTTTAGTGCTGTAAACTCATCCAAAGCGTAATATGGTCTAGTTTTCCAGACTGGTCTGCATGAAGATAATACAAAATATAAACCACCAATTAATTCCCACAGACTAACTGCAGGTTAATTTACTCCATCGTTTGGTAGCGGGCAATCTGGACCCACCACATGCCAGCTCCAGACCACTCAAAACTCACCTCAAATTCAACTGCTGTCTCTATTCACTTCCCTCACCACAGCCCCTGACACTCCCATGGGAGGTTTCACTGAGCACAGGCAGCACAAAGGATGGGAATGAGACAGGCTAAGCCACGGGTGTAAGGTGCTAAGTATATTGCTTAAAGCGTATCTGAGAGGAGCTCACATATTACATTGAGCTGGCTGGTTTAAGAGTTTGAACAGAAAATAAATTAAAACAAAGTGTAACATTAGGTAAGTGGCAAAACTTTAAATAAGAGAGGGTCCAATTGTCATGCATAATATGGTTGGACTCGATGATCTTAAAGGTTTTTTCCAACCTAAATAATTCTATGATTCTATAAGGAATTAAGGGCATCTTATTCTGACTAAGAACCAGGCTGAGAGCCCAGACTAAAATAGTTTAAGTTGCTTCTTGTCGGTTACCTCTGCATCTTCAGGAAAAAAATGGTGT
The DNA here is from genome assembly GCF_000699105.1 of Pygoscelis adeliae. Taxonomy (NCBI): domain Eukaryota; kingdom Metazoa; phylum Chordata; class Aves; order Sphenisciformes; family Spheniscidae; genus Pygoscelis; species Pygoscelis adeliae. The sequence goes on from NW_008825167.1 coordinate 6,443,546, forward strand.
GGCACCATCAGGTTGTCTGATTCTGAGCTAGAGTACTCAAGTGTAAAATTTCCATGAAAAATTACACATTTTATTTCCGATTTGAAGACATGCTGAGAATTAAATCATAACTGAACACGAGATTTCCTAAAGCCAAACGATTGTCTTTGGAGAAGGAGCAAAAAAGATGAGTTATTTGAAATCCATTATAGCACTATGTCCCTGATCATTGAAATTAATACCATTTTCTGATACAACAGTATTAGATTTTATATCCCAAATATTAATACCTTTGTCTGTCATTCTATGTTATCCCCTTTTATGATGAATAAAATAATCATCCTACTAGTAACATCACATTTTTTCATTTTGAATTTGAAACTTCTAAATGCATAATGGGAGACGTCAAAATTGCAGATAGGAGAGTACATGGTTAAAAGCTTTGTGTAATGATAAGTTTAAAAAAATTCCCAAAAGAGCATAAAAGCTGTTAAGTGGTTAGAAAAAAATGATAAAAAGAATAAGATATTTTGAAATCAGATAAATGGGGGAATACGAAAAAATGTATATATAATAACAAATGGAAAGATGTTTTATGTTCTGCAACTGAAATACAAGAACTTAATGACTTGAATATTTGAGAAATTCATACTTAATAAATTTGTATTTAATAAAACAAAATAATGGTTTACAAGGCATGTAATGAAACACATTGCCAGAATAAGCCAGAATGGTTGCTCATGTAACAAACACTTACATGGGCTTCAAGAATATTTAGAAATTATGACATACAATGATTTAGGGGGAAGACTTTTAAATCTTCTGTTTTGGAACTTAGACTCGGCCCCAGAAGCAGAGCAAGATGAAAATCTGCAGACAGACAGGCTATCCTACTACAAATCTTACACCTTCCTCCTGAAGCATCTGCTACTGGCCACACTCAGCAATAATGGACCAGATGGATGTTGGATCTAATTCTTCTTAGAAATCTCTATGTTC